>NW_024423344.1:39895721-39954456 GCF_017311325.1 Ursus maritimus
TTGGTTACAGTTTTGTTTTTTCTTTTTTTTGGGGGGGGGGATCCATTTCTTTAGTTTTTGTTTGTTTTATTTTGATTTTCCCATAAACTTCACTTTGGTAGAAATACCTTTAAACTATATATTGTACTAGAATTTTTCTAGTTCCAAAGACTTAGAATCAGATAATCATTTGTTTTTTGTGTGTATATATATATTTTTAAAGATTTTATTTATTATTGCCAGAGAGAATAAGAGAGCACAAGAAGGGGAAGCAGTAGGAGAGGGAGAAGCAGACTCCCTGCTGAACAGGGAGCCCGATGTGGGGCTTGATCCCAAGGACCCTGGGATCACAATCTGAGCCGAAGGCAGTGCTTAACCAACTGAGCCACCCAGATGCCCCCAGATAATCATTTGATCACTATCTCCAGAGATGTATTCTCTTATGAAACCTGGACTTCCCTCTTCAATTCTTACTTCTTTTCCTAACTTTCTGGTTTCACTTTAGGCACCCTTAATTTCCTTAGCTTCCTTTTCTTCCACTGCACATGCTTTGTTAATACCCTTTACATAGTGAATCTAGCCATCTGTGTTCTCTGCTCCTGCCCTCAAACTCTGGGGACATGTCGGAGAAAATTACATAACTGATCTGATTAGCACCAAGTCATATTTATTGATTCAAACTCCAAACTGGTGGGAACTTCCACGCTAATCACCAGTTGTACCTCTTAGTCTTTCAGTGCAGTGCTTTCTGTGAAAAGCTTAATCCTCATTTGCTCTAATAGTTCCTCATGGAACTATTTCAAGAGATAGTTTGCTTTACAATGAACATAGAGAATAAAAGCACTGAGGAGTGAGTTTTCTTAACATCTCCCCTATGTTCTGGGTCACCTTTCAGTTCCCAGTTGTCCCCCCTGATTCATGACTTTCATGCAGATTTTAGGATTTTTATTTATTTATTTTTGTGAGAGAGAGAGAGAGAGAGAGAGAGGGAGAGAGAGAGATTGTGAGCACAAGCAGGAGGAAGGGGCAGAGGGAGAAGGAGACTCCCCGCACACACCAGGTTAGGGACTCGATCCCAGGACCCTGGGATCATGACCTGAGCTGAAGGCAGACACTTAACTGACTGAGCCATCCAGGCGCCCATACAGATTTTTTAATTTACTCATTTCACCCCTAAATCCTTTATTTCCCTCACATTTGCCTTATATTTTCCTCCTTCTTCATTAAACATCATAAAAGAATAGTCTGTGCTAACTGCAGATATTGTCTTCTGTTTCTTCTTCAACCTATGAAAAACAGATGAAACTCTACTGAAAGCATTCCTAAAAGTCACTGACAACAACTACTCCTGGTAGATTTTATTTTCTTTATCTTACAAAAGAGAAAATGAGGTTTGAACCCTGTCCAACTGTCTGTAACCAGATTTTCATATACTACACTGCACTACCCCTATTGTCTCCATCATCTGGTTGTTTCTGTATAAGAGCTGAAACAAGAAGGGAGAGCATTGCCTTTTTAGACCTTAGTTAGGAATGTGCACCTTTGGGTAACTTAAATTTTTTGCTGTTCTGTGTATGTCTGTGAACGACCACGAAAGCTCAGTGAGTATCAATTTTGGGCTGCAAACATTTTAGCCAGTAGGCAAATTCACAAATACAAAAGTGAATAATGAGGATAAACTATATATGTTTTATCAGATATGTGTACAAGTGTGTGCTTTTTTAAGATTTATTTATTTATTTGCGAGGGAGAGAAAGAGCACAAGTGGGAGGGGCAGAAGGAGAGGAAGAGAGAACCTCAAGCAGACTCCACATTGAGTATGGAGCCTGACATGGGGCTTGATCGCATGATCCTGAGATCACGGCCTGAGTGGAAACCAAGAGTCAGACAGTTAACTGACGGCGCCTCCCAGACACCACAAAGTGTTCTTATACGTATATACTAATTTACAATTCCTCCTTTTTGGTAGTAGAAAACTATGTATATATACATATTTGTATGTGTGTGTGTAGAATATATATATAAGTACATATTTATTTGTGTGTGAGTATGTGTATATGTAGAAATATATTCATTTGGAAAACATACATTCCAGCAGAAATTAGCAGGTCAGTCATTTTTTGCAAAGTTCTCTCCAGTTTCCCTCTCCTTATAAATACTCTTTTCCTTCCATCTAACATGTCCTGTTTCTAAAGAGTTGCCACAAAAAATAGAAAGAGAAGTTTAATAATAATTATGGTTGGACAGACTTTAATGGGGTAGAGAGTGGGTCATCTCTTTTATTGTTCTATGGCACAGACTCTGCAAACTTGGGCCTGCTGCTGGTCTAACTCAGGGATGTTATTCTTATGTGGATAGGCATCAACAGAAGCCTTCCGGGGCAGTGCGTTTGATTGTTTTGTGTGCTCTGTGTGCTCACATGGCCTTCTTTCATGTGTGATCTCTTAAAGGAAATAGCTTTTTCCCACCTCTTCTGGAATCAAAATCACTCCGTTAAGGTCTTCTGGGAAGTCAGAGAGATGGTCCATTTTATTTTTAGGCGAGGGCCCTTGTAAAGGCTGGCAAGCTGTCCATGGCTGCTTCTACCATTTGCAGTTTCTTCACGGGCACAGAAAACATGTGGATTTTTGATATACCAAACTTGTCTGTACATGTAACTCAGTGCAGTATTTTACCTCTTTTTATTTGTGTTTTTTTTCACTCTGTTGTTCTTTCCTAAGATGCAAAAGCTAAGTAAAACAAAAAGAACATGCCTGTGGGCTCTGCCTCTCCGCAAATTCCCCACAAAGGATAGGTGCCATTTTTGCATTTCGCATCTCCCCACACACTAGTGCTCATATAAGTCAATTCATCTTTTCTCCTTATTATTGGCCACTGCCCTAATTCAGACTCTCACCATTTCATAATCCATTGAAATGATTTTCTAACTGACATCTCTGTCTCTGGTTTCTTCAATTCATATTTCTTTCACAATGCTGTCAGAGTTATGTTTCAAAATACGCATTTTAAGTTGTAATGTGGTGATTTAAAAGTTTTTATAATTATTGTAATCACAATAAATCACACATACTTGAGTGCTTACAAAATGACAGCCCATGTTTTAAGTGTCACCGTTGGATTGTCTATGAACCTTCATTTTTATATGACATGATCTAAAATTTCTAGAATAGCAATAAACACACTTCAACGTATTTTCCCATTTAAATTTTCTTAAAATTTCTAAATTTCCTACAAAATTACATTCCATCTACCTATAGTTCTTTGCTCTTCTAAGAATAATATCATGTTCTTTGTATCATTCCTTTTTCTGTCTAAAACATTCTTTTCCCACTTATTCTTATAAACTATTTTTCCCAAGGTATATTTACAATATATCCTTCTCTGTGAAAGTTTTCCCAATCCACTAGTTACCACTAGTTCCCCCCCCCCTTTTTTTTATGATACAAGCAAGACTTTCTACATAAGGAAGAAATGTATTTTTGACTTACTGGTTAATGGAATAGATTCAGTTTTATCCTAATGTATCGACCTGCCTTACTTTCAGTTTTGGTAACAACATGATAGCTGAGATGTGAATGTGTGACAGAGCACTTTAAGTGAAATTGACAAAGAACACATCCTAGAACCAATTCAAGGACTCTTCAATCTCCTCTGAGAGATATGAGAGAGAGAGAGGATTTACAGGGATTTTTTTGAATAAATACAAACTGGGATTCTTAATTCTCCCCTCCAAAGTTGGTCAGGGATGAGCTGTACCAGAAATTAACTTTTCACAGCAAGTTTGGAATTATCAACTTCTTTCTTGGCGTGCTTGATATGTGTCCCCAAATTTAAGAGTGCTGTCGACTGGTGCCTGACACATGCAACAGAAAGCTAAAATAATTGTGGCAGGAAAGAATTTGTTAAATAGAATGAAAAGCTGAATTTGGGGAAATAGCTGCGTAAGCAGTAGAATCAATGAGTTAGTGAACGGAGTCTGTCTGGTAGAAGGGAGCTTCATAAGCTAGAGGCTCCAGTGTGGGGTCCTTTTGGAACCAATACAAAGGGGAAACTCTGGGGGGAGGTGAAGCAGAAGAAGTTGCGCAAAAGAAGTTGTGGAGTTGAACTACTATATTCCCCTGGGCCAAAGAGGAAGTGTTGGTAGAAGTGTATTTATTACTATAATTGGGATTTGTTCAGAACCCAGTGTCTCTGAAGACTTACTCAGCTGATTACTAATGCTATTTTTTCAAGAAAGAGATATACAGGAGGGATGGAAAAGTTTCTTTTAGCCTTTCCATTTTCTGTTCTGAAAGATACCTAAAGGTATGTTTTTCTAAATTAGTATGTGCACTTAGCTTGTCCACTCAGCTTCTCAGCTTATTTAGTGGGCTTTAAAAAAATTATTATATCAGATTTAACTTATGAACAACAAAGTCCAGTTTAAGTGTTCAGTTCTGAATTTTGACAAATGTATACACCCATGAAATGATTGCCATAATCAAGATAGAGACTATTTACATCACACAGAAAAAAGATCTCTGTGCCCCTTCCCAGTTAATCCCCACTTCCCCCCTCTATGTAAGCAAATGCTGGTCATTTCTATCACTGTGATTAGTCTTTTTCTGGGCTCTCATATTTTTTTCTCATCCCATTTTTTTCTCCAACCAGTTTATTTTTATATCTACTTTTTCTATTTTTAGTAATTATATTTTTTAAAATGTACACTGAGCTTAAGAATGATTCAAATTTGTTCCTTCTTCCCAAGTCGTAAAAAACATGCAGTCATTTAGCTCAGCACAGTATACCTCCAGTGTAAATGATATTCGGTCAAGTATTTTTCCTTAATCTTTTTGATATAAAAATAATATATTCTATTAATAACATCATATAATATAAAATAATTTTAATATAATAATTTTATATTATATTTCTGTTATCATTTTATATTTGTTATTATAATTTTATGTTTCATTAGTGACAGACTTCCTAAATGATTTATTTTATATTTTATTGTATTCTATTCTAGTCTGTTTTATTTTCATACTTATTTGCACCATAGAACTTATTTCTGGGGTTATTTCTTTCTATCTAAATCACATCCTTTAGAATTTCTTTTATTAGTCTTTTGACAAAAGCACTGTTGCTGAAAATGTTTTTATTTTGTCATATTTAAAAAGGTAGAATATGTGACATATGATTCTTGGTTAACAGTTATTTTCTTTGTAAATTTTAGACATTCTCTTGTCTTAAAACTTATAATGTTGGTGTTGGTCAATATATATTTTATATATATATATGTATATTTTAGGAAATCTGTTCTTCATTCTCAGAGTGCTTTTATACTCTCTAGTCTGAAATTTCATTTGAACTACAAATATCTTCTATTTTTTCTATCTCAATGTCATTGTCCTTTCTGAGTATGAAGATTAAAGTCTTTTATCAATTTGAAGAAATATTTAGTGATTTCTAGAAATCCAGTTCAGTGTATCTTAGATTTCTTGCCTGCCCTTTGTTGCTTTTACAAATGCCTTTTTTTGATTGGTCTCTGTTGCATTTTCAATAATTTTGTCGGTTCTAAATACTAGTTCAGTTTTTTAATTCCTCTGTGTCTAAAGTAATGTTTACCCATCATCTTAGTTATTCATTTCAATACTATAATTCTAGATTTATTCAGTTCTTTTTTGAGATCTGCTGGCTAAATTTTTTATCTGTAAAAGTAAAATAATAAAGCATTATCAATTTTCCACTCCTTTTTATTTCTTTAAATAATATTTAAATACAACATGTTTGTGTTGTTTCTAAAAATTCCTGTATTAAAAAAAAATGTGTGGTGCCTGGTTATGCTCTCTCTTGTTTTCCTTCCCTATAAATTCTTATTTTAGTTTTTGTCTTTGAATTTATTTTACTTGAAATGTTACCTGAGTTGAAGGTACATACAAATGAATATTCTCATTTGTTTCAGCCATATAACTGGAGATTACCCCAAATAAAATTTCAGTTTGAGGTTATTTAGACTATATTGGTAGTGGGAATTTAAGCTTCAGAAATGTGGACGGGCTGGCTTGTGGAAATGCTTTTCAGAGTTTTTGTTTTTTGTTTTTGCTGTGACTGAGCAACAAGCTTGAAACTCACAAGTCTTTTCATGTCCAGGTGATTCTCATATGATAGGTCCATTTGATCCCAGATTTATACTGGGGATTGCTTCAAATTGCCCAACTTGGGCAAGATTTTGTCTTTTTTCCCTACATTTTGTCCGTAAGAAGTAGACTGTCAGTATCACCAGGGCTGGTGCATGCCTCCAGGCCAACATTGGTTTAAATCTTAGTTTGCCTCTCTAGATTAACACTTCACTTCATATTTGGCCCTGAGGTTTTCTTGCTTTCTGGTGTTCTCAGTGTTTCAGTAAAAAAGATTTTGCGATATATTTTACCACCATTTTTAGTTAGTTGGTGAAAGGGATACTCAGGGGGCTTGGTACAAGATGGACGCAGCAGCAGTTCCTCTCACACACTGTGATAACTTGCAAAGAAAAACTCTGTGATTTTAAATACCCCAGCTCTCCAGTTTTCATAAAAGAACTAATGAAAAATACAATTTTTTTATTGAATTTATTTCGAGGCCCTATGGTGCCTTATTAAAATTAGAAAAAAAAATCAAACTGTTTAGAATATTTTAGGCTTTGTAGGTACATATCTGTAAAATGTGACCTTTTGTAAATGATTTTTTAAAAAAGTGGCCCTTCTTTATGTATCTAACACCACATAATTTCACAAGAAGACCTGTTAACTAAACCCTTTGGCTGGCTGTCCTTGCACAGAGTTCAGTTTATACAACTTGTACCTGTTCTTCATTCTTTGCATGATTAGGTGCAGTGAAAGAATACATCATAGCTAATTGGGAAAAATCTTTAGATTTCCTAAAACATGTTATAAATTGATATTTCTACAAAAAGTAATAGTTTTAACAGTGACACCTATTTATGATAATTTTGAAACTTACATACCCTCCTATTTTTTAATTCAGGAGAAATGCACATTTTTGGTGAATTACTGACCTTACCAAATACTTCAGAGATAAGCTTATGGTTACTTGGGTTCACATGCAGAAACACTGAAAACTAATTAATTTACGATATCATGGACATGTCAAAATATTTCATTTTCCAATTAGGAAGGTATGAACTAATTACACATTATATCTTATATATAATTAGTATTGTATTATGCTTTTTGTGATATCTTGTTGTATTACACGTGTTATAACATTACATCTATTTAGTGTAGTTATTATAGTGTAACATACACTAGTTATTTCATCTAGACAGATTTCATAAATTATGTGGGCCTTAGATTTTCTATCCATAATGTACAGTTCTATGCCTCATATTGTGATTTTGAGAACTAAGTATTAAGTATTGAATTTAAATGGTCTGTGATAATCTGGTACATAGAAAGAACTCAGAATTTTATTTTTCCTTTGTTTCCCTTTTCTTTATGTTGCCCTTGAAATTTCAGTGGAGAAGAAAAAGGATTTTTAAATGTACGCTGATTCTCATACATTTCTTTTAACATGGGCTACATTTTTTAGGCGGAGTATAAAGCAATTTACCTGAGGCCTTGAGAAGTGGGCCTTGGAGCATGGTATCTCTCTCCTAAGAGTTGGACCATTTTATATGCAGAAAATATATGACCCAGGGCCAAAATGAACTTCTTGGCACATAGCCTCTTGGATATAGCTAGTGCTGGACAAAGCAGAAATGACAGGTTTTTGGAATGAGAAGGTGGAACAGAGTGGGTCTCCCAAGACTGTAGAAGAAGGAAGTTAATGCCAATGGAAGAGTCAAGTTCATGTTAGGAGTAGAATTGTAATGAATAGTTGAAATTAATTGGTAACTTTGGAGGCTAGGATCAACTAAATTAGTTCTTATTTGTCTTTGAATCTTAAACGTCACTGAGGATTAAAGTCTTCCATTGTTTTATTTGAAATTAGCTCAAGATAGTTATGAAAATTCTTTAGTCTTTTAAAAAAACTACAGGTTTTATAGTTTCTCTAGACGTGATTTTAGAAAATTAATGTGCATGCATGTTAAGTGCATATGAATTCTTTTATTCTGACAACTAGAAAATCTTTATTTTAGTAGATGGAAGCTAAAACATTCATTGATTCTTTACTGTAACATGTGTAATGTTGTTTCAGATGGTATTATTCCGATTAATAGATGGTTGAGATTGAATATAATCCTTAGAGTTTTGATCCAGTAATCCAGTTGTAAACAAATGACCAGAAGTAAATTGCAGGGAAATCTGAAATAATTTTACACCGGTGGAAAATAAAACTTAAAAATTTTTAGTGGGGAATGTAGAAAGAGGAACAGGCTTGCCAGGGCAAAAACTACATACATAAATACACACACACACACACACACACATATATGTATACAATGCACACATACACATATATATATTCAACTTTCATAATAATATATAAATTATATATATAACTTCAATAGTAATATGAAATACATATATAACTTAACTTTAATAGTAATAGTTTCACTATTCAACAATATTTAATAATGATTATTGTTAAAAGCTGCATCGTATTTTACTGTAAAGAAACCACAAAATTTACTTCTCCATTACACTCTTGCTTCAGATTTGGACTATTTCCAATTTCCCCAAAGAAAATATTATTGGAATTATTATTTTATGTATTTCTTCTCTTTTCTCCTTTGTTCTTTCCTTCCTTTTTAAAAGTTTAATAATTTTCCTCAGGTTAAATTCATGAACATATTATTTAAGTGATGGAAAATATTAATAGTAGTTATTATCTTTCTTAATCACTGCATTGTTTAAAATAAGATATCTTAAAGGAATAGAAAACCCTTTTATGACAACTGAGCTTTCAGGGCCATGGGGTCAAGTAATGCAATATTGTCAGACATCCTGATGTCATCTAAATTTATCACAAACCAGGCCTTACCATTTTAAGACACCAGATACCTTACCAGGAGTAAGAAACAATCCCTAGTACCATTGATCTAATCATAATTCCAGTTACAAATATACCTTTATAAACATTTATATAATATTTTTGGGAAAGAATTGATATTGCCTAGAATTCAAGAAAGTGAAGATTTGTACAAAGTCTGTTGTTAATCATTATGCATTGTTAGATACTATGGACTTTACATGTATTTAATGGCTTATGTTTTTAGAAACTTTCTCCTGTGTACTTACTGGTTACTCCCAAGGACTTTTAGCTTTTCAAAGATGGTTGTAGATTTAGAATACATATCTTTGTCCAATGTAGGAGGTCATCATCTTTATAATCTTCACTGTGTAAAAAATTATTGATTCCATCAACTCACCCTCATTAGTCTGAATGTGTTAAGATCTTTGGAAAAAGTTAATAAGTGCTTTTCTAAATTTGTTCCACTGGGTTATGTACCATGATTAATCATCACATTCATCATAATTTGGGGTTATGATATGGTTATTTCATCCTAACTTGTCAGGTCTCAGATATCATAATTATTGTCAAATTTTGTATTTTTAATGTGTATAAAATTAAATCCATTCAGGATTAAATAATGAATGTGTTTACAGGTTATAGTTCCATCTTCTAGGAATTATCCTGCTATAATCATTGCTATTTTTTAGCTGCAGGGAGTAACTTCTACATTGTAGAAGATAATAATTAAATAATGGTATAAAATAGAGAGTGCTCTAGGCTTTGATTGACAAAATTTAAATTCTGTCCCTCCCTGTCCGCCTGCTTTCCCCTCCAGTCCCCATCCAACTAATATGTAGTGTCTTCTTTTTAAGATAAATGGATTAAGTGATCCCAGATTCTTTTCTTCCCATTCTAAAATTGAATACTGAATAACAAATATACTATTATTTTTATAATAGTATAGTATAGTGAATAGTATAGTATGTAAAATATACTATTTATTTTTAAAATAAGTGTAAAAGGTGATGATATTGTATAATTTTTACAGATTGGTATTTTTAGGCCTAAAGCTTATGGTAGCATCAATGTCTGCTGACTTGAAATCCAGCACTCTTTTGATTAGATTGCACTACTCTCTGCATGCTGAACTCGGCAAATGAAGATGCAGCGTGCAGACTTGAATGCAGAAGTAACATTTTTTGTCACAGTAGCATTTTAACTTCATACACATTTTACTGAGACCTCTTTTTTCTTTTAAGAAAGTAATTTAAAATATTGATGACTTCTCTCAAAGTTATATATTCTTAACTAATTTGCTCTTACAATATGACACCACTGGATGATGGGATATTGGTCATTATCTAAATTTTATTGAATCCTAGCTATAATAAAGATGCTTAATAGTGTATTGTTATATCTCTAATGGAAGTAGTTCTCTAAATGAGAGTTAGAACACTTTAGTTACTAAGCCTTCAAGTTTTCTCTTTTGATAATAAAAATAATTTTGCTTCCTTTTCTACTTGTGCCCACTTATTTTTTTTTAATGAAGTAAAATCAAGCTTCAAATAGTTTTTCCTAACAACAATATGTTTAATATATGTAATATATAGTATACATTATATATATATCAAAGTACCATGTAATCTTTGATAATACTTCTTTCAGTTAATTTTATAAATATTTTGTAACTCATAAATTTTTAAAATTTGCACTGCATGTGATCACTGCACAAAATAATTAATTTTCAAAACCAAAACACTCCTTCGAAAAGAAAGTAATGTAAAAGCTTTATATAAGTATATGGATTAATACAAATATTTGAGACCTGCTTTATTAAGATGAATTTCTATGCAAATTCTTACTCACAAGAATAGACTCTGTTTGCAGCTGTAAAAATGAATACATAAAGAAATGACAAGACAGACAGCCTGTCACAGCAGCAGCTGCTACGGTCTATACAAGAGATGTGAAAAGGAATGAACAGCCTGTCTGTTTTCTTGCTGTTCTGAGTGGAATGAGCTGCTAAGGGGATCATGGCCTTAGGCTTGTCTGTATGTATGCTGCTTAATTGGAAAGTGAAATATGTGAATTTTCCTAAGTTAACAAAGAATTCCAAATGATAATATTGTTGAATATGCTCATTTGCTCTATAATTTATCTTTGAAGATTATTTGGTTTAATTGATTTTATCTATAAAAATCTCCCATTGGTACAATTTGAATATTAATTAATACAATTTTTAAATGGGTCAATTCATAACTAAATCCTGCATATTTACTCTTTCCAGAGCTTCCCAGTTTCCTTACAACTTTTAAAAATATCAAGCCATAAATTGTGGTTTTAAAACACATCAAAATTTTGTTGAAAATTATTTGGTTATAGACATTCATTGACTCAAAATAAAATGACTTAATATCTCCGTAACATGTAATAGTTGGAGCAAGGATGTCCAGGAATTATGTTAGGGAGTTAATAATAATGAAGTATAGAATTCAGGCTGGTTGAAGAGGTAGGTGAGAAAGAGAAGGTTGTTAGATCAACAGATTGTAGATAGGGACCAAGGATAATTGAGAGTTTTTCTAGAGTGAATGAGCTAGAAGGATAGAAGGTAGTGGCTTTAGAGTGAGATACTTTAAATCAATATTATATAGGAAGTCAAATTACCATACTTTGTAATGACAATGCCTCGTGTGGGACCATGGGGAAGATGAGCGGCTAAAGTGGAAGGAGAACAAGCTTATTAGAAAGGCACCTTATTGACCACATGGATTAAATAACCAGCAATTAGTACAGGAGTGATGTTGTGTAAGAGAAGGTGAAAGTGATCCAGGAGCTAAAATCTTCAAAAGATAAATAAGGAGAGAGATCTGTGGAGTACTGCAAAAAGGAGGGAAAGTGGTGGGACAAGTCTAATTATATGTTAGGTCAGTAGGGAAGACAAGAAGAGAATGGTCTAAGACAAACTACCCCATTTACAGTCCTGGTACAAAGAATTATGGAAACAAAAGGGGCCACCACTTAAAGTAATTAATGGAAAGCATTATCTTCTGAAAAGATCCAATTTTCAGGACCAGAAATAAAGGGAATATTGCAAGAAGAATTTGAGGAAGGAGAAAATTTTTCAGTTACCCAACATGAATTCTAGTTTATAGGTTAGTAAATTATAGCAATTAAGCTCAGTAGTTATGGAGAGGGGTAGATGGGATTAGAAAAGAAAGTATATAAACCATGATAGGAATTAGAATCGGGGGATAAGAAAGGAGCCCTAAAATTAAGTTTTAAACATGAATTGTAACTAATAGGAGATTACTACTAATGTCCACAAGGCAGATCATACAGGGAAATCTGTTAGTGGAAGGTAGGGGATGAGGAGTGGTGGTCATTCAAGATGGGGAAATTGTGAGGCTCACAGAACACTCACATTGGCTATGCGGAGTCCAGCTAACCAGTAGTTGACTCTTAGCTTCTTACCCATTTGAAGCACTTTGGATTTCCCTTGATTCAGTCAAAGAAAGCATGGAATTCAAGGAAGGACTTGTCTTCAAGCATGTGGAATTCTCATTTGAGCCCTGACAATGGAGGCTATTAGATGAGGTCATAAGTGCTGGCCACGTAATTCACAGGGCCCAGTGCAAAATGAAGGTGCTGGACCCTACTATTTGTTCAAATAGTAGGAAAAAAATCTGTTAAAGGTATTATAGTTTGAAGTGCTTTCCTTTTTTTTTTCTTCCTATATCTCTTTCACAACTGGACGTAGTGCGTTTTATTTGATGTTTAATATACTTAAAGAAATAAAATTTTAAATATTTTAGCATAAATTTTCCCATTCATCTTTATATGATGTACAGTACTGGGTTAAAATTCAAATACAAGAGCATGTAAATCACATATGAAATTACACAATTTGTTTTTTGTACTGCATACATTTGTATTCTGTTCTTAATAGACAGTAGAAACACTGCAAAACTAACTCAGTTGATTATTAGTTTTTGGTATGTGCACATTCTACCAAACTCTCTACATGTGGCTTACTGATGGATAAGGATTGAAAGGAAGAGGAAATGTGGGCTGCCTTAAATTTCCCTTTCCCTCTGTGTCATCATTTTCTGTGTAAATGGTTGGATAATACAGGGAATAATACAATAATAAATGATATGACAGGGTTTCTTTAGTGCTTATGTTTCATAGAACACCAGTGACTTTTTTTTTTTTTTTACATTTGAAGGAGTTCTTGTTCAAATTGAAAGTTGCAACCTCTTAAGGCTGTCATTGTCTTCATTTAATCAATAGTCAATTTAAACAAGCTTCCTTTGCACTTGCTTCAAGTCTCATTGACTCTAGATGCATCATGAATCTACTGTAATTCTATGCTCTTGGGACATTGGACATTCTCTATGTGAATAAGGCAGCAAGGAACAGCAATACACACAAAGTGTGTGTATCTTCTCTGCTCTCACACATGCTCCATTGTCCCATCGGACTTATAGCACAAAAGTTCAAAGATAAAATTATTAAGAATTTCAAGAAGGAGACAGCAGAGCATTAAACCAAGAGCAGTACCCTTCAGAGCACGAATCCCTGTACCACTGCACAGGTCTCATACTCTTGAAGCCAGCCCCGCAGGTGGTCTAATCAAAATCAAAGTATTTGAATCTACGTTTTTCAAATTTAACATGACTCCAGTTACCTAGACAATGTGTGTACCAGTAAAATTTTATTTTCAAATTGTATTCTTTCTTATGTAGACATACAGGAATGTTAAAATATTTTTAGGAAAATTAGAGGAATGTTGCTTACCATACAAATTAATTTGGTGCATTTTACATGAAAGTTATTTCTGGCAGATTTTGTCAGAGGATGTCAAGGAAACTAGTATGAGTGAAATATTCTGTTTATTATTTCACTCATCTTTATGGCAAATCCATATTTATTCTGCATTTCCTGTCCAGTGAAATACTTTGTGACTTGATAGACACTTCTTAGCTTTCTGTTACTCCTTTTCTCTTTCAATCTCTTTTGTTCTTTGCCCCCATTACATGATTTTGAAAATGTAGGGATGCATAGGTCTATGCAAAATATTTCCAATTATGTTGGATTCATGAGGCAGGTTTGAATTAATAGGAGTTTGTTGGAATAAAGACATATTTGTTTTCCCACATCTTCATTCTTCCAAGCAATTTGTTTAAGGAAAGATTTTGTTTTTTAATATGTTCAAACTTTCTGTAAAACCTCTGGAAAAACGCAAAAACCTCTCTGCACTTGTGAAACATTTTTACAAAAACTATATCTAATTAGTAAATATGGATACAAATCTTTTGAGACACATGAAATGTAAAGTTATTATAAGCAAGAATTTGCCATGACTATGGAATAATAGCCTCAACTCTTTTGTTGCTATTATTATAATCATCTACAAATCTAGGTAGTTGCCTCATTTATAGTATTGACTGTATTTTATGTAAGTGTAAAGACTATCTCCTCCTCTTCATCCTTGACGTATGTTTTTGGAGCAAAACTCTATTATAAGATTCACCTTGGAAGGGGGAGAAAAACAAAGAACATCTTTTCTTAGTGTAGGTTCACATTCATCAATTTAGATGGGAATTCCATTGGAAATCAATAAACAGAGAACACAAAAAATTTCAGAACTTGTCAACTAAATGGTTTGTGACGCTAAGGAGCTTAGAAAAATCACCCAATTTATGATCACTGGATTAAGGGAATGAACTGTACTATGATCAATTCCAAATATATCTTACATGTGATACTTGTCTAACCATTTGTTCTACTTTCCCATTCCATTCTCCTCTGCACACGATCTTTTCATTTTCCATCAAATAATAGGTAATAGTATCGGAGACTGTAGAAACAAATTACATATCAGTTCCTCTGGTGAAATGATGCAATGGTAAATTTGAAAAATACACCACATTCATTTCATTATCCCATCACCAGTATTTGGAGAAGAATTAGTTCAAGAATATTACTGCAGAGATAAAAGAACTAGTAGTGATAGGCAGGTCAGGAACATTTGTCTTTTGTCATAAAAACAAGAACAAAATTATCTTTAAATCTAAATTGGAAAGAATTAGTATATTTTGAATTTGGTTGTCCATAGTATATATTCAATAAAAAAATTGGGGTTAATGAATAAATAAATTGATCAGTAGAGGTTTTTTTTTTTTTTATTTGAGAAAGAAGCAAAGAAGTGTGAGTCACTCTGATTTATGTAAATGTGGAAGTATCAACCAAAGTAATTTAGAGTGGTTCTTTCAAAAATATAGATTCATTTAAATACTTTGAGTAAATATGTTGTTTGTAATTATAAACTTGAAATTGGGTTATGCTCTTAAAATGTTGTTTAAAACAAGTGGGAGCCCTGAAGGGATTAGCAACGGTACACACACACACACACACACACACACAGACACGCACCCCATCTTACTAAGTATGAAATCACATATCAAGTGTGTTGTAAGGAAAAAGTAAAATATTAAAATCAGATGTATGTACCCACTTAACCTGTAGACTTATTGATAATATAATTACATATAAATTCCAAGATTTCTTAGTGACACTAATAAGCACACTGAATGTATGTTTTCTGTCTCCTGTTCTTTATGTCATTTATTCTCTTAACACATACTGTAAGGTTACACAGTTACACGTGCTTTTATTATTTCTCCAGTTCCTATAGATGCCATTTTACTCTCTCTGGAAGAAAACAAATGACTCTGAAGTATGATAATCATTTAATCGAAGTATTTTTCCTCAAAGGTATTGTGCTAAATTACATTTAGCTTGTGCTTAATGTGCTCAGTGTACACTTATTGAATAATCATCACTGTTACAGCATATGATAAACTTCAAGGTAGAGTAAGGAAATCATTTCCATTTTGTCACCAGCTCTCCCCCAAAAAGGAAGACAAATATACGCATGGACCCATGAATGCATATTCACCACAATCTCATTGCTTCATTAATTAGGGTTAGCAGCCACTGTTTTTAACTTTGTTCTCTTAGTGCTCACCATAATTCACTATTGTAAACTGGCTTAAATCTGAAAGAAGATGAATGTATTGCTACATAATTGGAGGATCCTCAATCCACTTAGTTTCTTTGTATGTAGCCTACTTTATTCTAGAAAAGATGTAAGGTTAACAGTCAATCAATGTCTTTCAATACAATGAGCTAAATTTTGAGATATATAAATACCATTAACACGTTTAGTGTTCTGAACATATCTTTTAAAGTCTTGATTTAGACGGTGCTGTCTTTTGGAATTTTTTTATGGGAATATGTGATGTTACGAATTAACCACATTGGTTGCCCATTATAATAACTTTTTAGTGTTTACAGATATTAGAATTTTAATTTAATTCCTCTTGACTTGTTGGCTTTATGTCATACTTAGACCAACTCAGTATGTTAATGAAGGAACCCAGGCAAGGATGAAGGGGAACTGTGTAGAGAAAATCTTCCATAAAATATAAAAGTGTTAGAATAACGATTCAAAAATGAAACTAATTAGAACAGGAAAACTTTCAAAAGTTAGTAGGACCTGACACCTATATGCCAAATGGAAAGAGAGACACCATCTCTTTCAGACAAAACTGCAAAAAAAAGTGTGCGTTGGGGGTGGGGGTTGGGTGAGAGGAATGTTCATTTGGCAAGAAAGATGAGGGGGATAAAGGCAGCACGCTTTTTAGTTGTGCCCCTTGGGTCTGTCAAGTCTGGTGGCCTGTATTTTATGTTCTGTGTCTCATTTTCTAACAACTTGAAGCTCAAAAGAGAGAAAGTTGAGGAGTTTAAATTTAGGAGGAAAGATAAAAGAGCATTTGGGTTTCATTTTGGCTTTTTCACCTCTAATTTGCAATGCTCCACCGCAGGGAAAGGGGAAGACTTGTGTAATTTGCTGAGACGTTGGAAGCCTGGTCTTAACAGGCTTACCAGTTTAGGAGTATTAAAATATTAAATGTGTCAACATGATTTTATTAAAAATAATCTTATATCAAACTATTTTATGTATTGTAACCATGTAATTTCATTGAATGTGTATGAACAAATAGACAGATTTGCCACTACATATCCCCTGTTGTGAACAGAAGTAGAAAAAACATTTCCGGGAGCCATAGACTTGATTAAAACTGATGGATGTTGCATTCAATATTTAATTGTTTATTAAAGAAGGCATTTGGAGTATTCATCATAAATCTGTTACAGCCTATAAACTTGCACATGGAGTGACTGATCTTTCTTAATGCTTAGAATGGGTATAAATATATTTTTAAAAGGGCAATTAATAGTTATATAACGTTAAAATATATTATTGTTTAAATTGTCTCATTTTTAATGAACATAGTGGAATATTATAGAGGATGCAGAACATTTTACATAAGGAGAATCAAAACTTTATGTATAGCAGCAGAATCAGAAGTTTAAGATTTTACAGCTTCATTATGAGCAGACTGACACTCCTTCAGAAAGGGAGAAAAGAGGTGAAGGTGACCTAATAGCAACACTAGGTACAATTTTATAGCAAAAATCATAGCTATCCAAGGAACATTAATAATGCAGTGCCAATAAATACTCCAATAAATATTTGACATACTAATTTGAATTCATTACAAATGTTATTTAAGGAACTAAGCTTGCACCCTCAGAGGAGGAAAAGAATTCTGAAAAAGAATTTGGCACAGAGCAGGAGTTTGTACTCTGTTTTGTTAGCTGATTGAGTGTGTACCTGAGTTTGATATTATTTGGGGCACAATATAGTGTGTCAGAAACTTTCTCATATTAAATTGTCAATATCAATTCAGAAATTCATTATTTAATCATTTTTTTCCACAGAGGAACAAAGCATATAATCAAAAATGTGTACGCCCTTGATTTGTTTTCAGACAAGCAATAATCCCAACCACTCCTGCAAAATTCTGTTCACTGATTTTCTGTGACAATTTACATTTAAAATTGTAAACATTTAAATAATATGCAATTAACTGGGGGGGAATTCGTTTAAGTAACTGCATCAGATTGGATTTTAAAAGTGAATGCATTATTGTTTTCTGTCCTTTCATACATTTTATTCTTTGGAAAATCCATGCCACTATTCAAAAAGTAGCTCCTTTTTCTCTTTTAGAACTGAGCTATAATATTACTTTCTCAGAGGAACCCTCCTGAACAATTTAGTTTAAAACAACCCAACCCTGTTTGTTTAACACCTGGTTTACCAAGGCAGTTTGGTAAGTCATGTGTTCTTAGTGCCTAGCATATGATAGACACTCAGTAAACATTTATTGAAGGATGAATGATAAATCTGGACTTGGATCAGAAGAAACTGTCTTTGAAAAGGCTATGCAGTAGGGGAAACCTTGGCACCATTTAACCTGCAAGCATTTCGTGAGTCAGGCAGAAGGGAATTTCTTATATAGGGAGGAGTAAACAAGGTATCGGGGAGTTAGTTGAAAGGTGGCCTGATAGGACAGTTGAACAGGAAATGCCTTTCCTTGAGATTACCAGATTCTCAGACTGGTTGTTCCATTAATCAGATACTGTCACAAGCTGATGGTAGTTCAAAGTTCTGGGCCTTAGAAGACAGAAAATTAACTAAAGTTGGTCAAGTCAAATAGCAGTTTGGTCAGTTGGCACAAGGAGCTAATAATTTGTAAAGACACAAAGGAGTTTGGAAAGTCTCTGTCTGACCTTGTTACAGGTAAATGATGGAGGCATTTGTAAGTCATACCTAAGTTATATGGAAAAGGGTGATTCCTTTAGTAAGACATTTCTTGGAATGTAAAAGGGTGGGAGGCTTTCTTAACCATTGCTGCTTTCTAAGAGCACAGGGCTCATGTAAGATGTAACACCACCAAAAGGAGTAATTGAATGCATGATTGTTATAGTATATTTAATGTGATATATATATAAATCTGCATATTTAACTATTTCTTTATGTATTAATTTTGACACTGACATGGCTGTTCATATGTATCTACAGAAATATGAGCTGACCAGTGTTTCTTAATATGTCTAATTGTGTAAGACTAACCTATGTGTTATTGAGTATTTATCATCCTTGGCTTATGACCACTATAGGCCTTGATGTTTATGACAATTAAAAATACCCCCACCCATACTTTCAGATGCCCCTTAGTAGAGGAGTTCTGATTCGAGCTGAGAATCATTGGGATGCAGATGTCATTGGGTTATAGATCCCAAATACTAATGTTACACTTCAATAATATTCTTTATTTTCACATGCATGTGTTGTAAAGCTGCATTTGTTAAATATGTAAATACCAGAAAATACTTGTTTTTCATCCATGTGATCCATTTCACCATAAACAATTCACCTAAGCCAATAATGGGGGAAAAATTCTATTCACCTGCCAGCTATTGGCATTCTCTTGGCAAATTTGACCACAGGGAAGTCTTCTGAGAAGTTTTTGCAAATGGATTCCCTGATTATCAATAAAGACAAATAGATGATAACTTAGCTATGTCTGGACATTTTCAAAAGTGAATATAATATGTGACCAAACTAGTTCATGGGAGAATTTGTACTCTAAGGAATTTTAAAGAGGAGTGTGAGAACTCTGATAAATCATCCTGGAGTTAGCCTTTTTTCTGATCCTGTTTTCATGCATGTAAACAACTGTTTATTGTTTAAGCAAGTCTGAGTTGGTGATTTTCTTAGTAGTAGTCAAAAGCATCTTGTGTGATATACAATATAAATCCAATAAAATCCAAAGAAATGATCTTTTCTACTATTTCTAAAAACTTTCAAACATATGTTATAAGCTCTCTTTCTCAAATTAAAAATTAAGTATCTCTTAAGAATAATGAACAGGGACACTTCGATGGCTCAGTCTGTTAAGCATCCAACCTTGATTTCAGCTCAGGTCATGATCTCAGGGTCATGAGACTGAGCTCAGAGTTGGGCTCCACACTCAGCAGGGGTCTGCTTGAGATTCTCTCCTTCTTCCTCTCCCCCTACCACTTGTTCTCTCTCTCTCTCTAAAATAAATAAATAAATCTTAAAAAAAGAATAATGATACAGATTTGTAAATTTAAAAATAAAGGAAGTGTTGATTTAGTAAAAACATTCCTAATGAGGAAATTAAAGATATGTCTACTTACTGGTAAGAGTTGGTGAAAAGATTTTTTTGTAGCCATGTTAGTAAGTCAGTCATGGGTGCACATTTAATGAACACAGAAAAATTACACAGAAAATGTTACACATAAACTATGAGTCACTCCTTTGTGTTATACCTAGATATGCTCTTATGTTGCTTGTATATGTGGAAAACTTAACAGTTAATGACTTTTTATTAAATATTTTCTCAAACTTGTGTACTAAGAAATATTAAGAGGATGGAACAAAAATATGCAATGTTTAATGGGGGGGAATAAATGAAATTTCAGGAGCTGTAGTTACTGACTGGCTGACAGTAACTGTACCTCGTTGAACTTTCTGATGAAAAAATGAAACTTGAGAGGTTCCTGGGTGGCTCAGTCGGTTAAGTGCTGCCTTCAGCTCAGGTCATGATCCCAGGTCCTGGGATCAAGCCCCACATCCCGCTCCCTGCTCAGCAGGGAGTCTGCTTTACCCTCTCTCTCTGCCTGCTGCTCCCCCTGCTTGTTCTCTCTTTCTCTCTCTGTCAAGTAAATAAATAAAATCTTAAAAAAAGAAAAGAAAAAAAAAATAAAATGAGTTCTGAAAAACCTGATAAGAACTAGAGAATTAGTTTCATGGGACTAAGAGATACTGAGATGGAGAAATCAAAATATTTCAATCAAGAAAATGTCCCGAAAACCTAACATGTTCCAGGCACTGTTATGTATTCTGGGGATATAATGATAAAAGAAAAAATGGTTGTTTTTCTTGCATGAAATTTACATTCTGTGAGGGTAAAAAAAATCAATACATGGCATGTTTTACATAGCAGTTATTCCTACATGCTCATGAAGGAGTAATGGTAGGATTGGAATGATTGTAAACAGAATGGTTAGGAAGAAAATATTCTTTGAAAGATGATGGTTTTGTTGGATTCTGAAAAATAAGCATAGCCTCACCATAGAAATTTCTTGGGGAAGCATGATGCAGGCTGAAGGAATCACAATTACAAAGACCCTCAGGCTCAGACTGAGTTTGCCATGGCAGCCAAAAGCAATAGGCCAATATGCCTAAGGTATTTTGAGCAGGTGAGTTTGTGGATCTAGATGGGATTGGAGATAAATATGGGAATGTGATTGAAAAGAACTTTATAATAAGGAGTTTGGGTAACATTTAAATTGCAGAGGAAAAGCTCCTGGAGAGTTATTAAAGCTAAAGTGACATATTTTTAAAAGATCATGGTGCTTAACTGGGAATCATAAGAAAGAGGTTTTAGTTTTTTAGTTTTAGAAAAACTAAAGTAACCAGTTAAAAGATTATTGCTAAACAATTGTTAAAATCATTTGGACTATAGAACAAAAAGTAAACAAATTCAGGATATAGTTTGGAAATAGACATCAAAGCACTTTTCAAGGAGTTGGATTTGGAGGAAGGGAAGGGAAGTAACAGAAATCATTTTTTTTCTTTGAGCAACTGGATGTATATAATTTGTCATTTACTAAAATGGAAAAAAAACCCACAAAAATCTGGGATACTAGAAGTATCATCATTACTCTTCATTTTGAGTTTATCCATTTCCATAAATATAGTATAGGTATATCATTCTCTTTTCAGAAAAGTATGGTGAAGATAACTGATGTAAAAAAAAACAACTTTTCACCACATGGTAATCATAATCAACCCCCACTATTCCTAGCATGAGGCAAAGTATTTCAGTTATCCCTAGCATCTGTCTATTCCTTCTTTGTCTTAGTAATAGAATTCCCCAGGTTATCTGGCACATTGTTGCCTACCCAAAGGAGAGTTTATCATCCTCCTTTACAATAACATGTGAAACTTCTGATCATCTCTTTAAAGATGAAGTCACATATCCTGGATTGCATTTTCCCCCATGCCTGCTGGTTAAGACATGATAGCAGTGTTGCCTTGAACTCAGAGGAAAATGTTGGGGAAATCAGAGCATGCCATCTTGGCTCACTTGATGGACTTCCCTAAAGTCCAGAAATCTCTCCTGTGGTTAATAATGTGAAAGAAAAGTAAACTCTGTTATTTAAGCCATCACATTTTTGAGAATGTTAGTCTAGCTTGTACTTTTGTACTAGCTTGTATGAATACATACATTATTTCCTAGAAAATCATGCTTACTAAGAACATTTGTAAAATTTTTAACAAGCATGGAAAGATGGACTGTTGGATTGTGTGTGTGTGTGTGTGTTGTATGTGTGCACATGTGTGCATGAGTGCAAGCACTGAATAGTATGGGCCAAACAACTGAAGAAAGAAGTAGAAAAAAAATTTTATCTACCTTTCCAAATGGGATAAATTGATACTATTTGTCTATATTGCTGAGCAGGAAGGAATGTTAAATAATGTTCATGTTCTATAAGAATCAGTGCTATACCAAATGCTGCTTACAATAGAACTAGGATGGGAGACTGGTACCATATATGCGATGTTTTCAAATGTTTGGTTTGGAAATAGATGTCATAGTGCATCAGTCAGGACATAAATGAGAACTTGGGAAAAACTCAATTAAGTGTTAGCATTTCTACTTATGCTACAGAACTCACGTAACTTTTGTCAGAATTCTGTTGCAGTATACTTAAGATGTATTATGCTTTCTAGTAACATTAGTAAAGATAGAAAAGTCTAGAATAACTTCATCCTGCGAGTCAGATACCCTGCAAGTTTTTAATCCTATATATAATTCTGAAAGTGGGCATGTTACTTGCTTTTGCACAGCAGCCAAATAAGAAGTGTGTTTGAATAAGCAAGTTAAAAAGGGTATTCAGACTATATCCTTTCAAAGAAAATGAATGAAGCAGATGCAATATGTCCTCCCTGTTTCACAAAAATAAATAGCAATCAACAAAACTTCCATCTCATATTTAAAAAGTTTAGTGAAGGTCATAGTTTTCAACTTTATGTCCAACACATATTTCAATTAGTAAGAAATCAATGATTTATAATCATCCTGGCAAAGATGAATACAAAAAAGTTCAATTTAGTTGAATAATGAGCAATGTAGCCTAAACACTTTATTTGTATTGTACTTTAGTTAAACCTTAATATAATAAATGTGCCACAGTGTTTTCTTGATGTGGAAATAAAAACCGGCCACCAAAGTTTTGGGTCTTCCTTCCTTAATGTAAAATTGTTTCTAAAAAGTGTCTACTCAGTCAGTGTCTACATTTTCCAAGCTTTTGTCAGAAGTGTTACAATTAATTACACATTTAAGTTAGTCAAAAGGAAGACCAAAAAGGAAGCAAAAATTTGAATGCTATAAACTGTAGAAGGTATTGACATAGTAATATTTTAATTTATAGTAATAAATGATCATATGAACTTTTGCCTAGATTTTCTGATTCATTGTATATAATTTATAAAGACAGAGGGATGAAAGGAGAGGGGGAGGGAGACGAAGAAGTAGAGAGAAAAGAAAGCAAGGAAAACTTCCCTTTGGAAATAGGAAAGCTGGGAATATCACATCATCTGTAGTTCCATTCTCTTCTTACTAGAAATTGGAATGATCGGGTGACATTGTTTCAGGTAAGAAACTTAGCTAGTTTGAGCTAATAGTTCTGTCTTGGTTATTTAAGCTGTGGCTTTGAAATATCAGGTCTAGAAAGACTGGAATTGAGATCTTACAACTTTAACATTTCTTCCTACTCCACTCCCCTGACCCCCAAACAACAACAACAACACCTTTAAAAATTTTCCTCTTAATTTTCAAGTAAATCCTCAAACTTCCCCATATACCTTTGGTCAGCTAGATCAAGTACAATCTAGTACTTCATTTGTGCCCTGGCAGAGAAAAACCGGTGGCAGGTTTTTCTCCTTTATGGGATGGGCAAAAAATTTGAAGTACCAGTTTAGAGCACTCAGTGAAGACCAACAATGTAGCAGATTCTAGAGAAGATATGGGCTGAGATCTGTGGGCTCAACAAGAGGAGTGAACCTTCTAAGTTCTCATTCAAACTATACTACTTTTGGAGGAAAGGCAGTAATTAAAGATCAATAGAAAAATTTTCTCTGAGCTGCAGACCTCAGTTGGCCGACTAAGCATCCACAGAATTCCAGGTCAGAATCATAAGAAAAAAAAAAGTTGTCTGTAAATATCCTGATAACATCAATTAAGGGCAAATCTTACAACTTTCATGTAGAAGAAACCAAAACAAAATGAAACATGGCATCTGCATGGGAAAATACACACACACACGCACGCACACACCCCTATCTGACATTATATTTTTCTTTTAGAGCACTAAAAATATACAGATTGCAAAGAAGTTAGTTCTGTGACTTTTCTGAAGTAAGCTGCCTTTTGGAGAACAAACTTGAAAATATAAAAAACTTGGTATGGGTCTCTAGGATAAAGGAACACTGTCTTCTGTTTTCATCATCGTCTCATCTGATGGCTTGCTTTAATTACCAGTGAAACCTAGCTTTGATCTTTCTTGACTTGGCCAATATTTCAGATTTTCCCCCTTACTTTGTAATCAGTATACAGATAGCAAACCTAATCTGTTTTCTATATCAGAATTAGAATTTGAATAGCCCTGTGTATAAACCCGTTATTTTCTTCATTTCTCAAGCAATTTAATTTAGTATTAGGAGATGTTAGTTACAGATCTTATTATTAACACCACAGGTTTTTCATATTTCTGTTTTTCTCACTTTGCAATCAATAAATGCAATTAAAAGTTTGCATTTTCTAGTATTTTAGATCTTATCCTCTTAAATACAGGTAACTGTATATACATGCTTTTTCTTTTCTTTTTGGCATATTTACTCAATTGTACTTGAAAGTCATGGTTTGAATATAGAATAATCTCTTCAGGGTTGATATAATTAATTTGTAATTGTAACCTTAAACCATTTAAAGAATCACATAATTCAGTAAGAAGTCAAGGACGGACAGTTTTTAAACCAAAGGTATTTTAAAATAGTTTATCTCGTCCATGAACATGTTTCTCGCCACTTATCCCACAATCTGCTGAGTGCTATTTTTCTTACTTTCATTTTCTGACAGTTTCTGTATATATACCCAATGAAATTCAACAAGTTTGAGATTGAAAAAAATCTGTTATCATATTAGCTAGCATTTTTTCCAAGCAGAAAAAAGGAGACAGAATTGTGTTTTAAATGTCAACTAGTAATAAAACATGCTTGTTATGCATATGTAAGACTCAAGAAACAGAGAACATCCCATGAGAATTTAAAAAAATCAATGCTAAACAAAAAATAAGTGAATGGATTAGATATAAAATAACATTTAAAACACTACAAAGCCACCCATGTGCTCTGTACGATTTTGAAATATGTGATTATATCATTAATTTTATAGTTATAACTTACTGCAGGTAAAGCACTTGTGATGGCATCTATATATCTAGATAACTCTAAAGTGAAAGAGAAGCAATAGAAGTATTAGAGGAAAGAAAACAATTTTTGAAATAGCAATTTATTTTCTAGATGAAAAATATAAACTGCAGCCCTATATTTGACATGAGTATATATCAAAATCTTTCCTCAAATGTGGACTGAAGCCTGAGTTGTTACTTGCAGGCCTGATTATAGTGCAAGGAACCCAATAAAACTTGTGACACTATACTTGTTATAGTTCTTTTCTCTAATAAGTATTGATTTTGAAATACTGGTAAAGATTACAGCTTGTAGGTAAGAAACTGTTGCCCCAAATATAGTACAAGTATTTTTTTTCTGTTAGCTTTAATTTGGTAAAGTGATTTACTATGATTAATGAAATTAGAAGTAGCATTGCATCCTGGTTATTGTTATACCTGATGTATTAAAGATAGTTTAAACATGGTGGAAAATATTTTTATATGTGCTCAAGGAGAATGAACCTTGGCACATACAGTTTTTTAAATCAGTGTGGAATTTAAGAAACAAAACAGTTGAACATAGGGAAAGGGAAGGAAAAATAGAATAAGATAAAAACAAGGAGAGAGGCAAATCTAAGAGACTCTTAACTGTGGGGAACAAACAGGGTTTTTGGAGGGGAGGTGGGTGGGGGGATGGGGCTTTAAGGAGGGCACTTGATATAATGAGCACTGGATGTTATATGCAACTGATGAATCACTAAACTCTACCCTGAACCTAATAATACACACTGTATGTTAACTAACTTGAATTTAAATAAAAAGAAAAATCAAGGCAATATACATCACAGAACATTGTACATGCTTAGATCAGCTCACAAACACCAAGTCTCTGTTAGTCAGTGTATTACTATAATTCATAAAAGTGACTTTTCCTACTTTTTAGCTGGTTATGCACAGAATATATTAAGAAGGTTAAAGAGGGCATTAAATCCAAAGAAACATTCATTTTTAGTGTTATAATGAAATGATTAAAGGAGAAATATTTTAGTAAGTAATGAACCTATTCTTTTTACAATCTCAAGTGATCTCTATTGAATTATCGTGGTAGTTGACAAGTATGATATGAAAAAATACTTTTTACATTAGTGATAATTTTTCTAAAAAATAAAAAGAGGAAAATATTTGTTTAAATGTAAATGAGTAACAAAGCACCAATTGTTATGCAGATGTGTTCCAAAACAGCAAATACATTTACTGAGCTAAATATTCATTTATGGTTGAGAATTTTAAAGAATTCTATGGTTTAAAGAAAAAAAAGAATTAGAGACATCATGAGTAGACTGTGCAGATTTGGACATCTTGCTATAATTTTGCATCTTTTTTTTCTTGTTTTTATCCATGCCTAAGTCGACCAAATACTTAATCAAAATATCAAATCATGTATGTTATCCAGTATTGTATAGTATGAAATAGAACAGATTAGCCCATTAAGAACAAACTAACATTTATATAACAATTAGAAAACATTCTGATGTTCAGATTCATCATACTAATTTCGAGGAAATAACAGTTCAAATGATAAATTAGTTATTCTGGAAATCAAGAAAAATATTTATAGATGAAGAAGAGTAGGCTTGTTCCACATATATGATACATGATATATATTGGTAACAAAGTGATTTTTTCCCTTTTTATGACAACTAGCTTAGCAAGTATTTCATGGTAGAGAGAAGCATTGAGTATGAAGTGGATTCATTCATCCATGTGTTTATTCATCCAATAAATATTTACTAAGGACCATAAACTATTGGGAGTAAAAGATGAATGTGATCTGACATCTGTCCTTATGAAGAATATCACATCTTTCATGTATTAAACATTCACGTAATACTGATTAATTTCATTCTCTTCATTTAAGTCTTATCTCATTCCAGAGGTCACTGCCTTTGGGAAGCTTTTTCTGGCTCCCCTGGGATGAGTTTGTGGTCCTCCAGAATCAGCACTCTCTGCATTCCTATAATAATAATCATTGTGTTTTCTAATTTTACTTAGTTCTCCATTTGGATTGAGTCGACACACAAGAGACATGCCATTAGTTTCAAGATTAGCATTCCACCATCTTAGCCCACTGACAGTGCTTCTCAAATTTAGTAGGCATATAAATCATCTTGAGATCATATAAAAATGCAAATTCTGATTCAGTATTTCTGGGATATGGACGGCAATTTTCCTCTTCTATTATGTTGATACTACTGGTCTGTGGAACACAATTTTAGTAGCAAGGCAATAGGTGTTATTAAATTATTAATCACTGAATGATTTACAAAGATGAGAGGTGAAGAGTATTAATACTTAGTGGATAAATGAAAAAATGATTTAAAAGATATTAGACAGCCTGGTAATGCTCAAGACCGATAGAAAATGGCCACCAAGAACTAGCAAATGATCAGAAAAAATTAAGTTTATTCAGCTTGCTGTAGCAAAGGAAGATACACACTAGAGGAACTATTTGGGAGATTTATAGGATTTGGGCAATTACTGTGTAATTCTAAGGAGGATTTAAAGATGCAGGTTATAAGATCTGGATGGGATTCAATAAAAGTATAGCTCTATTTTTATAATTTGTGTAAATGTCCACACGGTGCGTTATGTAGAATGACATGATAGCAGAGAAAGCATAGTCTTTCATCATTCACTCATTAAGCAAATATTTACTGAGATCCACTACCTGTAAAGATACTGTCTAGACATGTGTTGAGCAAATCCAGTGAAATCTCTGCTCTTATGGTGAAACAGTGGATGAAAACAAGTAAGTGAATATATACCGTGATATCAGGCAGTAAATTATATTAAAGAAAATTCAGCATGAAAACTAGAGAAAGTAAAGGAGTAGCCATTTTAGAGAACAGGCTTTTCTTTATTGGGAATAGTAAGCAGCACCTGCATGATACAAAGAACTTTTTTGTCAAAATCTGACGTACAACTGTTCCATGTCATGCAAATACCTTGGACTAGAAATAAGTTTGATGTATTCTGATAACATCAAGAAAGTCAGTTTGAGCGGGATAGTGTGAGCAAGTGGAGGGCCTAAGTTGAAGACTTGCAGGGAATTTGTGGGACACAGTAAGGAGTTAGAATGTTATTATAGAAATAATGGGAATCCTTTGGATCCTTTTGAACAAAAAATTTCATGAATTGTTTGGTGTTGGAGACAGTTGTTTATTGTCTGGCTGCAGATCTGGGAAGAGCAGAGTAAATAAAGGGGGATCCCATGAGGAATCCAAACTAGGTGTCCACAAACTACAGATAACTACCCAAATCCAACCCACAGCCTGTTTTTACAAAGCCCGTGAACTGAAGATTGTTTTTATATATCTAAATGTCTATTATGGAAGTATAGTGAGTCCCCATTATTCACAGATTCTATATTTGCAGATTTATCTACTTGCCAAAATGTATTTGTAACCCCAAATCAATACTCAAGGCACTTGAACACTCCTTAGCACATGTGCACACATACAGAGCATCAGAAGATTTGAGTCACTCGATAAACATGTTCCCCGCTGAGTTGAAATGAGACCACAATCTACCTTCTTGGATCAGCTCTTCTTACATTGCCAACAAGTGTCTTCTTATATATCTACTTGGTGCCACATTTTTCACATTTTTGTGCCTTTTTTTTTTTTGGGGTGATTTCACCATTTAAAATGGCCCCAAGAGTAGTGCTAATGTGCTGTTTCACGTTCCATAGTGCAGGAAGGCTATGATGTGTTTATGGAGATAAGATCTGTTCAGGCATGAATTATAGTTCTGTTGGCTGTGAGTTTCATGTTAATGAATCAACAGTATGTATGATCAATGCAATCAATAAGGTGCCTTTAAACAGAAACGCACATAAAACGAGTAAGTGTGCAATGATTGATAAAAATGTTGTCAGAGGCTCACAGGCACCTACCCTTGTATTTCCCCTAGGAGCACGGTTCAGTATTTGCTTAGTGTTTGTGGAGACTATATAGAACATAACTACTGAATCACAGGAATTATCTGTACATACATAATAATCTCAGTTTTGCCTCCTGACCAGCAAAGCCTGAAATATTTACTGCTTCTCCCTTTACAGATAAGTTTCCCAAGTTCTTGCTATGGTGCAACAGAAAAAAAGATGCTGGCTTAAACTAGAGTGGTAGATATAGAAATTGTGAGCAGTTTTTATATATATTGTATGTTTAAACTTAGAGTCTATAAAATGTTGGAAGATTGTATAAGGTACACATAGATAAAAACATACCTATATTGATACTACCAACTACCTTTTTTTTCCTTCATGTTGTCTAATTCATTAGATTTTGCTGTATTAATGGGTCTTACAATAATTATGTTTCAGTCTAATTCTACCTGCATTATTTATGCTGTGCCTTATTATTGGTTTTGAGGACAGTTTATCAGACATATAAATGTTCCCAATTATTATTGAAGGAACATAGTTTGCTGACTGCTTTACAGTTAGAGTAGTAATTTTGTCATCTGGAAGAGGTTTAAAATTTGCACACTGTTTCACTGATCACTTTTCTCTAACTGATCTTAGCTTGCTGACCAAAACTCACTGTCTTTGGCAGGTAAAAAAATGTCCTTTGAAGATCAGTCACTTCTGCTTCAGAAGGCCGGCACCAGGCTCCAGGTGCCAGAAGATGGTGTGATGAATTAGGAGGTTAGTAGTGATGATGATAGGCTGATAGAATAATATTTGTAATGAAGTTTTTATGGGGCTTTATTTTTACATTTGAGTTGCAAGTAGGAGTAAAACATTAGAGATAGCTTTTATTTTTCTGAAAGGATAACTAAATATAAATGAAAATTGCTTTTCCCAAGCTATGTAATCTTAGAGAAAAGAACTTATGTAAAGGTTTATACGTGTTTCTGTCTGGTATAAGGTTAATGTATTTGTCCAAACTTTAAGAGACTGTTTTAGGAACAAGAAATTTGAAAAATATCAGAAATATATATGACCATTGACCTTTGGAAATTATAGGATCATCCAAAGAATGTATGAAGAGAGAGAAGTTTGAGTCAGACATTATAAAACAATATTTAAGGAGTATGCCAAAGAATATGTTTCCTAAAAGAAGAACAGAGAAACAGAGTATGGGGGAGGAAATGATTTAGGATGCAGGTAGATATTGATAAATCGCTGAAGAATTTACTTGAATTAATAATATATATTTATTGTTGACTTTGGATAGAAGCTTTTTTTAATTGACAAGTTTATAAATAAAATAAACTCTAATATAGTCACACGTAAGTGAATGGTAAGAAGAGAGATATTTGTGCTTTCAGCCAACAGACTGGGAAGGAGGACTGGTTAAACACAGCTGTCCCTACTTGTGTACCTAATAACACGAGACCTACATGTCACAGGCGGTCTGTCGACCCTATGTACTAACAGAGGCACACGGAAGAAAGAATGGCAAATTAATTGCCCAGAAAGTGACAAAACCATACTTTTGACAGATATATTTAACCCAGTATGGTAGACATATTTGTCTCTGAACGAGAAATAAAAGAATGATGGGTGTATGATAACCATAGTAAAGATGTTTTAACATTTTATGAAGTAAAGAATCTTGCATTTGCCTTTGGCTACCCTAAATCATCTCACCTTGATGGCTCATTTCCTCCCATGTATCCTGACCCATTCATGTGTTCACAGAGTTGTCATTGTGTACTCACTCTGATGTGGGTGCAATGACCAGAGGTAAGGAAGTGCAGCTGAAAACATTTGTGGTCTCTCCCTTTGTGAATCAGCTGGATTGCTCAGAATACTTGGTGCCTCCTTAGTTATCTTTGCCCCCAAAATGGAGAATGGTGATGCTAGACACATCTGCACGCTCCCAGTGCAGGGCCTCAGCAAGTAATATCAGAAGTAATATATGCCACACAGCCATTTGTTTTCATAAATTGTAGCCACTGATTTAGAATGCTTTTTTTTGGTTTAAATCCATGTGATCCACAAAGTACTTGAAGACGTGTATGATAGCCAAACTCACATCCTCTTTCCACCGTTCAGTGCTCTGATTTTTGTTGTTCCTCAACATTCACACTCATCTTTATTTTTAGCATATGTTGTTATCCTAGTCACCAAACAGGATAATCAAGCTGCTTTACACTGTTTGGTAAAAATGCAGGACACGTTAGAGCCACAAGTAGAACAGACTGAGCAGGACAGATGCCTCCTGTGTTATGTTGTTGTCATTTTCTTCGCTCATTTTTTATCATGTCACATAATCTGACATCAATCCAGTCTTTCAAACCCTGACACACACACGCCCAGGAGAAGTGTTTGATGAGACAGACTGAGTGGATCTGAGGGAAAGAGGTTGAGCTCAGATTGGGCAAGAAAGGAGGACACACAGTGTGGAAGCAAAAACATTCAGTTGATACTGAATGACAAACTTTTTTGTTATTCTTGATTAATGAGTAAACTTTCAAAAGCTGCCTTTGTTCCTTGTAATATCTCTAGTTTTGTACTGAAATTTAGATCTATTATCCAGTAATTTCAATAATTACTTTCTAAGCGTTTAGCAATTCATCACAATGTTCTATGTGTTCCCTCCTAAATTCACTCATTATGAGTCTGATTTTGCTTAATTTATTCTCTAACATTTCATTAAAATAAATTAAATTACTATGTTCTCATTAAAATGAAATGAGAAATGTTATCATGAGATTTATAAAAGAACATTTGCTAATTTCTGCAACAGTTTTATTTATTAATATTTCCATGCCATTTTCCTTAATGCTATTATTTTTACTAAAAGTATGTATCTGTTTTTTCATTACTTCATAATATCATATATAATTATAAAAATATACTTACCACTACATTAAAAGTTTCACTTTCTTTTAATGTTTTTCACCAGAGACATTCAATTCTAAAAATTCAAAATAAGCTCTTTGCTCAACAGAAAATAATAATGGAATCTATCTTATATTTTATTGAAGAAACTCTCTCCTGGTATAATGTGATCGTATTCTTAGTATTAGAGTCACATCCTAATTCATTCATTCCATATATTCTGAAAACTAGAATTGAGGAAAAATGTATCTCCTATTAAGATTTTAAAGAGGTGTAATCACTTCCAAAGTATAAAAAAAGTGTTATGTCTGTGTAGGTATGCATAGGTGAGAAAACCTCAGCAAAGTAAAAATGTTATACTTATAAATAGGAAGAGATTGAAAGTAGTTTTATTTTTTATTTTTATTTTTTTTTAAGATTTTATTTATTTATTTGACAGAGATAGAGACAGCCAGCGAGAGAGGGAACACAAGCAGGGGGAGTGGGAGAGGAAGAAGCAGGCTCATAGCGGAGAAGCCTGATGTGGGGCTCGATCCCATAATGCCGGGATCACGCCCTGAGCCGAAGGCAGACGATTAACCGCTGTGCCACCCAGGCGCCCCTGAAAGTAGTTTTGGCATTAAGGTAAAACTAATATGATTTAGGAAATTTTGATTATAAGCAGAAAAATAATCTGTTTTGCAGAAATACAACCATCTGAGACTGACCATTATTACTTTGTTTCATCTCTTATGTAAAAAGGGAGAAGTGGGGATGGATTTAGGGAATGGTAAGAGAAGATATACCAATGAAAACTGAATCAGAAATAAATGTAAATTTTTTTAGATAAGGAAGAATAATAACATATAAAGAGTTTCATTCTATACGTCTGCTTGGTTAATGAGGAAAATTTACTTGTGAGAATTTGAGAGATAATACTTTTTTGACTAATTTTAATGTCCAGTGTATTAAGATAATTTTTGTATTATTTTTGTAGTATTTTTATGGAAGATATTTTAAAATGATCTGTGTAGCCTCCCTCCTAAATGATTTTATTTTTTAAAGTGTTACAATGGTTGAGGGTGGTCTTTGAATTCCATTAACTATACTCTTTAATATATTTTGATGAAAAGTCACTTGACAAGTTTTTAGAATATCTTTCTGAGTATTTCTGATTTCAGTTTATCCGTCTTATGTTTGGATATTTACTTAATGGGTATCTGATGATTTTATCATAGATTCGGACAAACTTCGTATTTTGCCAGCTGCTTTTCAATTGCAATATTCATCACCGGGAATAGGTATAAATTTTCACACTGCTACACTGATTCCTTTTCTCTGACTAATCTTAGCAAATTTATTAGTCCTCATCCCATCTATTTCAGGGGAGAACAATGCTGTTTCAAGATCATTCTGGTTTAGAAGTTACTGTTTTTGTCTAAGTGATTAGTCAATTCTAGATTCAAGTTCAGTTTCTCCAACATTAAGCTTTCTATTTGGGATGTTCTGACTCCTTCCCTTCTTCTACTTTTACTTGGTCCATAGGCAGTCTAAACTTGAGGACTGTCTACTTGATACTATGATATATTATTATATATCACAATGTTCTATGTGTTCCCTCCTACATTCACTCATCACGAGTCTGATTTAGCTTAATTTATTCTCTAACATTTCATTAAAGTAAATTAAATTCCTGTGTTCTCGTTAAAATGAAATGAGAAATGTTACCATGAGGTTTATGAAGTCTTTTATATATATATAAAAGAGGTATCTGGCTTTTTGCTGACATTACTAACTCCTTATCTAAGTGTCATCCATAATGCCTATTCTCAGGTTTCTTTATTCTACTTTATTGAAAGCCACCCTGCCCCAACTTCTTTTATCTACTTTACTGTCCATAAAAATTGTCATGTATCAACAGATGACCATAAATGTAAAATATATCAAATCACATTAATACTAAATCTCTTTAATGGCTTACCATTGCACCAAAAAACAAAACAAAACAAAACAAAAACAACAACAAAAACCTCTTACTTTTGTCTGCAAAGCCTTTTAATGAAATGTCCCTGCTTTTATCAAATATCCTACCTTTCTCCCTCTGATTCAGTCTTCCCTTTTTAGTTACACTGGTTTTCTTTAAAATCCTTAAACAGATCTCAATCCTTGCTTGAGTCTCCAGGCATTATTTCTTTTCAAATGTCCTTTCACCTATAGTTAACAATACTCTCCCTTTGAACCACAGATTAAATATCAGTTCGTCAGAACAGTGTCCCTGACACCTATCTGGTACTATGTATTTTCTCACTATTTTCCTCACCTTCCCATTTCTTATTATGTTAAAATAATTTATTACAACCAGTACTTAATTTTACTCATAGTCCACGTATTTGTCACCTTTGACATGTTTTCTAGAATGTATGCTCAGTGAGAAAGAATTTATTAGTATGTTTCCATTGCCTCTTATGTATCTAGCATTCATTAGACATTAAATAAATATTTGTTGAATGAAAGAAAATAGTTTATATTCCATGAACAGATTATAAGAAAGTCTCAGTAGCTGAAAATAAGGAGACAAAGGGGTTGGGAGCTATTGGAAAAGTTGTAAGGTTAAGGATGGTATGGTGTAATGTTCTTACACATTAAAATAATGTCATTCTTATTTAATAAGAAATGGGAGGATGTAGAGAGTAAGTTAAAATTTTTAGGGTATTGAGGTTTGAGAGTAGTATGTTTGCAATAGACCTTAAGAAACACTGTGATTATTTTCAATGAAAAATTCATGGATGTTTTGTTTTTGTCTTTAGTAGATGGAATGTAGAATAAACAATAATAAGAAGTTAAGTAATAGATATATTTATTCACTCTATCAAAATGTTCTCAGTATTTGTTATGAATCATGTCTTCTGCTAGGTTCTAGAGAAACTAAAACAAAGGAAATTAAGATGTCACCTATAGAAATTTCAAGTATATTAGGGGAGACTTTGTCCCATTAGCATTTTACAGTTGTATGAACATCCAAAAAAACAATTTAACATAGAAAATTATGGTAGACACATTTGGTTGCCAACTCAGTAGTCATTTCTACTTGTTTCCTTAGTAACAAAACTCAGGACTGGTTCATGCTTGGTGCTCTAAGAGAATGTCATTTCTCCCATCCCACAGCTTACTCTTCTCTGATAGAAATAAATTTAATGGTGTGTATATGATGCAAACCTAGAAAATGGCATAGGAAGGTGATGCTGTGGGAGCTCCAGAAAAGAAGGTTTTAACTATAAAATAAAGAGAGGGGCAGATAAAGAAAAAGATTCCTTTTTTTCCTGTCTTTGGGGCCATACAAACTTGAAGCTGTGGCAGTCATTTTAATGTCAGAGAGAGAAATTTGAGAACAAAAGTCAAGATTCTGAGAATAGAACAGTGGACTTCTAAAAAGTTGCCTGTTTTCCAAAATTTGTAATAAATATCTGTTGTATTCAATATCTAAGGTACATGTATTTAAGTGTTGGTTATTTATAGACAAAATATCTTGACTGGTAGGTATATTGCTGAAGCATTTTTTTCTCCTCCCAAAGTGTTAATAGCTTTAGGCTTTGCTTCCAATTCTACAAGTTCTATCAATAACTCTGGGATTTAGAGACATTAAAGTAGTAACTTGTTTTTTAGAGACATTTTCAATGCTTAGTTCAAGCACCAGCTGACCAACATAATGGGTAAATTATACCCCATGGAACTTTTGATTCAAAATAATTATAGTTTTCTAGGTCAAATGAGAGGTAATCATTACCTCTCATTTCCCCCAAATTTAATTGGAAATATGAATACTTAATGCTGTTAATTATAATGACTAGGTTAAAATTCTGTTGTTTATATTAACATCTTTTAGCCTAAAATTTGACCTTTTATTCATTTTTGCTCTCTCTCATGGGCTAAGTACATGGAATTCACACAATTTTCAGAATGCTTTAATGTTTCAAGCCATGCTTTTAAAAATATGTTAACACGAATGTACATTTTCAATTTTAAATTCAAAATGATAACATGCAGCTCACCATAAATCTACCCAGTAATATGGTAAGTAGACTTGTGTATGATCAGGAGTAATTTTCACCTTGATGTCACAAAAATGCTTTCATCTAAAAATTATCTGTTCTGTAAGTCCCATTTCCCTTTCTTTGTTCTGTGCCCTTGTGAGTAACATCTCTATTTGCCCAGTCACCAGCTCCAAAAAAGTAAAAGGCAATCCAAATATGATTTACTCTCTCAATCACAAACCCCCTAGCCACTCGGTCAAGTTCAACAAGTCATACCTTCTCTCTCACATCCTTTCTGAAAAGCAGTTACTCCATATACATATATTAATTCTCACACATATTATTGTAATAGCTTTCTAAATTATCTCCCTACTTCCAATGTATTCTTTCTCAAGCCTATATCCTAAATAATGCTGTGTGGTTCTTCTAAAATGTTTATTTGACCATCAGACTCTTTTGCTTAAAATACACTAATAACTTTAAGAATAAATTTTGGATACATTAGCTTAGCAATGAATGTTTTTCATAGTCTGGTCCTTAGCTACATTTTGCACCATTCCGCCACTGCACTCCAGTGATAGGCAACTGCTGAATCCCTAACCTTCATCAGGATATTTTATATTATCAAGAACTTGTACATTCGTTTCTCCTGCTCTGAATGATTTTCTATCCTATATATATAGCTGTCTCCTTCTGATACTTCATGACTGAGTTCCAAAAAACTGTTTCTGTGAACTTTTCTCTGACCTCTCAATAGGGTAGCATATTTATTTTATGTTACCATAACAACTTGTGTGCATAATTCCTTACATTATTCAACTTTTATGCCTGCTGTCCAGCACACTACTCAGAATATAGAAGGCACAAAATAAATGCATATTGAATACATAACAATAGGGATGAATAGTTTACTTCCTTGATTTATTCTTATCTTTTGTGTGTGTCATAGATGCTGCTATTTTAAAAAGCAATTTATAGCTACTGCTTTCATACACCTGTCGTTCAAATTTATTCATATGGGAAAATATTTGCCGATCTGTGTTGAAGGTAAATACAAAATAAAACAAATGATGCTGCAAGTATGAAAAGAACACATTTTGCAATTTTGACTACTTTCAGACATACTACATAGCTTTCCTTTTCTGATATAAAAATTATTTCTATCTTTGTACAATGTCAGAAAGTTTATTGTTTCTAAAAGCATAGTACATCTTCCTAAGCAACTTATTCTCAACTGTGCACATATTTTAAACTAGTTTCAAATGTGTAAAGGAAATAGTTATGCTGAAACACTAGTTTTAAGAATATATTCATATTTCATATTTAGAAAGTTTTAATGGCTTGGATTTCTCCTCTAAATATTAATATGACACCTTACTTATTACATCAGATTAACAAATTAATCAAATAACCATAAGACTGTTGTAGAGAAAACATAATTTTAATAAGTCTGTGAGACTAATCCACGTGCTATTTTCATCAGTTTAGTGTATGTTCCATTCTCAATGTTAATATAAATCACACAATTAATACATCCTTACACTGAAGGAATCTATATGTGTATTTTCTTATTAATAATCAGGGTCTATTCATATTGCTTAATGATAAGCATATATTCTCAAATTTGTATATGGTTGAAAATAAAGTGATTAGAATCTGCATCACAAGATGAAATTTCATATTTATAAGGTAAATTTCATGAACAAAAGTACTTAAGTCAGTATGCAATTTCAGCATGACAAGTAAAAATTGATAGAATTCAGGAGCAAAATATAATTTATAGATGACATAAAAAAATAGAGAGGTCAAAGTAGAATAGCAATTTACTTGAAACACAAAGAAAAAAATGTAATATTGTGGAAGAAGATTATCATTTTATAGTCATGAAGAAAATGACCTTCGTGACATTTCAAAGATTTGACACTAATCTTCCTGAATCATTCTTCATTAGTCAGGATTATACAAATGTGCCGCATCTGGGTTTTATAAAAATGCGCTTGAGCATATGGACACCAAAAAGTTTAAAGTAGTGGGCAATAGAATTGTAAAAAATGAGAAATAGGAGTTAGCATAGAATAGAAAACAAAAAAAGCAAATATTAAAATATTGTGTGTGGTTTGTTTGTTTATTTTTGTAAATATGAGCATTTACCATAGTGACTGTCCTTTTTAAATGTAAGTGAACAATAGAGAATTAAAGAAGGAAATAATTTGTCTGGACATCATACAGATTGTTATTTTCATTTTTGCATTATAAAAATGTTATAAAAGAGGGAGAGAAGTCATAAAAAATCTGTTTCTGGTAATCTGCAGGGAAAATATAGACATTTCTTTTGGATGACCTTCCTGTATTAAAAGAGAGGCTTATATCTTTCATTTAAAAAAAGCATATTAATTAATTTTCAGTTATGTTGACAATTCTCTTAGCCTATAGAAATAAATGAAAAGACATAGCTTCTGATGATTATCATTTGTTGAAGTATTACAGTATAGGCTAATAACTGGTTTAATGACCATGTGTCTAAAAATGTCATGAGAGGGGCAACTGGGTGGCTCAGTCGGTTGAGCAGCTGACTCTTGGTTTTCGCTCAGGTTGTGATTTGAGGGTTGTGGGATCGAGCCCATGTAAAGAGTGGAGCCTGCTTGTGATTCTCTCTCCCCCTCTCCCTTTGCCCCTCCACCTGCTGCCTTTCTCTCTCACTCTCTCTCAAATAAATAAATAAAATGTTTTAAAAAACTATAAGAAAAATAATAAAAGTATCGTAAGAGAACAGAAGAAATCTGTAAATCTCATTGAACTCTTTAGAAAATGAGTTGAAGCTTCAACCAACTTTAGAGAAGCACAGAAATTATCTATGAGAGAGGAGATCATTATAGAGCAAGTGACTACCATGTGCAAAATTAGGTTTTGGCATGTTTAAAGACTGTTTGTAGTGTTTTATTATGATGACACTCAAAATGCAAATGACAGATAATAAGAAAAGAGGCTGCAAAACTTGAATTGGGCCACATCTGGAATAGGCAGTTACATAAGTCAGGAGAGTCTGGATTTTATCCAGTCATGCTCAGGAGCCATCAGGTTGTTTTAGACCATGATAATATATGGAAGTGTTTGCATTTCAGAAACATAACTTCAACCTTGGGACACTTGGAATGAAACGGATTGAGGGGTGGGAGAACAATGAATAAGCCATGGCAGCAAAACTAGTGAGGGAATTAATTGATGATTGAATCTAAGACACAGGGTCAGGGACAAAAAAGGGAGGAGGGCTCTAGAGAAAATTAAGAAGTAGATGTTAACATTTTATTAGTGCTTTTAAAACATTTTCAGAAAGAAAAGATGAATTATATTACTAAAAGATAAAGGTTACATTAGAATACTATAATATAGAGATTATATTCTAAATTATATTATCTATAGTGTATAGATTACATACTATAATTGGAGAAGGGACTATGATTGGGAAGCATGGAACACTGGGAGTGACGATGTTAAACTTCACGTGAGCCCTGATCTCCTAGAATACAATGCCTGTTAAATTCCCCCACCCTTTTGTGTTCTGGAAAATGGCTTGCTGCAAAGAACCACCATTTTCTCTGTGGTTTATATAAGACTAACGGATGCCCCCTGCCCTTACCTTATTTACTTATGACAAGGTCAGACACAGGGCCTTCAGATTCCCATTCTTTGCCCCATAAATTGTTAACTGAACTGTTTGTCCTCACTAAACTGTCCACTAATATGATTTGACCAAACTTGAGTCAGACTTTTCTTCTTCCAGGCCCCTGAACATTGGCTCACACCCAGTCTGAGCAAGCAGGAAGGTAGAACAACCCTTCTTTCATAACCCCTCCCTAGAATAGGCAGACACAAAGACGTCTGATCTTTTGCCTGAGCCTGGTTCTTTCTAGCTTTGTTTACTGTTCCCTATAAAAGAAGAATCCTTTCCTGCCTGACCTTTGAGATAATTGTCAATCTCAAGGTCAGATTGGATAGCCTCACTCCCCTTTTTGCAATAATCTTTTCAAATAAAGTATCTCCTTACCAAAGTCTGGATTTTGTTTATTTGTTTTTTGTGATATAAGAAAAATAGAGAATGCTTGTTTGGGACTTTATAAATTAACTTTATGTATAAGCTCTTCCCTATTAGGAATATCACTGTTGGGCGCCTGGGTGGCTCATTTGGTTAAGTGACTGCCTTCGGCTCAGGTCATGATCCTGGAATACCAGATCGAGTCCCACATTGAGTCTGCTTCTCCCTCTGACACTCCCCCCTTCATGCTCGCTCTCTCTCAGATAAATAAATAAAAATCTTTAAAACAAAAAGGAATATCATTGTTAACAACTTAAGTTAACATTATGGGGCTAGAGAAAGGAAAGAAAAACTCATCTATGAATATGGTTTTAATTAATTGTACTATATTAAATACAATTGAATATATGGATGCTCATTTTAAATTCCAGTGTAAACATTTATGGCAAAAGGACCTAACTAGGTTATTTTGTAGACATTTCCAGTTGTTTCTGAGTAGTTCCCTGATTTAGATTCAGATTCAACAGTGGAAACAGATTCAACAAGGTGATAACTCTCTTTTCTTCCCTGGGGCAAAATCCATTTAACCTGGCCCGACCACCTAACCAGGTGTGAATCCTCACTGAGGTGCAAATTCATTTCTGCACAGTAGAATGGCCACCAGCTCACTCCTGGGTAAGGCAACTGATCAAGAGTGAACTATTTGAATTCAGTTTTTAAAACACGTAATTTAAAAAATTTTCAGAAACAAAGAAATATTGCTTGCATAACCCTGCAGGTTATGTTTCCTATGGAAAATACATGTTTTATTACGACTTCCTGGGCAGAGGTGTGGCTATACAGTATGGAGGTACTTGAAGATTGTGGTCTATCAGACTCATGTCCCTCAGTTACGGTGAAATCCTCTAGAATATCACACCTGAAGCAGCTTCACTGCTCCATTACAGAGTTTGCCCTTTAAATTGTTAACCTTCCTAGGGATTACTTTCATGCGAAGTGATTGCAAAGGAGTATTTCATTATTGAACAGTATATATATTTTGACACTTCAGATGGTTTTCACTGGCTTCTAAGGGGCCTGTTGCCATAAAATCTGTCTTGTTTGGAGTGATAAGCATCTGTGAACTCTATGTCATTGTTTGCTATACTACTTTATGGCACATAATTGTCAACATATATGATGAAGTAGCCTTGAAAGTACAGAGGTCCATCATGTTTCATTGTGCAGTACAAGAATATGGCAGCTGTAATATAGATGTAGGGGCAAGTCACTAGTATCTTTTAAAATGGATTCATCAAGTGGGTAATTATTAAAATTGTTTAATATGATAGAATTCATAGTAGTTTTTGTTTAACAGCCCTGATGACTGGAAATAAAAAGATAAAAACTGCGTAAGTGGCTCATATTCTGAATGACTGTGTATTCTAAAATATTTCCTATGGTTAAGCAAAAAGTATTTTCCTACTAAAATGAATTCCGGATTTTCACCTGAACTCGTGTTAATGAAATGACTTTGAATTCAGCATCTATTAAAAGATTAGCTTAGAAAATTGTCTAAAAGTTCAATATAGATATTGTTCCTTTTAAATGAAGGCAATAAGAAAAAAGAGCTGCCAGTAGTTATATAGTCATGAGCTTTTTATCTTCTCATTCAACATGCAGTTAGTTTCCTTTAATAATTGTACCAGATCTCATCAACAACATCATATAATTGGTGACATAATGATAATCAATCCTTTTAAAGTTATGTGTATTAGGAAACTTATTACACAGCTGTGTGAGAAATAATTTCAGCAGAGAATAATCTCCAGTTTATATGGGAGATAAAGCAGCTAAAAGTTAAAAACTTGATCTGCTGAAGGTGGATATTAAAAGATGAAATAGTAAAATAATAGCAGAAAGAATAGGAACCAAGGACTAACTCCAATTCACAGGATCTAACAGGTTTATTCTGGCTTAAATTATTTCAGGTATCCATTTTTGGCACTTGGGTCAGTGTTTACGAAAATTCTTCTTCTTAAGGCAGAAGTTATATTTACCTATAATGAGCTGTATTTGATACCAATATTAATAACTGTATAATAAAAGACATTAACAAAGGCATAAGATGTTATGGACAGTCTTGAAAGTGATAATCTTACTTAATTCTCAAAGGATCACATTAGATAAAATGTTAATATTTCCTCCATTTTGCAGATGAAGAATCAAGACTCAAATAGGTTAAACAAAATTTCCAAGATAATAAGCTAATAAATATGGGAACTATTAACCTTAAAAATAAAACTGCCAGTTATTTTACCAGCAAAAATGGATTTACTTGGGAGTATCATAGAATTGCAATCGAGGTCATGCAAGCTACAGCAAAAACCATAGGCAAATCTGCAGAGCAAAGGAGAGGAACATTGTTTTATAGAGGAAAAGGGAATGTTGGGAAGGCTATTATAAACAAAAAGTCCAAAAGAGTAAACTGGGAGCTCCTAGTATAGTATAGTGGCTTCTTATTGGCTGAGTTGTGACTGTCTCTCATTGACTAGACTATTGCTAGGGGATGAGGAAGCTTTTCTTTCTCCTGCTGCGGTGGTAAAGTTGTATGTATGTAGAAGGTCCATCTCTTCCTGTTGGATGTAGAGTTGACAGTGAGTGGCTGGACAATGAGAGCTCCCCTTGTTGAACGTTCTGACTTCCATTTTAGTGAGGTTTCCCTTTATTAATTTTCACAGAACCAAGTTTGAGCAGAGTTATCATGACTATTAATCTGAACTCCTAACAATTACACTGTGGCTCTTTTTGCTAGAGCTTAGAAATCCAATACCCAGGCACCCCACACCCCCATGTCACCTCTCCACTTCCACAGATACCTCTGTTGTTCGTGAAAACATGATGGAATTTGGAAGCAGCCAAGATGTCCTTCAGTAGATGAATGGGTGTGGAGAAAACTTAAATACATAATACTAAATTAAAGAAGTCAATCTGAAAAGGCTAAATATTGTATGATTCCAACTATATTATCCTTCGGAAAAGGCGAAACAATAGACACAATATAAAAGATCAGTGATTGCCAGAGGTTGAGTTCAGGGGCATGGATGAATAAGCAAAAGTAGAGGACTTTTAGGATAGTGAAAGTATGCTGTGTGGTACCATAATGTTGAACACATGCCATGATACAACCGTCAAAACACATGGAATGTGTAAGAGTGAACTCTAAAATAAACTGTGGACTTTGGTGATAATGATATGTCAGTGTAGGTCCATCAGTTGTAACAGATGTACCACTCTGTTGGTGAATGTTGAAATGGAGGATCTATGTGTGTGTGTGTGGAGGCGGGAAGTATTTGGGAAATCTCTGTACCTTTCTCTCAATTTTGCTGTGAACCTAAAACTGTTCCAAAAATAAGAGTCGTAAAAAAGAAAACGATGGCATTGGTAGCAAACATTGTTTCTTGATTCCTCTTTCATTTGGCATGTATAAATACTCCATAACTCATATTATCAATTTTTTAATTAAACAAACCACGTAAGGGGATTCCTCCATTTCCATCAGTTTAAGAATCATCTGGACAGCTTGTTAAAATGCAGAGTATGATTAACTAGTTTTAGAATTGGGCTCATGAATATGCATGTTTAAATGATAAAAGGTAATTGTGAAGCAGGTGATCTATGGATGACACCATAAGAAACATGGCCACCATAATGATTTTTAAAAAAATCATTAGAGATTTCCTGTTTTCACAGCTGAATTTTAACATTCTTTTACTTAGAACTTTGCCTTTATAAAATATCAAAAGAGAAAGATAAAATTGACACTACAATCTTTACTTCCTTTATAATGTTGAATTTTAAGACCCTGTATTTACTCTTCTAAGACATTAGTGAGAGAAAAAAAAAGGGTTCAAAAGATTTCTTGTCTCAACCATTTCAAAATAAAATATGATAATGCATTATTTACTTTTACTACTGTCAGTCTTTTATAGTAATTATACAGTGTTCTGTGCTGAATGGTGATATTTCACATGGTAAGCACTCCATAACTTTAAGTCCTTGAAGGAAAACCACTGTAAAATAACGTATAAGAACTAAAACTTTGTTATTTAAAGGGACAGGCTTTGTTGCTGTTGTTACTGCATTATAACTTAGCCTTTCCTGGCTGACACTGAAGTATATGCTTCTCTCTCATCTGTCTGAATGATTGTAGAGGACATTTGTTATATTTTGACTATCCATCAGTCAAATCCCAAGACCCTTCCTATACCGCCCTTTATTCTATTTGAATGGAATAGTATTTTTAGGAGAACAGCATTGCCTTGCTCTGTAAAATGCTTGGGGATGATTAACGCTCTTCCTGACCTGGCACAACCTGGAAGGTGGATGAATTTTTAAGTCTCAAACAATTGGAGACAGTTCTGGAAATTTTGGATTTTGAGTGATGGTGAATTGAGCTGTTTTATAGGTGGCCGTTTGTAATAGTAGCTGCTTATGAAAATCTTTAGAATCGTTTTTTTCCCCAGCATATATTTCAGATCTTGAGCTTTCTGAAGATTGTGTTGGCTCCCAATAGCCTTCTTATAAATAATTGTTGTAATAATTGTTATATGTACTTTTGTTGTTGTTGTGTTGTTATTGTTGTTGTTATTATTATTAAATGCATCCAGAATAGGTATCTTTCACTCAAGAACCTTGGCTGAGACTGCTTATTTTAAGAATTGTTTTTAATTGGGCACCTGGGTGGTTCAGTCAGTTAAGCATCTGCCTTCAGCTCAGGTCATGATCTCAGAGTCCTGAGATAGAGCCCTACATGGGTCTCCCTGCTCAGCGGCGAATCTGCTTCTCCCTCTACCCCTCCCCCCCTCGTGCTCTCTCTATCTCAAATAAATAAAATCTATAAAAAACCACTTTTTATTTGAAGAATACCTTAAGAATGAATTAGTCTTTTTTAACTGTTCATTTTCATTTTAATTTTCTTCCACAGAAAGAATGGTTTTATTATTCTTTTCAAATTTTGTGGTGTTATTTGGAAATTTAGTAAACTGAAATCTTCACTCCTTGGGAAAAGCTGAGGTATTTGGAGTTATATAACATCACCTATTATTTTACAATTCATATACTGTCTGTTTTTAAACATATCCTTCAGGTATCTCCAAGCTTCTTTTGCATATTTTATCAAATATTTTATTGCCACAATCTAATTTCCAAATATATCATGCCTTTAGCTATTTTGTCCTTCTTTTTCTTAATGCTTCAGTTATTTAAATTTGAGAAAGAAAATATTTAATTCATACTTAGAACTCTAGTGTTGTTGGGAGTTCGATGTTGAATAGCTTTCAAAGGCACTAGATTCGTAAGTTGTCTTCAGTGTAAACAGTTAAATATTTGGAATATCTTCCAATACGGAGGCAGTAATTGGAGAACTTGAGTATTGTGGGTTTTTTTCCCTGTGTCTTGTAAGTAAATTTTATTTAAAGTGGTTGGTTGTGGTTTTTTTTTTTTTTTTTTTTTTTAGTTAAATCTTTTTCTTTCCTCTGGTTACAGGGTTGCTTTTTCTTATTTGCCTTAAAGAATCCTCTTTCTCTCTCTCTGTTTCTTCCTGACCTCTAAACAATGGCTATCTCTTGGGTTGTGCTTGCTTCTAGCCTGTATCCAACACCACTGCCTGTTAGATATAGGCAAAGCCTATAGCTTTAAATGTCCTCCTGAATTCCAGACTAATATAGCCAGCAGTCTACTCATCATCATCGAGTGTTGAACAGATATATCAAACTTCTCTGTTTTTGTAAGCATCACATTACTTTCTTTCATCCTCCTCCCAGATATATTTCCAGATTTCTCCCATCATTTATTTAGATGCTTGAAGCCAAAATTTTAGACTCTTAGTGCAGCCAGCCCCTCTTCTGGTCACAACCCTTAATCCAATTCCTTATCTTGTCCTATTGAAGAAGTTCGGAAGGCAGAACTCCATCACTTCTCACAACCTCAACAGATACCCAGGCTGGCGCACCATTATTTCTTGTTGAGATTACTTAAAAAGGCCTTGTAAATTGGTCTCTTGTTTCTATTTCTATATAAATCAGAGAGCTGTCACCAGAAAAGCATAATAAAATTGTAAAAATAAAAATCTAATCAATTTCTTATCTGCTCAGAATCTCCCAAAGGTTCCTAACCAATTAAAATCTACGTGAAATGGCTACATGATTTGGCTTTTGCCTGTTCTCTTCTTCCTGTATAGCTCCTCATTTACTGCTTCTCACTCCCAAAGGCCTTCTTGGTGATCTGAAGGAACTAAAGACGCTCAGTTCATTCCTACCTAGAGTATTTGTATTTGCCCCCTGCTGATATTTGCATATCTTTTTCTGTCCCTTTATTCAAGTTGTTAGCTCAAATTCCACCACTTCAGAGAGATATTTTTTAACATGTTAATCAGTTAAGAATTTGTTGATTTCAAATTAAAAAGCAAAGCAACTCAGTTAATTATCAGAGAGGGCAAGGAGCATTTTTCTCAGGTAAGGAGAATTCTGACAGTTAATAGTTTCCAGGTGACTTCAGCTGCTCAGTCGTTTTCTAGTTTTCTTCTCTTCTGTTGACTTTCATTATCATGCTTATCCACTTTATGGAGAAAATACCTACTCTTTAAGTTAGAAATTTTTGAATGTAATTTTCTATTTTTCAAGGTAATAAATTTGTTTGGAACTGGTGTACCACTGAGAAAGTTTTGTGGGTATGATAAGCTTATTTTAAAATTTGATGCGCAAAATATTTAAAATAAAAACGAGGACTTTCCTACAAGATAGTTGAGGTAAGTGATATACTGTGGTACTATTTTATCCTAGAAATTGGCCCCATAGATTGATCAAAAGAGTGCTGTAAGATCCTGGAAATGACCTATATATAGCTGAGTCTTTTTGGAAGGTGTTTTGGCAATGTATATCAAAACTTGGACATTTTAATCTCAAAACACCCTTCAGAAATACACAAGTAAGCAAATAAATGACTGTAACCGTACAGATCACTGTGGTATTTGCAAGAGAAGTAAATTACAGGCTTTTTAAATGTCCACCATCTGAGGAATCCTTAAATCATAATAAGCCAGGCTATGGAAAATATGCAATATTTATCAAGAAGGAAATAGTTATGTATATTCTAAAATAGAAAAAGTGTTCATGATATATTTTAAGCAAAAAGATAATGCATAGCATTCAATGTAGTGTCTTTTTTTTTTTTTTTTCTTTAATGTTTTAGAGAGGTTGGGGGAAGGACAGAGGGAGAGGGAGAGAGAGAGGATTTTTTTTTTTTAAAGATTTTATTTATTTATTTGACAGACCAAGACGCAGCCAGCGAGAGAGGGAACACAAGCAGGGGGAGTGGGAGAGGAAGAAGCAGGCTCACAGCAGAGGAGCCTGATGTGGGGCTCGATCCCATAACGCCGGGATCACGCCCTGAGCCGAAGGCAGACGCTTAACGACTGAGCCCCCCCCCCCAAGCGCCCCGAGAGAGAGAGGATCTTAGGCAGGCTCCACGTGGGGCTCAATCTCACAACCCTGAGATTAGGACCTGAGCCAAACTCAAGAGTTGGATGTTTAACCAACTGAGCCACCCAGGTGCCCCATCATTTAGCGTAGTGTCTTTTAATTAACTGTGTCTCCGTTTATGCTTCAGACACATTGCAAAATGTCCAAAAATTTGTGCTAAATTGTTAACAGTGTTTACTTTGAGGCCCTGGGATGTAATATTAGTCAGGGGAGGAAAACCTATTACTTTATGCACGTCAATAATTTTTCTTCTTTGTAAGCATGTACTATTTTAAAATAATTCAAATTAAAAGAAAAACTTAATATTTTTCTGCATCTTGTATTCCTGATGACTTTTTTATTATCAAAACTGTATTTTTTCCTTCATGTTATCCCCTTCAGTATCCAGGAAAATATTTAGCATAGCATTGGGAATATAAAGAATTCTAAGCAAATATTCTTTGAACTCTCTAGCAGTGATGACCTCGAAGCTTATGCATGCTTTGTGACAATTTACAATGATACTATTTTATCACCTTTTACCTTCTTCCCTTTTATAGAATAACGGAAGGCTATAGAACTATTTGTTGTTGCAGGAGACAACATTTGTAGTACTCAATATACATTTACTATTTCTGCACTTTTCAAAACTTCTCTCTATGGCCTCAGATAAGTTGTTATTATGCCTCATATTGTAGTGTATAAACCTTTGTATTTTATTGACTAATAAAAATTAGCGTATCTCTACTTAGATATGTATACATAAATAGATGGATAGGTAATTAATACTCATTAGCTCTGCTTCGACAGCAGTATGTAAAATCAATGCCATTACTTTATAGCCATACTTCTTAAACTATCATGTAGAGTTTGAATATAGCATCTATTTGTACTTCACTTATTTTATATGAATTACATAATTATTTACATAGTTAATAACATGACTAAAATGTCATCTCCTACTCAACTCACAAAAAATAAATTACCTTTTTCCTGTTGTGGTGTAGAGATTTTTATTTCAACATTACAGTAGAATTTTTTGTTTACCATAATAAGATTGCAGTTGAAGATGTATTAATATACAATAAACCTAAAGAACAGATATATATATATATATATATATATATATCAATATCAAAATCTTGGGATGATTACTAATGACTACTCAGTCTGCCAATAGCTATTGTTACTTAAATATTTATAGAATATAAGAATAACATACTTTGCTGGTTTGAAGAAAACATTCTCCTGTGTTCAGAAGGTGCCATTATTTACACCTTTGAAGTGAAGTTTCAGGCAGAGAGACAGAGAGAGAGATCATACATACATTTTTATCAGTTTAAGTTAGGTGATGCTGTGTTTATTAACAAATCTTAGCAGTATAGCATACTAAAGATTTATTTGTTAGCCAAGGCAGTTCTGAGGTGAGCTGTACAGTGTTCATTCATCTCAGATCTGTGCCATCTGGAGCCCCTGTCTTCAGGTTTTCAGCTGGGGAAGAGGCATAGAGGGGACATATAAACTATTACTGCCTCTGACCAGAATTTGGCACATGTCATAATGACTCAGAGTTCATTGATCATCATTAGTCACATGATCTCAGTCTCATTCCAAAACAGGCTGACAATATATAAACACCTGGGTATTTGGTTAGCTTTAACTGTGTTTGCCATACCATGGCACTGAATGAGGAAACTGTGATAAAGAACATTAACATCTAAATTATAAACAAAGGTTGCCAAATGATTACATAAATTAGAAAAAGAAACAAAACATAGACAGCCCCTGTGTTAATAGACGTTATAATTCTACAGGCCAGATGGACAATTAGTTAAATAAGTGCTATAAAGTTGAGGTGCATGTCATCATAAGAGAAAAACAAAACTTTATAGAATCTTAGTTAGCCTTTCCATTGCTCTTCCAGCCTCCTGTCTTTCTATGTTTCTGTCTGTGTTCTCTTTCCTTTTTCCTGAAAAACCCTCTCCAATCTTTCTAATATACATGATAAATCTCTAGGTTTTATTTATTTTGCAAATATTTTAATTTCAACTTCATTTTTCATAACCACTGTGACTGGGTAGCAGATTCTGTTCCAACAATTTTTCTTTTACATCTTTAAGTAGTTCCTTTTATCATCTAGTTTTCCTTGACTGTTGAAATGTTGGTTTTAAGTCTTACTGTTGTTCCTTTGCTTTTTTTTTTTTCCCCCTGATTGCTTTCCGGCTTTTTGTTTCCTTTGTTTTCAGTAGTTTACTATAGTATGCATAGGTGCATCTGTTCCTTCCTCTCTCTCTCCTCTTTATTTTTTTTCCTTTTTTAAAAAAAGATGCATGCTGTGTGGAGTTGCAGAACTCTTGAAATCTATGCATTGGTATCTTTCGTGATGGAATATTATAAATAGTTATCTCTTGAAACATTACTTCTGCCTCATCTGTCATTTCTCCTTTCAAGATTCAAATTACATATAGGCTAGACTTTTATGGCGAGTAAATGCCACTTATACTCTGTTCTCTATTTTTGATTTTGTTTTCTTCCCTTTAGTCTTCACATTTTCTATTTAACCCTATCCCTACTTATCATTCCTCTTTTTTCTATGCATAACCTGCTGTTAAATCCATCAGTTGGGTTATCAAATTCACTTGTTGTGTATTTTAGTCTTAGACTATCCATTTCATTCTTCTTACAGATTATTCTGTTTAAAATCTCCACCCTTTCATTTATTATCTTTCTATTTTCTTGATCACATTGATCATATTTTTAAAACTCCTTATTATCAATTACATGCTTGGTTTTCTAATATTTAATCATGATTCTTCACCTTTCTATATAAAAATAAAATTTTTTATTGTATTATATAAAACTCAAAAAACTTAGAGGCCTTTGATTTCACAATTTTTGGTAGACCGTTTATTCTGTTTTTGCTTATGTATTTAGGGTGGCAGATAACCACCTTAATCCATTCGGAGTCTGAAATGATTAGTGTTTTGACAGTTCTGATACTAGTTTGTCACTTCTCTGAGAGTTTTGCTCTTTAAGGGTAATAACTGCAGTGGCAACTTTTGTGTGTTCTTCTCAGCATTTGAAAACCAAGTAGAATTTTTGAATCTTCTTCCCTAACAGCCTCAGAATTTGGGAAATGTATCATTGGGAAATTGGCAATGTTGGTTTTCTCTGAGCCTTTTTCTCAACAGGAATTTGGCATTCTTGTTATCTGTTCATCTACCTACCTACCTACCTACTTACCTACCTACCTATTTATCATCTATCATTTTAGCTCTGTGAGACCACCAAAACCTTATTTGGTTTATCTGCACTATGGGATTGCTCTTCTATCTGACTTTACCTAAGTCTTCATATTTTTCTCTCTTATATAAAACCAACAAATGGCCAAAGGATAAAAAATCATGCACTATTTGTCTTTCTCTGAATTATTACACTTAACATAGTGCCCTCAAGTTCTGTCCATGTTGTTGCAAATGGAAGGATATCATTCTTTCTTGTGGCTGAATAATCTTCCATTAAGTGAGTGTGTGTGTGTGTGTGTGTGTGTGTGTGTTTAATATATCACATCTTTTTTATCTATTCATCCATTGGTGGGCACTTATGTTGTTTTGTATCTTGGCTATTGTGAATAATGCTGCAATAAACATAGGCATGCGGATATCTTTTCAATATCCTGTTTCATTTACTTCAGATATATGCTCAGGGGAGAGATTGCTGGATCATATGGTAGTTCTATATTTATTTTTCTGAGGAACTCCCTACTGTTTTCTGTAGTGGCTGTATCAATTTATGTTCCCACCAACAATGCATAAGGGCTTTCTTTTCTCCACATTCTTGCCAAAATTTATCTCGTCTTTTTGATGTTAGCCATTCAAACAGGTATGAAGTGATACCTTACTGTGCTTTTGGCTTGCATTTCCCCAGTTATTAGTGAAGTTGAACATCTTTTCATGTATTTCTTGGCCATTTGCATGTCTTTTTTGGAAAAATATTTATTCAGTTCCTCTGACCATTTTTTAATCAGATTTTTTTTTGTTATTGAGTTGTATGAATTCTTTATATATTTTGGATAGTAACCTCTTGTCAGATGTATGGTTTGCAAATATTTTCTTCCATTGTGTAGGTTGCCTGCACAACCTGTAGGTTGTTTGATTTTTTGACTATTTCTTTTGCTATGCAGAAGCCTTTTAGTTTGATGTAGTCCTACTTGTTTGTTTTTGCCTTCGTTGCTTATGCTTTTGGTGTTGTACTTAAAAAATATCATTGCCAAGGTCAGTGTCATTGAGGTTTCCTTCCATGGTTTCTCCTAGAGGTTTTATGATTTTAGACAGTTTCCCATGTTATTAACATTTTAATGACTTAAATTCATCAGTGAGGAACTGGTTAGCTAATTTGTAACCCATCTATTTAATAGAGGACCCAAAGGGCTTACGTGACAGTTTCCCCAGGTTATATTAATAAGTCATGATATCGGGTTTTAAGTGTATACAATTAGATTCCATTTTTGAAAAGATTAAGTGTATTGGCAGACGTATGAAATTTTTAGAAGATTCCATATATTATATTCTTAAACCATAATAACTTTAAGAATGTGAGTGGGACATATAGGCCTGTGGAAAAGATTAAGGAATATATTGTTATTGAGATGTCTATAAGTTATGTAAGGTTTAGAGTTACAGGTTGCCAGAAATACCTTTCCATCACAAAATGACCAGAAAGTTATTCATTTTTATATGTATGTATCAGATAAAATAACTGTTTGATTATGAAACACTTTATTTAAAACTACTATTATCATTAATATGCATTTGTTGAATTATCATCCATAAAATGAATAGCTCTCAAACGTGTAAGAAGGATGGTATAGATACTTCAGTAAGTCCCAAAGTAGATTGTTGAAAAATGTCAAAAAAACAGTTTACTTTTTGGCTAAAATGTTAGTCCAAGTTCAAAGATAAGTGTCAGTTTCAGTAAATTAATAGGATAAGGTATGAAAACTTCATTAGATGTGGCCACCAGACTTACATGAAAAATTCATTTATAATGCTACCTAACTTCAAATATTTAAAAAATCATTTACACTAAGTTTAGGGATTAAGAAACTCAATCCTGATGGACTGCAGCAACTATTTATGAAGTAATCTGGACCCTGCTTGCACTGACTCCCCAGAGCAATTGTACATCTCTTTCCAATATCATATTTACTAATGACTCTTTGGTAGCTTAAAATCAACCAAGGTGGAGGGATGTACCCAGTAATTAGGACATTCTGGAAATCAGGGCTCTCCCCTATGCTGCTTGAGAAGTTTGTTAAATATTTACCTTCCCACAACTGATTAAAACTGTGGCCAAGCATAGAATTTGGGTACAAGTTTTGCTACTTACAAGCAGGGTTGCCTTGGCTAGATCAAAGTCTCCATTTCCTTAACAGAAAAAGAGCAGTATAACATATTTAATGCTTTGGCGAGTTCAAGTATTCAGTAAGTAATATATGTAATATGCTTAAGTTACTGTGTGTCACACAGTAAGTTCTGAATATAATTTAATTTTTTTACTCCTACATCTCCCTTTTCTCACATTTAGTCAAGCTCCCTTATTTTGTTTTTCTATTAAGTAATGCATGGAAACCACATAGACCAACAATGTGAATAAGTAGAAGGAATAGCACACTAATTATCTAATGGTTAATACTCATACCTATTAACTGCTGAGAATGTCACGTTTTACATCACCCATGGCAGTTTACCTCTTTGCAGATGATCATTGCTAAGAGGGGAAAGGATACATCAATTCCTTTTAGTTCCTGTTAGCCATGTTGTCCACTTTATGCCCCTAGAGTTTAAATTGCAGTCATTTGGAATGAGCTGTCCCTGTGTAATTTTTAACATGAGAAAGGATTATTAATGTAGACTTGCTTATCCACTTTATTTACTGGTATCCTGGAGAGGGCTGGCACGATAGCTTTGGCAATGAATTGGGACCACTGAATCCAAGAAACATGGCATTAGAAGAAGTAGTGGGATTTAAAAAATTATTGAATACCAAGTAAGGCATCCTTATATTAGTCAGGAATGTATGATATTTAAATTACTATGTTAAATTGTTTTGTGATGTAAATATACTCAATCATTTAGACTTCAAAATTATAACCAATTTTAGAAAAAGACACTTGGTTTATTCTTTGAAAAACGTGTTTCAGGTTTCTAAATGTCATGGTCTTTTTTTCCTCATTTCTTCACCTTGAGAAGCTGGTTGTAATTAAAATAATATATGACTATATTTTGATGATGTCAGAAAAGTATACCTTTGAACCGATTTGTTTGTATGATCTATGTAAAAATCAGAATTTTGCGTTCAATACAAAAGTCCTTAATTTATGCGTAATATAAATTATGAAATACCTCTGCCCCTATTATTTAGCAAGATAGAGAATAAAATTAACCAAACTCTGGCAATGTTTCTATAGAAAAGAATTAATGCAACTCATATTTTTTCCTACACTCCCCACTCCTTTATGTCCCACTACAGAGCCAGCAGCTGAGCCATACACAGGAGTTGTTTGACAGATAAAGTACACAGATGCTAAGGTCTGGAATACATTTTGTAGCATTAACATCTGTGTCTGTGCAAAGCTCTTGGCTGCTTTCTTCATTTGATGCTTGGATGGGGCTGTTAGGTCTGTCGATTTCATTGCTAAATGTGCTCATATCTGGGTATCAGGCTCTAATGACCTGCTGAGGAAATCAACTATCGATAAACTAGTTGAAAAATCTTGATCCTGGGAACTTGTTAGTTTTGTTCCCCTAAGTGACCTGTGTCTACAGGAACTTGACTCCATTTAATGAAAAGCATCGTAAATAAAAATCGTCCACAATTTCCATGTAGAGATAGAGGAGGTATATAAGCTCTCAAGTAAGATAGTCTCAAATCAATTCCGTGTGACTTTGGATGATCCTTTTTACATTGCTTCAAAAATAAGTTGCTATAAACCAGTTTTTTTTTCCCCGTACTAAGAAATTAATTTTTAATTCCTTAATTGAGTAATAAAATGCCAGGCAACTATGTTCTGGAGGGATTTATTTTCGCTATTAGAAAATCATACGTACAACTTTTGGAGATGTGGGAAGTATATTCCAAAATTTTCAACAAATCTCAAACATTGATTCAGTTTACTTGATCAGATCATATCAAACCCAAGTGATTCTCATTACAGTAAAAAAAAGTATGCTTAAATGCATTCATAAAAGAGACAAATACAGATATTTCTATCCATGTTTTTACTAGAATGTCTAAATTTAGTAAATATTATAATGAAAAAAAGAAATACTTTTAAAAAAATTAGATACTTTCCAAATTATATACAATGGAACAATATTTATCAAAAAGTTTCAACACTGAACAAGATGGGAAATTGAGGGTCAGTATTACTTGTCACAGTTCAGGAGAAATAATTTATTCTTAAATATTTAACTGCTACCTGGTTTTGTTTTCAAAACAACTAAAAACTGCACTTGATGTTTCTGTTCAGGTCCATATTTTCTTGTGTGCTGTGTTTCTTTTGTATTTTCTACTTTCTTACTTTAAAATAGTGAACTGAATTTTACTGATTTTATTAGGTTTTTGGAATAATGATCATAAAACAAAAACAATACAAAACATAAAAGAAAACACACACATACACACATACACACACACACGCACGCACACAAGCTTGTTGGAAACAATTTCCCAGTAAAGCTACCACTCTGTTTTTGTTATATCGCGCGAGTGTAACAGACTTGGAAAATAATTTCACGTACTTTAAAGATTGGTATTAACATGCACTTCGTTCTTCTGAACACACGTCCTTACCGTAATTTCATTTAAAGTGCGTGTAAAATGTTCTTGTTATTTTTCAAATCTAAATACACACACACACACACACACACACACACACGGTAATGCGAGTTTTGTATACCTTAATCTAGTCTCCAAAGACTAATTATGCTTTAAGCTTTAGTGCTATTCAAATGGGGTTTTGTGTGCTTAGGTTGTTTGAAAATATTGTCTTCCAAAGTGTGGAGGAATCATTTGGATGACATTGTAAGCTCCTGATGCCAAGCTGGGAAATTTTCTTCCAAAGACAGCATCTGGTTCTTTGGCAAATCTATTGGTGGTTTTTCTGCACCTCTAGGTCTGTTATATGGCTGGCTGCTTTTGAGGACTGTTTTCTACTTTGCTGAAATGAAGGACTATATAAATCACTGCAGCATTCTGTGATGTTGATTTAAGTACTAGCTTAGAAACTAAGGCTCCATATATGAGATAAGTGTAACATTGATGTCTGTATGCTGATATATTCCCAGGAACATCTGTTTCTGCAAATGCCTGAGACGGCCTGCATGTGCAAGATGAATAAGCATATTCTGTGTTCAATAGAAAAAAATATTTGAAAGTCATTGATATTGTTTGAAAATTTATTCTTCACACATTCCAAAGTTAATTAATTGACAAGTACCAAACAGAAGGGAGTTGTTGAGAATTTGCTCTTTTTTCTGGTAAAGCTATTGACTGAAGTGAGTAGAAAACTTTCCGGTGATGTGAGGTAATACTAACACTTAAGCATATTTTTGTATTTTCCCAAAATACCGTATGTGAGTAATGATTCTTTAGAATACAGAATTTATAATCAACAGAGCAGTTATAAGGCAGGATTATTTTTCTCTCTGGGTAATTATAAGTAATGTAATTCACTAATTTCTGACATAATGATAAATAAGAGGGTGTATAAAGTAAATTTATTACTATGCCCCCCCTTTTTTGCTAGTTAACTCTTGCTGAGTAAAAAAAAAAAAAAAAAAGAAAAGAAAGAAAATAATGAAAACCCCTCAGGTTCCCTTATTAATTCATATTATCTGTGTGTGTTGAGTGTTTTATTTATCATAAACTATTTCCATAAGTCCTGGGGATACAAACTCAAGTACCATGATGGCCCCAAGTTAAAGGAACTTATACTTTGCAACACTGAGACGGAGCTTGGGAAATAAAGGAACTGCTAGAGAGGATGGCTGCAAACATGTTACATAACATGTAAGCAAAAAGATATGGAGATACGGTTTGATTGTTATAGGATCACAGATGATCAGCTTATGTTCTCCTTTGATAAATAGGGAAATTTTTTGTGAAGAAGTTCTTTTTGACCTGAATCTAAATAACGATTTAGAGGTTTTGAAGAAAAAGAAAAAAAAATGTTGATAGAACATTCCAGGAAGTTGGAAGGCAAGTAATAAAGGGAATGAGTTGTGAAAGTTGATGGTATTTTTAGAGAAGCTCAGTTCTTATATGTATATATGTGTGTGTGTGTGTATGTGTGTATATATATGTGTGTGTGTGTATATGTATGTGTGTATACACACATCTGTGGGTGTATGTGTGTGTGTGTATCCCTCCCTGCATGGGAAGATTAGCAATTGCTGGTAGAAAAAATGGCATAAATTTGAACTTAACATAGAGAAGGTCAGAAGCCAGAGCCTTACCAGCTGGAAAGTCAAAAAACCATTATAATTTAATATCGAATTTCCTGTGGGGAACCACTGGATGTCTTACTCAGTTTCCTTGTTATCACTTGCTGCCTTCCCCAAACATAAGAATAGGTAGTTGTTACGTGGATTGTTCTTTGAAAAAGGTCATTTTTCTTAAGAAACTAAAAAAGCAATGTTAAAAGGTGCATTCTTAGTAACAGTGTGATCTTGGCTAAGCCTTTTAAATTACTAGGCTATGGTTTCCTTATTTGGGAAGTCAGCATAATAGTAGTTCATGGGTATATTATGAGAAATAAATTAATAAATATGTATAAGAACATTTTTAACATAGCACATGCCTAATAAACATTATTTATTATGTTATTTTTCTTGTCATCTGAAATTTGTGTCCGAGTTCCTGATTCATCACATACCAAGTTTTGGATTAAGTCTCTTCTCTTTACTTACGTGATCCACTGGGTTGATCCAGCCTGTCATCCTGGATTTTCTTATCATGGATTTTTGTCCTGAATCAAGCTCAAGTTCATTTTGTACTGCCTAGGGACTAATATCCTTATCTTCCTGATCCATTACCCAGGCGTCTTCCAATTTACAGCTTCCCACATTGGCCATTCCAGTGCTTTGATAGCTTAATATTAAGAAATAATACTTTTCAAATTTAAGTCATTTATAAAATTAAATAAAACCTTTTAAAACAAAGGAATAAAATGAACATGTAGTGGGAGAAATAGTACAATTTTAGTAGCAATGACAATAGAGAGAGAAAAAGGGAGGGAAATAACCAGGAACTTAAAATGTGTTATTTCTCTTTGGAGAATATCATAAAACTATAGAGAGGAAAGAAAGATATCTTACATGAATAGGCATTTCAGTGTGGTCTTGAATGAAAAACAAAAATCAATAATATGAAGATATGAATCAATGTATAAAATGAATGTAACCTTTGCAACTACCTGGATTAGAGCAAGAGTGTATTATGCTAAGCAAAATAAGTCAGTCAGAGAAAGACAAATACCATATGATTTTACTTGGATGTAGAATTTAAGAAACAAAACAGATGAACATGGGGGGAAAAGGAGAGAGGCAAAATATAAAACAGACTCTTAATTATAGAGAAAAAACAGGGTTGCTGGAGGGGAGGTGGGTCGGTGATGGACTAAATGGGTGATGGGTATTAAGGAGGGCACTTGTTGTGATCAGCACTCTGTTATATGTATGTGATGAATCACTAAATTCTACTCCTGAAGCCAGTATTACACCATATGTCAAGTATAATTTAAATAAGAACTTAAAAAATTAGAATAAAATGAATGTAACCTTCAACTATATTCAACCAGGTTTTGTGTGAGTATGTAACTTGACTAAAGGACTTTGTAATTAATCTGGAAACATTTACATGAAGCTTTTGAAAAATAAGAGAGCCATTTTATATTTATATATAT
>NW_024423344.1:39954467-39999838 GCF_017311325.1 Ursus maritimus
ACACACACACACACACATATATATGTATATATATGAGCTCATTATATATATATGTATATATATATATATATTTTTTTTTTCTCAAATCCACATTTGCATTTGGAAGAGTTATTGCTTAACTGTACCCTCTCCTTTATCATGTAACCTGGCACTGTGGCATTGGGCATAGCCATAAACTCCTTTGTTCTTAAAAGATGTAGGAAAGTAAAGACTCAAAAAAGAGTTTTTCTGTTTCTATTTGAATCTTTATGCATCTGAAATCACCAGGGGTCCATACCTGGTCTAAGCTGCTGGAGGATGAGGGACATGGGGAGACAAACTAAGTAGCCAAATTTCTTCCAGCTAAGGCCAGCCTAAACCAGTCTGTAGTGAGCCTCACTGATCATATAACTCAGCCCAGCTGAGATGATGAAAATATACTCAATGCAGTTCTGCCAAAATTGATAATGAGCACACTTACAAGCTAAATAAATGTGGTTTATATTGATGCACTCTTATCTGCCATATGCAGCATCGTGATGATATAGATATTTCTACCAAGGATTGGATGCTGTGGCAACAAAGCATAAAATTTGTAGATAAGGGGGGCCAATAGCAAAGGGCTGCAGATGAAGGGGATATTATTGTACAAAGATGGAAAGCATTAAAGAAAATAAAAGCTTGGAGAAAGAGCAAGAAAACTGGTATTTAATGATAGGAAAATAGTGACCCATGTTATGCATTGACAAAATTTTTGGTAAAACTGATAGAAGGTAGACATGGACATGAGCAAATGGATTTCCAGAAAGAATATACCTCCTTCATGCAATTTTTTTTCCTGGAAACAGTGACTCATGTCATTGGTTAAATTTATAATGGTAAATTTACATGCTATGGTATTATGAAGTATCAGAATAAATGTGAAAGTGGTTATTCATTTTTAGCAAATGATCATGTATGTTATTATGAAGAGAAAATAGAGATTACAAAATCCTTATGTTGTAGTATTTCATTTTGGTAGATAAATACTATTTGATGAAGGAAGAGAATTATAGGCAGAGAAATGGTCTTGGCATGCACTGCCATGAACTGACTGTCCTTTTCAGGCCCAGCAGGTACTCATGCCATCCCTTGCTCTCATGGACAGTCTCCTGGATTCTTCAGATTATAGACTATTCACAATAGATACTTGGATGTATTTGAAAGTTTGGCTGAACTGGATACCTCCCAAAAGAACTGAGAAAAACTGATAAAATTTATTTACTTTTGTTGAATTTCCATATATTGCTTAATTTTATCATATCCATAGATTTAGTCGAGGAGTTAGGGCTATGAAATTTAAATAACTGGATTTGAATTGTAAATCTGTCCTTACAGTATAAAATCTTGGTATGTTAAACATTCAGGCTCTCTTCATGGTTGAAATGGGCATGATAATGTCTATTATTTTAAGATGCTGCAAAAATTAATTCAGAATTGTATAAACATTTTTTGGTATGTGTTAATATTCCTACAGATGTTAGCATGGATACATAGATAGGAAAAGGATAGATGGATCATAGACAGACATAAGCATAGCTTCCTATAGAAAAAGAGTAAAATAAAATGAAGTCATTATGCCATAAGTAGCTGATTTTGCTTTTCTAATCAATTACCTGTGAATAGCTTTCACTTCAAAGAAGAAAAATCCATCACTAGGGTTGCCTGGGTGGCTCAGTCATTAAATATCTGACTCTTGATTTCTGCTCAGGTCATCATCTCAGGGTTGTGGGATGGAGCTCCCTGTTGGGCTCCATGCTCAGCTGGGAGTCTGCTTGAAATTCTCTCTCTCTCCTTCCTCTGCTCCTCCCCCTGGTCATGCTTTCTCTCTCTCTAAAATAAATAAATAAATCTTTGAAGAAAGAAAAAGAAATATCCATCATTTTATCTTTAGTTTGAACACCAGATTTACTGTAATCAAGTCCTTATTGTCTTAGCAGTAACTAATTTTGTGTTCAAGTTTCTCTGAAGTCAGAGAAAGCTTCATGGTTCAGAAGATGAAAATTATGGATGAGATAAACAAAATTCAGGTACACTAACTCTATTCTAGTAATCATTTCCCACATGACTTGAAATAATATGGTCTGTCTTGATTGTGAGATCAATTTATAGAGATTTGTAAGGATAATTATAAGTATCAATTCATTTGGGTTTATAAATTTTATCTGGGAAGATGCTTCAGTGAAAGAAGAACCTAGCAATTCTATCTATCTCACTATAGTATTTGGTATTTGTTTAGGGGAAAAATAAGGTTTAAATATGACAGGAATAAGATGCATTAAATAATATAACTAAATTTAGAAAATAATAATTGTGATCTGTTAATACGTACTTTCAAATGTCCTTTGTCATATACATGCCTTCTTTTTAAATGGTAATATGCACATCATCCTTTTAGTTTTTGTTTGTAGCAACTTCAAGGATTAAAATGATCTATTGTCTTATTTCAGAAAATTATTGGATGAGATTATAAGTAGAAAATAATAGTTTTATTTTTGCTTGGCAAATTAAGTGCATTAGTTTCCAAGCCATTTCATAAAATATTCTTTAATTAATAAAATTATGTCCCCTTGAGAAATATGAAAACCCTGAGTATAAGAATATTTAAGACATCAAATTTAAGATGATTATAGTTTTGCAGTGTGTTCTAGTAGCATCTGTATTAAAGATCATTGTGTTATTGAATCTATTCAGTATATATTTTTAAACATATATATACTCTATGAAAAATAGTCATGATTTTTAAAATGTCCATGCTAACATTATTTACTGAGAAAAAGATGAAAAAGTGAAATATTTTCAGATGTTTAATGTATATATATATATGATCAATAAGATATGATTAATAAGTTTAATGGATCTAACACTTAAGAATTCTATTTTTGTCTTTTAATCTTACAATTGATCATTTTAAGTATTTTTTAAAATACAAATAGCAAACATTAAACTCCTTGCTACATGAAAACTCATATAATTCTGACAAAAACCAATGAGGTGTAGGTACTATTATTTAATCCTGATTTTGCAGATGAGAAAAAGGAGACACAGAAATGTTAATGTAACTTGCAGATATCACATAGCTGTAACGTATCAGCAGGGACAAAACCCTAATAGACTAACTCCAGAGTCTAGGCTCTTGACACTTATATTATGTTACTTGTTGATGTATTGGAAGAAACCACTCTTGAGGTTGTTTCCGTATAATTGCAGGCTTAAAAAAGTTGATTCAGAAAATACTTGTAACATGGGAAAAATTCTTATGTATTCAGTAAAAATCTTTGGTCCTGAAAGATTCACTTCACTTTGAAGCACACACACACACACACACACACACACACACACACCAACAAGGCATGAAATGTTTAAAATAAAAATATAAGCATTCAGATCTGTACTTCTGAATTTGTGCTTTTTAACTAATAAATTTATTTATTTTTAGTATATGTCTCCTAATTTTTCAAGAAAGAATAATGGCTTTTAATCCTGATTCATTCACTGATTTGGAAAATATGAAGTGATTGGCTTGGAAAATTATTTAAAAAGTCAAATCGTTTATGTTTTATTGGTTTTCTTAGTGATTTGCTTGGTGTGTGTTCATAAAAGATTATTACGCTTTAAAGTGAAGAGGTGACAATAAAGTAGCTTTTTACTTTCAAACAACAGTCGGAATACATGTGATAGAATTGTGGAATGGTAAAAATTGATCAGAGGAATAGCATTATACAATCTCATCTCCTAGAAAAATAAAATAGCATTAAAAATGTATAGTTTTTCTTTTAGAGTCCTTTTTACAGAGGAGTTTTATAAACCACTTTTTCTTAATGTAAATTATACTGTTTTTCTTTTCTTTAAAAAGAAACATTAATCCTTCAATCCTAACCTTTCCAAAATTTTAAAATTTTTATAGGGAATTTAAACAACAATAAAAATGTAGAAATATTGCATAATCCCACCTTCTGCTTTATATTAAGGCTGGAGAGGGAAAATTGTTTTCAGAAAAATTTTTATTATTGTGTCATTATTATATTTGATGGTGAATAGGGGAAATATTTTCTAAATGCATCTAATAGCTCATATATGGATAAGCCTGTGATTAATTGTAGTATGTAAATATGCTCATGTAACACATCAAAAGGAAATATTTTTAAAAATGTGCATGGCATCATTAGCTTGAGGATTTTCAGTCTCCATATATTTTTAAAAAATTCATTCTTCACATCTCTCCATACTTTGTAATTCAGTTCTTCGTTATTGTTATTTCCAGAGTATGCAGATTTAAATGTATGCTAGTTGTATTACAATAATGTGTGTCAGAGAATGTAAAAGGAATTAATTTGGCACCTGTTAATTGGCAGAATTGATGCTTCTCATTGCAGAGGCCTTCTTGCTTCATTCGTTTTCAAAGTTTTTTTTAGCAGATAGAAGGTATTTTGGATTTATTAAAATCATTTAGTATGTTATATTTTTCTAATTATTGGTTTTGTTTTAAAATGAGAAATAATAGTAACATCAATGGCAATTTTTTTACAACTTCAGGTTCTACATGTAAATATAATAACATGATTTCTTTACCTCCTATAATTCTGATACAACCTCACTACTACACTGTGGAGTAAACCATGTTTCAGTTACTAAAATTAATTCAGAAATAAACTCTTTTTTATAATTTTTAAATATTAGAATTATAAATAAATATATAATAATTTGTAAATGTGTTGATATTTATTGATTCATCTCAGTTAAGATGATTAAGAAAGGAAAGGTTTGCTCAGGTAACATTGTTAAACTAAATGTGTTTCAGATGATATTGTATGGCATTATTTTCATAGCTAAGTCACTATCAATGAAGATAAAATCTTCTACAAACCAGAATACAGGTTTTCTAAGTTTTTTTTTTTAAGAGTTTATTTATTTATTTGAGATAGAGCAAGAGTGAGCAAGCGAGTGAGAGAGCGAGCATCGGGGTGGGTAGAGGGAGAGGGAGAAGCAGGCTCTCCACTGAGCAGGGAGCCCGATGCTGGGCTGGATCCCAGGACTCTGGGATCATGACCTGAGCTGAAGGCAGATGCTTCACTGACTGAAGCACCTAGGTGCCCCAAGAATACAGGTTTTTTTTTAAGTTAGGCCAATTCTGTATCTGAAATACTGAGGAAGACTCCTTTGGTCACTTTCAGTTATTTATGTGTGTGTATGTGTTAGTGCATGTGCCCGTGTGTGCATGTGTGCCTTTAAAGCCTACAATGACACTTTATTTATTGAAATTATTCATTTAGTTACCGTCTATACCCATCACTCATCTCTTTCCCACACAATACACACTGGCCATGAGGCTATGATCAACAATCAAGTTATTCTTACTCCACTTTGCATGTCAAATACAAACCTCAGTGCGTGACATTTCAAAAATGCTTGCCATACTGATATTTTAAAAAGAAAAACTCAGCTCAACAAGAAAGAGATCTAAATGTGTAAAGGTGTAAAACCTTAGTGATTAGTTCATAAATCTCAAGAATATTCATGGTGAATAATGCTGGATTCATGGATATGGTGCTGCTTATGTCTTTGCAAGTGGGACACTGCAGTAGAGACCCAGAGTTTATTAAGGATACATACCATGCTCTCGTATCTCTGCATAAATACAGATCAGCACAATTCTTTCCAGAAGTGTAAGATAAAATCAAACCCTTTGTTTTATGGCTAAATGTGTTAGAGAGTTGCAGTCCTAGTTATGCTTTTTCCTAAGGAAGATTAATGAAGTTTCTAATGTTTCATTGAAAGATGTGTTAGATATTTAATCAGTATATTTTAATTGTTATTGATATGGCTTGTCTATATAAATAAAGCAAGTGATGACAATGAAGACAAAGCAGTTGGTGATAGAAATCAAGAAATCAGGATAAGCATTAGTTTAATAGAAATAATACAATTTAAGAAGTAAAATATCCAAAGCCTAATCCCTATTCCAAAAATTGCTATCTATATGAGTTTAAGCAGTTTCTTTCACTATCTATGAGATTAAAAAATTTGAATCATATATATGTTGCTGGTTTGGAGTGAAGATAAAGAAGTTCCTATTTATAGCTGCTGAATGATTACAGTTAGAATTAACAGAAGTTGTGATAACCAGAGGACTGGTACAGTTCTGGATTACCTAATATGAAGATGCCAAAAGAAGAGTATTGGCAGCCATTTCATAGCTATTACACCTATCAAATGCCCTTAGGGTTCAAATCACAAGGTTTCTTAGAAAACCACAAATACCGAAAATGCCTACTAAAAACAAAAACTCAGTTTTTGGCCCACAAACTATATTTTTGTTTTCTCATATAAAGGGAAGGAAAACTTTACATTTTTTCTGTTAGATGACAGTCAAACCACATGTGATAAATCTCATTCATAGGCAGGTAAATCTCAGCTGTATTGTTACCTACCCTAGTATGTCTGCGTTAGTTGTTTCAGGAAGTTTCACTGGAGAGGTCTGCTCTCATGAGTCTCTCTCCATTGGAGTTACAGATATGGTATACTTCCTCCACACCAATGTCGTAAGATGTCTTCCCTTGGCCCTGCTGTTGGGTCTATGTTTGTGGCAATAAAGGACTTAGGCTTTCATGTTCTGAATCTGGTTATGTCATGTCTGCTTTTTATAAATCTAACATTTATTGTCCCATTGGTGGCAGCAAAGATAGTAAGTTAGTTTTGATTATCTGACCATCTGGTCTCTGTCAGGTAAAATAGAACAGAAAACAAATTTTCTTTAAAGGGCCAATCAACTCAGTATGTGGTTTTATATATTTGTCACTTTTGATTGTCTTTTTGTCTTGAGAATTCCTGGAATTGAGTTACCCATTGCCAGGCTACTGGGTCAGAAGACGATAGTTTAGTTGGACTGTTAGCCATTGTCAGCAATAGTGTTGGGACTTTGTTCATATAAATTTTAGAGATACTATTTTGACAATTGACACAATACTCCATTTGTCTTCTGATATTTATTTTTGTTGGTTTTCTCTTTGTCTATATATGTATAAGTGGGTGGGGACAAAAGCCTCTCAATACTGTTCTAAAGGAAAATAAATTAGCATTCCCAATGCCACATTTATAATCATGGTCCTTTCATCTCTGTGTACAGCTCCTTTAATGCTTCTGGAAATTAATCATAAAAATTTGTCAGATTTTTTTTACATACTCTAAGGGCTATATAATTCAGATGATTTTCTGTTGAAGGGAAATTAATGGAATTTTCCAAAACTTAAAATTATTTTGTAAAACGGAACAAAAACTTTATTACCATAACGAATGTGCAAATGAAACTATGTATCTGTTGGAATGAGAATAAAGGTGGGAATAGAAGAGATTGTTTTGGGCTTGACCCAAGTTTCTTTTCTTTTATAGCTTTATTGAGAAATAACCAAAATACCATACAAATCATCCATTTATAGTATAAAAGTTAATGTCTTGTAGTGTATTCTTAGAGTTGTGCATCCATTACCATAGTCAGTTTTAGAACATTCTAATTTTCCCAAAAAACAAACCCCATATCCCTTATTTCTTACTCTTTGGTTCCCCTCATCCTTCCAGTCATAGGTAATCACTAATCTACTTTCTGTCTCTGTAGATCTGCTAATTCTGGGCATTTCATTTAATGGAATTATAAAACATATGGACCTTTGTGATTGGCTTCTTTCACTTAGCATAATGTTTTCAAGGTTCATATATGTCGTAGTGTTCCTTTTTATTGCCAAATATTTTATTGTATGAATGTAGCACGTTTTATTTGTGCATTAATCAGTTGATGGGAATTTGAGTTGTTTCTGTGTTTGGTTATTAAAGTAAGGCTGCTATGAACATTAATGTACAAGTTTTTCGTGGACATATGTTTTCATTTCTTCTGGGTATATACCTAGCAGTGGAGTTGTTGGATCTTACAGCAACTCTTTTTTTTTTTTTTTAACCATTTGAGGAACGACCAGACTGTTTTCCAAAGTGTCTGCACTGTTTTACATTTCTATCAGCAGCATATGAAATTTCAATTTGTTTACACCTTTGGCAGCTTTTGTTATTATTTGTCCTTTTGATTATAGCCGTCGTAGTGTGTATAAAGTGGTATCTCTCTCTGTAGACTCATTGTAGACCGGAGACTCTTGACATCTCAAAAAACCAGAAGAGTTCCAAGTACAGGTCTTGTTTTTTTTCCTTCCTCCTTTTAGGAAAAGAAAAAACAAAAATGGAAGTCTTATAGAAATATATTCAAATTGTTAATAAGAGAAGGAAAGTTCTGTTTGACAACAACATGGTGTTAGCAGACCTTAAACTTCAGCCATTGAGTGGAACCACAACGAGATTAGATGAGTATTTATAAAAAACAGCATATAGTGTAAAAGGTATAAAATCACACATAGGTATTAACTTGTGTGAGAGTTTTATACATTTCTCTGCTCCATGAACATAAAATATTTTCCAAACAAACAAAATAATAGGTTTATATTTCTCCATGGCCAGATAATCAGGCATATTAACTTTTAAATAATTCCTATTCTGAATGGCAAATAAAGCATCTATACATACATAAATATATATAATATATGAAATTATTATATGAAGTTATAATATTTCTAGAGTCAAAAAAAGATGAACTCCTAGCTTTGAAAAATACTGACACTTTTTAAGAAAAAAGCTTCAAATCATTGTTGAAGCTCTGATATATATATATATATACACATATATGTTTGTATGTATATATGTGTGTGTGTGTATATGTGTGTGTGTGTACAAAATATGTAAATGTATATGGCTGTGGATTAAATGGCCTTGGTTGCTAAGTTACCAGATAAGAAGCAGAAAAAATATCAAGTCAGGCAAACAAATAGTAAAAGAAGTTGAGAATAAGGGTTCCCCCACCCCTCTCTTGGAGCCACACATTTGTATGAAAATACAAACCCACAGAAAAATGACTATAACAACATAATAATGATGGAAGGATAATAGTAAGTGGTGAATGATGCAGTAATCATGAAATATGTGCTACTTGTCATAGAAATTGTATGGTTTACATTACAGCTTTATGTATAATTAGAGTTTTAAAGAGTGGTTATTTTAAGCTGTATGAAGAGTAGTGACTTTATGTTGTTCAGAGTTTACACTCATCTCCTTATACCGTCATTGATAAAGTAGTATAAATAAATGAGTAAAGGATTCGTAGAAATTACCTTATGTCCATTATTAAAAAAAATGGATGAAAATGCAAAGTGTCATCCCCTCTACACCCTCCCACACACAAGGATTCTATAGTCAAATTATTTTCACTGCATAAATCATATGATTTAGTTTTCATGGATAATTGTTCCAGGATTTTTTTTTTTTTACTTATGGCAGATGTGTTCTTGAAAAATTATGTCTGTTGTAGAAAATTTGGAAAGAATCCTAGAACACCCAATTATGCAAGACTTATAGCTCATATAAGGGACACCTACTGTTTTAAAGGGGAACATGGGATTTATAAATTTTCCACAAAGGAAGTTCTGTCTGAAAGATTTAATGGGACTGGGATTCAAACAAAAGATATTCTGTTTTTTTGTTTTTCTGACACTCATTTTGTCAACACCAATTAATTATTAAGTGCCACGGTGGTTTGGAATCCCAGCATAAACATTTTACTCACATCTTATGAATCCACCTGATGTGCAGCCTAAGTAGAAATGTGTGAAGCATTGGGCATTTTGCCAGATGTTTATCTATCCCTGTCAATTTTTAATACTTGGAGAAGTTGTACAATTGTAAAGTGGTTTTTCCTATGTAGAAAATCTGTTTTTTGATTTTCAAGATTAAATTAATTTTAGAAGTTACTGACATATTATAGCATATTCTTCCTTGCAATTAGTTTATTTTGTTTTTTTTTAATAAAAGAATTTTATTAAATGCACCAAAGGATGATATTCATTTTTGCTAAGTAATATATCTATGTCTCCAAAGTAATACAATATGTAATTGGAAAGCCCTTGGCATTATTTTACAGTACATGGTCAGCATAATTGGCTGAATTAGATTAAAAGCTGTTGAATAGTTTAGAATCAAGTTACAATTAACCACAAATTTATACCTTGTTGAGACTATTTAATTGAGTATATAATGAACATACTAAAAGTCTGAAAACATTTACTTCCTGAAAATTTGATTTTTTAAAGGAAATTCGCAGATCTTTAAAAGCATAACATGTTTCCTTAAGTAAGTAGCTCATTACTTAATTGTATTTTAAGATGACTTTCTGCTTCTCTTGTTTAGTAATATTTTTGGAATTGGTACTCTATACTAACCTTATTTTGATATGTGATATCATAGGGTAAGATTAATTATAAGAGCTGTTTATTAAGCATAGGCATAATGTTATATATGCTTTATATGTATTCTTACCCATCCTCCACTAGCATGCAAAGCATCTTCTCTTTACAAACTTTATTCATTGAGGTTTGGAAGATTAGGTACAAACCAATAACACTGACTAGTAAGAGTAAGTCAGTGACCCGCAACAGATGACTCCAAAGCTCATGTTTTGTTCCACTAAAACATGTTGCTTTCCAGTTATTTTCATTATTTCTTTATAAAGGTGCCCATTTCAGTAAAAGGCATTTATGCATCATTTTACCATCAGAAAGTTAAATTACGTTGAATGTAATTTAAAATATTGAAGTCTTTTGGGGGACAGCGACAGAGTAGGTCTTTGGAGCCATCCCTGCAGCCAGAGCTTTCTTGTCCCCTCCTCTTTCACTCCCTGTTGCAGACAATAAAGGACTTTCATACNNGGGGGGGGGGGGAACAACTAAAAACAAAAAAAAAGTGATAATAATTAATATGGCATCAATAAGGAAGAACAAATAAGTTGTGATTTCAAGTAAAAACAGCAACAGCAATATCCTGAGGAGAAGGAGAAAGAGAAGGAAAAAGTGGAGGAGGAAAGGGGGAGGAGGATAAGGACAAGAACAAAGAAGAAATGAAATAATGGAAAAAAAAAAACACAAGTAAAAGACAGTTAAAATATAATAAAATCTGTTTTTTTGCAACCAGAAATCCATATTTAATGATATTGCCTTAGATAAAATATGATAATACATAATGTTTTCAGTGAAGGTATCTGAACTTAAAATTCCCCAGTTGTTTTTCAGTCATTATTTCAAATTTCCCAGAGTATTCCTTTTACTTTTTTTTTTCCTCTATAAATACTCATTCTTTTTCCTGAATACACTGCAACCCCCTCAACCTCAGAAGTCTTGGGACTACTGATTTTTCTACAACATAAATATAAATATATAAGGCCAGTATTTGAAAGATTGTATTGTATTTCTTCTCTGCTGCATCCAGTTATTTTCCTTAATACAGATGGGAATAATTGCCTTATTTGAAATATATTCCATTTGGTGATTCCACCATTGGACCTCTAAGAAAATTTCTATCACACTTTACCATCTAAGAAAATTCCTATCATACTTCCTTGCCTGTCAGTTGGTGATTGATCTTTATGATTCTGTCTTTCCTTTTCTTGTTTCCCCACTCTTTCTTGTACGTTTTCTTTTCTCTTATCCTTTGGATGTTGAGTCTGCCATCATGAATGGTGTCTCTAATGAAGGTAAATATAGCACATCATTCCTTTTGGCCCTTCAATACAGTGACATTTATATGTTCATTTCACTTCTCTCATAGACTTTCTGGTGTCTCTCTGAAACGTTCAAATCCATTTCCAATCCTAAACCTAAACATTGTATTCCAAACCTTTTATTGTCCCAGCTCTTACTATATGAACATTCATAATGTAACTTATCAAGTATAATTACTGCAAATTGATGATCAAAAGAAATAAAATGTAGATATAATTGTTACATAAATATGAATGTAGACATATGCATCATTTAAATACAAGTTAGGGAGATTTGGAGTAATAGTTGATCAAGCCAGGTATTTCTTTTTTACCTAAAATATTTTTGCTGTCCAGGATTAGTGAAATAGTTCTTCTCTATGAAGTCCTTGGTTTATAGAACAAAGAACAGAATAATGAAGAAGGAAACAATGAATTCACTTAATCCCTCTGATGGTAAAGTTAATGTTAACTAGACATAAGGTGCCCAGACTAATCATTTCTGGGTATGTCTGTGAAGATATTTCTGGATGAAATTAGCCATTTGAAGCATTGGGCTCAGTAAAGTAGATTGTCCTCCCCACTGTGCATGGACATCATTCAAGCTTGAGCCCTGAATAGAGCAAATGTGGTGAAATGAGAAATACATGCCTTTTTTTTTTCTGCCTGCCTCACTGTTTGACCTGAGCCATTTCATCTCATCTCTGTTGTCCTTGGACTGGGATCTACACCATCAACTTCCCTGGTTCTCAGGACTTCAGACTTGGAATAAATTACATCACTAGCTTTTCATGGTCTCCAGCTTGTGGATAGCCAATCATGGGACTTCTCAGCGTCCATAATCATCCCGGCTAATCTCATAATAAATCTCTTTCTCCTTTATACATGCACATATAATATAATACATATAATCTATATATGATCTATATAAAATATATATAATCTGTATATAATACATATTTATATAGATCTATCTATCTATCCCATTTCTGAGGAGAACCCTGATTAATACAGTCACCTAACCATACCTGTTTATAAATGAAGCCAGAACATATAGTCATTATTCTGAGCAGCCATGTGTCCAGGTAAATATTATTTAAAATAAAAATAAAAAAAGAAGAACAACTTCAAAATATATTTAGGTATCTCACACAATAGCAGTTCTTAGTATCTTTGAAAGAACAAAATTGTGATAAGGTACAATTAGGAAAAATAAGACAAAACAGATTATCTTTATTCTATTTTATTTTATTTTATTTTATTAAGATTTTATTTACTTGAGAGAGAGAGACAGAGATAGGAAGAGAGAGCACAAGCTGGGAGGAGAGGGAGAAGCAGGCTCCCCACTGAGCTGGGAGCCTGATGTGGGTCTCTATCCCGGGACACTGGGATCATGACCTGAGCTGAAGGCAGACTCTTTAACTGACTGAGCCATGCAGGTGCCCTGACAAAACAGTTTAAATAAAGAAATAATGACTACAAATGCCATGGTTGAACACTTAAAATTGTATTAAACCTACAGAAAAAGACTAAATTGTTGACTCTGCACAGTGAGCAGTAAGCAGATTAAAAATATGAAAGAAGCATTCATGATACCTTTGAGGGACTTCAGTATAACCTCAGTATCCAGTACGTGTTTTAAAAGAAGAGAATACAGGGATGATAAGCACCTTACATTTAAGTAGAGAGTAGCTCAGTTTTTAGCTGTTTTATAATCATGAGTTCTTAACCTGAAGTGCACACTAAGTAAAAAACAAGTAACATAAAATTAAATCCACATTTAGACATATCTACGAAATTGTAAGCCATCAAGAATTGAAAACAAAACAAAACAAAAAAACTTCTAGAGAGAAGAAATTATCTAAAAGAGAAAAACTCTTACATTGTTAATAGATTAGTAATCATATGTAGTAGATACGGATGGACAACAAAATGCTAAATCAAGTTGCTGAAGGAAAATCAGCAAAATTTGTGGCACGAATGAGAGTGTATGACATTTTATCTGATAGCTTACAACCAACAGACTTCATGAAAGAAACATTGAAAACTTTACTTTGCCAATAAGGAAATGTAAACAGAGGGAGGATGTGAAATGAAAGAACAGATGATAACCAAATACATTGTAAAATATCTCGACACTGGTTATAAAAATTACGTGTATTACTTCAAAACATGTAAATAGCATTGATGCTAAAATTCTCCATAACTGAAATAGTTTTCTATTGTTGCCTTAACAAATTATACAAATTTAAGCCACTAAATTTATTATTTTATAGCTCTGTGGGTCAGACATTCAGTAAATGTTATCCTATAGTAAAATCAAAGTGCAGGTGGATCTGGGATCCTTTCTAGGGGTTTTAGGGGAAAATTTGTTTCCTGATCACTTGGGTTATTGCCAGGATTCAATTTCCTGAGGTTGTAGGACCAAGGTCTCCTTTTTTTCTTTTTTTTTTTTTTTCATACTGGCTGTCATCTAAGGGCCATTTCTAATAGGCCATTAAATTCTTTTGCTTGTACTCTCTTTCTGGCGTCCTGAAAGCCAACAGTAGCTTGTTCTTTCCACATCACATCACTCTAACCTGTTCCATTGTCCATCTCCCTCTGATTTTCTCTTCCTTTTTTAAAGATTTCATGTTATTATATGGGATCCATTCAGATAATCTAAAATAATGTCCCTATTGTAAGGAGGTAATAAGCAACATTGATTCCAGCTGCAACTCCCAATTCCTCTTTGCCATTCAAATGTAACATATTGACATTTGAAAAAGATTGACATATATGCAGATTTCAGTCATCATTTGCCTCTTTCCCAGATACCCATTAGTAGAAAGCCCTGAATTCTCCATACACACACACAAAAAAACCAAAAAGCAAAAAAAAAATTCAAATTTCCTCAGATCTGTAGTGTGCTGGCACTGACTCTGACCCCAGAAAGGTTAACCATTAAATTTTCAGGAATCATGAGTCAGTTATTAAACATAGCTATTGTTATGAAGTAAATTATAGGACTTAAAATTAAATGAATGTTACAAAAACAAACATAACAAATAATGAATACATCAACTTCTAATTATTTAACTAATTTGACCATTTTCTATGCTCTTTAAGTTATTTGCATCCATGTGTCTGAAGGGTGGAAATATTCTATAATGGCATTTCATCGAACTTTTGTCTTACTGTCTAATGTTGAAGAAAATACCAACCAACGTTCATGTTGTGACTATACTCATTCATAAGTTACAACCATACTTTAAGGATGCAAACACTTGGCAAAAATTAATCGAAGCCTTCCCTGAGAGAAAATTAACAAAATGGAATTTATAATATAAATTACTGCATTTTATTATCATATGGCAACTGTGGACTGCCCATTGTTTATATAAGAAAATATATAATAATCATATATATATCATAACTTTTTGAAGAGCCAGTTTTTAAAATTTCTCTAATATGCTGATTCTGAGGCATTCAAATTGGTTTTGTTATAATTCTCACAAATGAAAGAAAGTTCGGATATGAAGAAATTTCCTTCTTGGAGTATGTTAGGTTAATTTGGAGAGTGTGTGCATATGTGTGTGTTAGCTATTGATTATTTTTTCATGTGTACATTCCCATTGTACCATGCCCTTTGACTTTCAGATAAATGGTATCCATTCATCCTGGTTTTTTAAACAACAAAATTATTCAGCACAAGAAGCACATCTGCCAAATTGTGTATTCCAGACATTTCTGTTGATCTTTTCAGATACTTAGTGATGCCCCCTTTATAATGTAAAAGCAGAAACAGGCTGCCCCTGAAGCTTCCTTTGTCAAAAATGCATTAAGGTGACACACAGTGGAAGGTTTTTTTTTCAATGCTTGTGTAAAGCTGGAGGATTAAAAAGGAAGGTAATTTTGTGGATGTTGAAAAGCAATGATAAATTTTTCCTAAAAATTATGTAACCAGATATGTATTTCAAATATGGTGTCATTTTGCAATGAAGGTATTTCAGCTCTAACCTATTAGGAAAATACAGCGAGTATATAATCACATGGGAGAATAACACAACTCTAATGTCACTTTTATACCTATACATTTAGGGTCTGTGTGGGTAAGTTACGACATAGCCTTCCCTCAGATTTGACAGTCGTACTTTCAGGTTTTAAAACAGTAAATAAGCCATCCTTTTTGAGCTGAATGTAAAATGGGAATTACATACATTTATAGGATATGCTTCCATTGCTCTGAGTTTCATATTTTTTTATTCTAAAGTGTAATCATCCCGTAGGAGGCTTGTTCTGTCAGAACTGTATCACGGTGCGTTTTGATTCCTCAGAACTAAAACCGTCAGGACCTGCTATTAAAAAAAGTCCCAGGCATGTAATGTATAGCATGGCAACTATAGTTAGTAACACTGTATTGCCTATTTGAAAGTGGCTAAGAGATTAAATCTTAAATAGTTTTCATCACAAGAAAAAGGAATTCTGTAACTATATGTATGGTGACGGTTGTTAACTAGACTTACTGTGGTGGTCATTTCACAATATATACAAATGTCCAGCCATATCATATACCTGAAAACTAATAAAATGTTGTATGTCAGTTATACAGCAATAAAAACATTTAAATAAAAAAATCTTTAAAAATAACCTGAAAGTTGTCCTGAAGAGAAAAAGAATATATGTATTCACATGGCTCTTGTAAAATCAGTGACCAAGATTATTTTGGATTCAGTTGTCATGTTTTGTTATTTATATGTTCTTTGCTAGCTTGTATGTCTCGTACCCTTAAATCTTCAGAGGTTTTAAATATGATCTTCCAGATCAACTGTAAGGCATCAACATGATAATTCAAACATTTCATTACTAATCTGCACCCTATTTTATTTCAGTCATTGTTTTACTTAGTCCCTTCACAGTAGACACTCTTTATTTTTAGTTTCTTATGGTTAAACACAGGTGGCTTTGCTTAACAATTTTTGCTCTGAATCCTTAGGGTAGTCTGAAGTATAGTCATTAAATCCTGTACTCCTCATGCCTCTTCTCTTCCTTTCACTTAATTTATGGAGAAGATTAACAACCGGTAGCATAATCATGTCATCTTAGCTTCAGACTTTCTCTCTTATACATTTTTTTTTCTTTCTCATTCTTTAGCCCAGTGGGGAGTGCTGCTTTTTTCCCTAATTGATGGCTTCTATTCCAGACTCCACATTGCAAGCACTTATGTGCCAGTGTTGTGGGAGTAAATGTCATAGAAAAGAGAGTATCAGCATTGCTTGGTGAGAAGATGCCTCAGAGGAGGGTGAAAGTGTCTCTTTTTGGCAGAAGAGCAAGTGGCATTCGGGAGAGAGGAGAAACAGATGGTGACTCTGATAAAAAGGACATGATAATGTCCCCTCTTCATAAAATAAGCCTGAGTTGGGCATGAACATTGCATGGTGAGCAATAAATGTGGTAGGTCAACTCCCAAGTGATGCCCATGGTAAAAATGGGCCAAACTCTCCTGATTGCAGAAGTGTGGAAAGATTCTGTAACATAAAATATACCCCGGGAGAATAAAGTAAGGTGTGTGTATGTGTGTGTGTGTGTGTGTGTGTGTGTGTGTGTATACATTTTTTTAACCAAGTTGTCATTTTGAGAAGCTAATCTTTGATATAACTTTAAGTTGTTTATACTTCAATGTGTTATCTATCAACTTTGCATCGTCTGTTTTTCCCCAGTAAGAAAAATGAGTACTCAGTGTTCTTAGCTAATCTCAATTTTATTTCTTCTCCACCCGTTTCAGTATTTTAGAGCAAATAGCACTTTTTTCTTATTGGTTATATTTCAGGCTTACAGTGTTATTATTAGCCCCTACTTGGAGTTCTGTCAACATTTGACAGTATCTACTAATTGTGAAAGAGAATTGTGACAGTATTAATTAATTGAAAGGAGGGTATTAATGACCCTACCTTTTTACTCACATGGCTTTCTCCAGTCCCACATCCCAAACTTGACATCTATTAATTAAATTTTACATTTTGCACTACCATCTTATTCAAACATTTATTTAATACTATCTACTGGGGGATCCTATATGTTGGAATCAAAATAAAAGTCTTTACAGCGGGGGCGCCTGGGTAGCTCACTAGGTTGAGTGTCTGCCTTTGGCTCAGGTCATGATCTCGGGGTCCTGGGATGGAGCCTGGTGTTGGGCTCCCTGCTCAGTGGGGGAGTCTGCTTCTCCCTCTCCCTCTGCCCCTTAGCTCGGCTTGTGCTCTCTCTCTCCCTCTCCCTCTCGCTCAAATAAATAAATAAAACCTTTAACAAAAAGTCTTTACAGTGTACTGATTATGTAAGATTTGTCAAGGCAGTATAAATGCCATGTTTCCTGTGCCATTTGTGAGAATATAGGAGTGTCACAGTCTAATGAACTTTTTTTCTGTTCTCTGTTAATAATTAAAATCCATGTGATATTTGAGTCAATTTCATATTTTAATCACATAGATTATAAAACAACTTATAATTTTTGTGGTGTATTAATTGCCTGCCTTTTCTGTTGGATAACGATTTGCCTACATAATTATACCTTCTCATGGAGCGGGTATGTTGTTTTACTCTATTTATTTCAGATAGCTTTTTCCAAAAGAGAATGCTTACTTGCTAACTTTATTATACAATTTATAACACCACTGTCTGAAGTCTACTCATAGTGGCTTTCCAGTTCTACCTCTTGATTTTCTGCAACTATTTTTTTTTCTGAAGTACATACCCGAGTTTACTCAGAAAAGATTGGCTTAACCTTTTTTAGTCCTTGCATACCTGAAATTGTCTTTCGTTTACCCTCAGATTTTGTCAGATTAATGATACCTAAGTTCAAAATAATTTTATCTGTGTACTATGAAGATTTTTCGCTTGTTCTCTATATCACACAGGGATTTCTATCAATAGGCTGGTGACAAATGAATTCCACTCCCCTTATGGATTCCCTAGGAGTGTGGGTTTTTTCTCTTTTTTTCTCCAAACTTAAAATTCATCTGAGGTTCTGAGGTGTCTGGGTTGATATCTGCCTTTACCCTCATCAGCACAATATATAATTCCTTTCATTCTAAAACCTTATTTTCTTTAGCTTTATTGCTTGTGATATTTTCTCCTACCCATACCTTCACTTTTTTTTTTCTTTTTGTTAGATCTTCTTTCCAGGACCTCTATTTGAATATTGGTCCTCCTCCATTTATTCTGCCTACACGGTGTATTCTTCCATATACTTGCTTCGTCTTATGAAAAATTAATTTAGGTTTATATTTTACCCGTACTATAGCCTTTATTTATCATTGTAGAAATCATAATTTTTACTTCCAATAAATGTGTCTTCTCCTCACTCACTTCTCCTATTCCCTCTTCCTATTTCCTGTTGGTTTCTATAGAATTACTTCCAAAATCTCTCTGCATAAGATATTTTAATCCTTTTTCTTCTACTTAGTTGTCTTCTAATAAGTTGTTATTTCTTGATTTTTATTCTTCGTGCTTTCAGTTTTTCTCATATGGCTGGTAACTGTTGATATTTAAATTTAAATTTTAAAAAGATAAATATTTTTAGGTTGATGTTATTGACTTATTTTATTCTTTCATGAGGATTGCTTCTTCAGTAGATCTCCCTACTTTTACTTTAAAAATAATCTTTCATATCTCACAATAAATACTATTATTTTAGTTTCTTTAATATTAGTTATCTGCTGTAATACAGGACCCACCAGGATCTCACTTTAAAAAGTAGGCCTCAAAAGCATTCTATTACTGCTTCTTTATTAACAATTTGAAAAATCCAGAAGATTTTACTTTTCCATTTTGTAGTCTGTTATTAAATATGTATCTTGCTTTGAACTTTGAATAGATTCAATAGCCACCTCTAAGCTCCATGAAACAAGACCAAGACATGAGTGATCATATGAATTTTTATGAAAATTTTACGCAGTGAACTATGAGATAAAATTTATCATCACTGAGGCAAAGCAGATGACATAAAATATAGGATATTGAAGTAGACAGATAGCAGAGTAAAATTTCTGTAAGCTGTCTACAGAAAGAATGTATTATGAAAAGGTACCAAAAAGAACTTTCCTGTGATTAGAATAACCTGTGGTACAATATACATTCTTTTGATACAAATCATTCCATAAAATATTTACTTTGTTGTAGAGTTTAAATTTCTTTAAATACTACGTAAAGTATAATTTTTAAGAAATGAACAATTGAAAATATTATAAGATGAAGATTTACTGATGATTTCATCTTGCCCATAAAATTATGACATATTATTATTCTATCAGAATTATATAGAGGTGATGTCATTGAAAATAAGCAGGTGAAAAAAATTATAGGGAAAAATATGGTTGCTACTGAATTGGTGTAGCAGAGAGGTGTGTTATGTAATGTGCCTTTATTGTAAGTTCAACAAGAAAGCAGAGTATTTATTTGACTATTAATTGATTTTTACAATTAAAGATTTCCTGCAAGGGAATCTATCCAAGTCATCTATTATGAGATCTTTTGCCATTAAAATATTAAAGTCATAAAGATAAGACATTGTGAGGTCAGCTAGTATCGATTTTAAATTTATTTATAATAATTCAAAGCAAGTCTTTTTTCTTCAAAATGCTTCCAATGAAATTTTACTGTGAATTTTATAAAACTCGTAGCTAATTTCATTTATACATGCTAAATTACATTTTCCTCGTTGGTTGTTGAAACAGGAGATAGGATAAAATATATACTAGTATTTATAATTAATATGATACATATAATATATAATCTGTGTGTATATAAAATATAATAATATAGTTGGAAAGGGTCTTAAAGGTCTTTTATGTCAAACCCGCTTCTAATTCTTAAATATCAGCTAGAGCATCTAAAACCTTCTAATGTGTGTGTTTTAAAAATCTTTTTCATATGCCTTTGAAATTTGACCATGTAAAATGTTTTATTTCAAATAATGTTATCAATGTATTATTTTATTATGCCATTCTTGTGAAGAACATATTTACTCATTAAATTCTGTTCCTCAGCACTTAAATCTGCTTCTGCTACTCTATAAAATTATGATACATAGGTGAAGATACATAAGTATTAGGAGGCTTAGAACACTACAGAAAAAATTGTTAGGATATCTGTAGTTATTGTCTCTTTGCTTTTTTGCCAATAATAATTTATTGATATTAACTAGTAAATTATGTGCTATAATTGGGGTTGTAGGTATCATTTACTTTGGTTCATTTGCAAATATGAATGAGACTATTGCTTTGTTTTGGGCAGCATATTATTGATAGTAACCTGAAGACATCATAGATGGTCCATCCATTATTTCAGGAAATATTTATTGAGCACCCATTATATATTCTTCACCTTATAAATGGTATTTGAAAATAAAGTGTGAATTTCTGATGAGCCTGAATCATATTGGAGGAATATTAGAGAAACCATCTGTGCTAAAACTATCTGAGCTTATTTATGACTTATTGGAGGCAAAAAAAATGTTGGAGTAGATTTTCTGTTAAATGACATCCAGCATAAAATTACTAACAATAATTAATATTGTATTATAAGTAATGTTGGAAGATACATTTGTAGTGATTTACATCTCTATGACATAAAAAACTTCCAATGTGTCTTTCCACATTCGGTTTCTGGTTTTCACTTTTCTATGGATTTTTATACTAAACTCGTTCAAATGTTTTTAACCCCTTCTGGAAACCCTAAACATTTTGACATTTAAACTTGGGGAAGATGTTTGTCAAGCAATAATTTGATTAGAATAACATTTTTGCAACTCTATTGCCAGATAAAGTGCCAGGCGTCTTTGAAAATATATTTGGTTTTGCTGTTTCAGTGATGAAGTTCCACATATCATCATGTTTCATTGTATGATTTTTTGGCAAGCATTCTCATTAGAAACATCTTTAAAATATCAAAGTAAGTTTTTTCTTGTTCTTTAATAGACACTACCTTAATAAGATCCAAGGGAATTGATTCAACACATTTTCAAGTAGCTGGGTCAAGAGACTGAAGAAAAAATATGTAGTTATTTTTTTAATATATCGGACAGGTCATGAAGGTAGAGCGTGCTGAGATGAGTATGTTTGGTATACAACACTCTGTTTATACTGGGCTGAGAGGAAAAGAGAAAAGAGAGAAGAGGGACGGATGGAGTGTAGAGAAGGGAAGGGAGGGAAATACACGAGCTTTGGACATTTGAGAGTGAAATGTTACAAATAAACCATTCTATGTGTCTGCTGGGTAAGAAGGATAAAGACCCGCACTGTGAATGCAAGAGTTTTAAGAGCATTCCATTACAGTGCTTACAAAGGTTATATAGGAGTGGTGCACAAAGTATATGATGTGAAAGACTGGAATTGGGAGCATATTTTCATAGCAGAATGTGGGAAACAAGATGTTAGAGATTAAGCAGTTTTTGGCTAGCAGCAAAGACTAGATTATTGAGATTAAAGTCCTAACAGATGTGGATGCTTTGACTCACCATAACTCCATCAGAACAGAAAGCAATTATTATTTTATTTTATTTATTTGTCATATTGATATATTTATATGTCAGAAAGAGAGAGAGAGAGAGAGAACACAAGCAGGAGGAGCATCAGGCAGAGGGAGAAGCAGGCGCAAGGAGCCTAGTGTGGGACTTGATCCCAGAACTCTGGGATCATGACCTGAGCTGAAGGCAGATGCTTAACCGACTGAGCCATCCAGGTGTCCCACCAAGTTTTTAATATATCAGCCTGAAGTTCTTTTTTTGACAAAGTAGAAGATTACAAACAATACGAACAACAAAATTATGTGATTAGTTTGATTTTTTAGGCTATAAAAACAAGTTTCTTCATAAATTTGGAGGTCCTTTGATACAAAAAACTCCACACCAATTTTTAATTATACAGTGTCTCATATCACATGACTCATCTAAAACTAAAGAAATGTATTTGAAATTACATTTTTATTCATTTTTTAAATTTAAAATTAGTTAACGTACAGTACAGCACTGGTTGCAGTAGAAAAATCCAGTGATTCATCACCCACATAGAACACCAGTGCTCATCCCAACAAGTGCCCTCCTTAATGCCCATCAGCTATTTGGCCCATTCCCCGCCCACTTCCCCTCCAGCAATCCTCAGCTTGTTCTCTGTATTTGAGTCTCCTACGGTTTGCCTTCCTCTCTGTTTTTATCTTATTTTATTTTTCCTTCTCTTCCCCTGTGTTCATCTGTTCTGTTTTTTAAATTCCACATATGAGTGAAATCATATGGTATTTGTCTTTCTCCACTTAGCGTTATATGCTCTAGTTCCATCCACGTTGTTGCAAATGGCAAGATTTCATTCTTTTTGAACTCTGAGTAAAATTCCATTGTGTATATATATATATATTGTGTATATATATATGTATATATATATATATATAACATATATATATAACATCTTCTTTATCCATTCATCAGTCAGTGGACTTTAGGGATCTTTCCATAATTTGGCTATTGTTGACAGTGCTGCTATAAACATTGGGCGCATGTGCCTCTTCAAATCAGCATTTTTTGTATACTTTAGATATTTAGTAGTGTAATTGCTGGGTTGGAAGGTAGTTCTATTTTTAACTTTTTGAGGAACCTCCATACCATTTTCCAGGGTGGCTGCACCAGTTTGCATTCCCACCAATTGCACCAACAGTGTAAGAGGGTTTATTTTTCTCTGCATCCTCTCCAACAACTGTTGTCTCCTGAGCTGTTAATTTTAGCCATTCTGGCAGATGTGAGGTGGTATCTCAGTGTGGTTTTGATTTATACTACCCTGATGATGAATGATGTTAAGCATCTTTTCATGTGTCTGTTAGCCATCTGGATGTCTTTGGAAAAGTGTCTATTCATGTCTTCTGCCCATTTCTTAGTTGGATCATTTGTTTTTTGGGTGTTGAGTTTGATAAATTCTTAATAGATTTTGGATACTAACCCTTTATTCTGTATGTCATTTGCAAATATCTTCTCCCATTTCATCGGTTGCCTTTTAGTTTTGTTGATTGTTTCCTTCGTTGTACAGAAGCTTGTTATCTTGATGAAGTCCCAGTAGTTCATTTTTGCTTTTGTTTCCCGAGATTTTTCAAATATTAAATCAGTAGGACTTTGATATTATTAGGACATTCTCACATTCTATGAGCAATTGGTGACAAGAGCCTTTATCCTTTGTAAAATATCATTTTTATTGTATTTCTTACAAATTTCTATCAAAATTTAAGTTACTGAAATATGAATTTACCATGTCTCCAACTAAAAATGTGTGTGTGTGTGTGTGTGTGTAAGAATCCAAGCTCACTTAATAATTATACAGTTGCAAGCTGTGAGAACCTCTTAAAACTGCTTAAAGGGGAAGCTCAGCACAATGTTACAGAATTACCCACATGGACTAATCAAATTGAGTGATAATTTTCAGGTGCTTTTTAAGAAAGAGGGAGGGAGGGAGGGAGGGAGGAAAGAAAGAAAAAGAGAAGGGAGGGAGGAAAACAAAACTGAAAAAAAGCCTCTTAATTTGTTCAGTGAATTAAAAAAGAAGGATTCCAAGAGCTGACTTCACTTAAAGACTTACAGTCACAATCTTCTGGAGGCAGAAGTGACTATTGAACTTCTTTGACCATGACTTCAGTTTTCTGAGTACTTGCTAAGGCATTTGGCCAAGGAATATGATGGGAATTCAGGACATGATCCAGTCATAAAGATACATGTCAACTACATTCATTATACCACATCCTCAGAAGTCTTATTTCTCATTGTCCTGTTTTTCTCTCAAACCTGCTCAAAAAAGTCATGAAAATGACTACTGTCTTGCAAGAATGAATGGCACATTTGATACACGTGTTTGTATCAGGAATTAAGTTTTCTTGTAGCTCATATTCAAAGTTTTCTATATATTATTTAGAAATAATGATTTCTAAATTATTTACACAGATAAATAAAATAGTCAATACTCAAGAGCACGCTTCACCACTCTTTGTATTCCTTTCCAGTCACCATGCACCAAGGATAACCTAGTCGGTATCACAGTGATATGTGGGGTATTATTACTTCTGACACCGTAGGTTATTTTTGCTTTCATTTCGGACTTGATATAAATTGAATCATCAGTATGTACTCATTTGCATCTGGCTTCTGTCACTCATCTTATTACATGAAATCTCAGTTTTTTCTTTCTCGTATGTTATTTCATTATGCACATATAACAAAATTTTTTTTTTCATTGTACTTGTTATGTGCATTTGGGTAGTTTCTAGTTTGGGTTATTACACATCGTGCTACCATTAGCATTCTCATCCTAATTATTGTAAGAACATACGTTTGTAGTTCTTTTGTATCTTCAGTTGCCTTTCATTCTCTTAATGGTGTATTTTATTGAATGACCAAAAATAATTCTTTAAAAATACAAATTAAATAGTAGTACCCTGCTTGAGCCCCTTCAAAGGCTTCCTATTTCATTAAAATTTAAATTCAAAACCTTACCAGATTTTCACATCATCTAGCTTGTGCATTTCTCCAAAACCTCATGCCATTTCCTCTCACTCACTATGCTACAATCACTCTAGTCTGTCGCTGCCCAGAATATAACTAGATTTTGACACTGAGAGAATTAATTATGTTGTTATCTCTTGCGGAGAATTTTTTTCTTTTATTCCACATGTATCTGACTTCTTCAGATAACCACCTTAGAAAGTCATTTCTTGACAGCTATAACCAGAGTAACTCAACTCTTGTTTTCTATTAGTACACTATTATGACTCTTCATAAATCTTGTAAAAAATTGTTTCATCATTTTTAGTGAATAAAAACAAATTATATCTTTATCTTCTAGACTATAAGCATCATGACTGTTTTGTTTATTCCTCTATAGATACTACATAGGAGAAGATGTGTTAAATGTTGGTTTATTCAAATTAATTGAATAAACAAATAAAAGCATAATACCTATAATGGGCTGAATGTACCCTTTCAGAATTCTTATGTTGAAACCTTAGTATGATGGTGTTTGGAGGTGGGGCCTTTGGGAGGTGATTAAGTTATAAGGGTGGAGCCCTGATGAATAGGATTAGTGCTCTTAGAAGAAGAGGTCAGAGAACTAGCTAGCTCTCCACCATGTGAGGATACACTGAGAACTCTGTGACTGGAAGAGAGCCCTCACCTGACCATTATGGCACATTAACCTCAGAGTTTCAGCCTACAGAACTGTGAGAAATGTATTTCTGTGTTTATAAGCACCCAGGCTATGGTAGTTTGTTATAGCTGCCCAGACTGGGACAATACATACGTGTCTGTTATATATTCGTAGTAATAACTATTTATATTTTCGTTTTTCTATTAGATGTACATTTCTCATTACTCCTTCTAACACTTCAGGACCTCTCTGGATCCTAATACCAATGCAGAGCCATGCTCAGTTGAGTGCTCAGTGAAATCAAATCAGTGATTATTATTGTAATTCTAGATGTTTATATAGTGTCACATATATATATGAACATGACAAGAGTCTTCAAACACAGTCTAGTGTATCACAGAGACAAGCTGTCAAATGATTACAGTGCAAAGGCTACAGTGTGAATATGAATTAAGTATTACATAAACAACTAGCTCATTGGGGCAGATAAGCAGAGGAGTTAAGAAGCTTTAGGGAAAAATAAATATTGGGATGGAAATTTAAAAACTGATTTTACCTACTGCTTTTCTGATGTAAATACTTATAAAGTAATAAAAGATATAACTTGTCTAAACTTCTGTCCCCTTTAATTGTGCCTTTTCCTGATTATAAAATGTCTTCTGTAACATTTTCTTTTTCATTCATTCAAGAAGCAGCTATTTACTGAGGTTATGTTCTAGGCTGCAGAGAACAAAAGAGAGAAAGAAAGAGCGAGAAAAATTAACGTTATAAAGTTGGCAAGCCCAATATAGAAAGATAAAATCATAGTACTAGGGACTTTTATCTCATATTTTTGCTTCTGTTTTATTTCTCCAGTTTTAAAATTCATCATTTTCATACAATGTACAATCCAGAATCATCCCTTATTTCTCATATCTATCTCCTTTATGGAAATCTAATCAAAATCTGCATATTTTTCATTTCTTCTAAGTTGTCCTTTACTTAATGGGGGAAGATTAGAAGCAGGAAAAGTATGCTGTTAGGGCAATCACCATTTCAGACCCACAAAGAGATTTTCCACAAAACTGCCTTTGATAAAGTAAGTAATGATAATGCCCCTATCTTTATATCTTGGCACTTGGTATATTTGTTCCTGTTAATATCAGTTTTATACTCAAAACTTCTAGAAGACAGACATTATATCTCTAATGTGCTCTAGTCCATGCATTGCGCAGATGGGTATTTCCCCTTTTGATTGAGAGATGGATATGGGAGTTGTCATCTTGGAAACTTTATAAATGAAAAAGGTTATTTTTCTACTCTGTAATAACCCAGGAACAACTGGAAAAATGTTCTTTAACTGTAACAAAAATCAACCTGCAGGCTAAATCTAAGCATAAAAATTTCATCCTAAATGATATCTATAAAAAAAAAGAAGTTGTGATTGACTGGAAACAGTAGCCTGTAATGAGAGATGTCTCAGAAACCTTACTTACATTTCCTACCACAAAGAGTGAAATACACACCACATGTTTAGGTCACATTTCTGAGTAATATGATAGAGTTTGCAATATAATATTATTGACATTGATTTATTAATATTGATTTCTAAGCTGTACAACATAGTCGAAGCTATTTTCTTTTGCTTTCTTAAGGAGATCAAAGTAAAACTAGTGAATTATGAATTGTGGGCTGTCTGATTTTTGATAAAATAGCAGCAAAATGACTTTTCAATGTCATATTTCATCAACTGTAATTAATTGCTTTAAAGTGTGCAGTTCAATATAACTTAGTCATTTTACATTTAAAAATGGTTATATTTAGAAGAAATAAGGATTGAAATTGAAAATTGCATAAAATTGTTTTGTTATTTTTCAATGCAAGGGATTTAGATATAGCATAATTATTACGGTGTAATTATTTTACACCATCATAGGACCTCTACTCTAATTTTAAGCCAATGTAACATTCCACATTTTTTCCAATGGACTTTTTTATTTTGAAGGAAAAGTAGATTTTTTACATATTTTCTATCTGTTCTTTAGCATTTCAAGAGAGAAAATAATATGAATATTGCTGCATCTTCAAAAAGCCTGCAAAGGAGTTTTATACCTATCAATCAATATGTAAATAAATCTATCATTATATATAAGATTACTCTTAAAATGACTGGGAACAACAAAAACATAAATTTTGTGAATTTTTCAGTATCTATTAGTAATGTAGTATGTAAATTTAAAGAAAGTTATAAAATATTGCATCTCAATAATAATTTAATAACTATGACTATAATTTCATAGGGACAGGATTTATCCTAGCTGGAAACTTGTTGCTATTATTGTCCATTGTCTTCTTAAATTATTTTGTTAACCTCCTTCTCTATTATAACCAACCACTGAATCAGCAATTGACTCCTTCATTTAGTTTTCATTCATTTTCTCCATTAAGGCCTATTTCCTGTGTTATCCTGATGTATCTTGGTTTCCTAGTGTGCTGTTCTACCCAATCTGCCTTTATGGTTTGAACTTAAAGCTTTATCAGTCCTTAACTTCTCTTACTTAAATTAAAAACATTTTCTGTTTCACGTCCCATTTTGTTAAAGATTGACATTCTTTTGGTGAAAAATTGCTAACCTCATTACCCATTCTCGCATGTTAATGCAGGTCAGTGCTACAGCCCACTAGATGGTAAACTACTTAAGAGGAGTAACTTAATAGATCTTTATCTCACTAGTGCCTAGTGTAGTGAGTTCTTCATAGGCATCTGCTTCTAAATATGTAATGTTATTAAAGTAATATTTGATATCTTCCTAAATATCTTAAATTTTGAAAGGTTTTGCTAAAACTTTGCTGTTTGGCTGTCAATACGATAAGAATGTCAGCTTATACAAATTTGTTCCGTAGAGTTTGAAGTCTCTATTATCCATGCTTTCCTCTGCATCAACCAATATAAATTGTTTTCATACCATTGCTGTTTTCATCAGCAAATGTGAGTATGGGTCAGTATATCTAAAAAAGCATAATTAAGATGTCACTACATAACTAAAATTAGTTTTATTTAAAGGTGATTTCAAGGAGCTCACACATAAATATGTCTGTAAACAAGACAAAATATCTGCTATAAATATTCCTTGAAATAAATTGCTTTATATTATGTGAGATAATTTGAAAGTATCTAGTGCTATGTAGCTGACTAGATTGACTCTTTGAAAATCTATCACCAAGAAATTAATTGGATGTTGCATAGTTACTCATAGTTGTTCTACTTATGTCATTAAGTCAACCAAAATTGCTGGACCACAAAATGAACATTCTAGTTATTTGGGCAGACTCATCTGAATAGAAATGATTATGCATTGATTAAATCAAGTTCTCTAGGGTTCAGTTGTTATGGAACTGAAATGCTTGAACTCACCACAGTTTTTGTTGATTTGTTAATTATCTGTCTACCTATTTTCTGCCTAATATAGAATTCACTGACTGAAAAATCACTGTAAGAAGCAATATTTGTCCATTTTAGTCTGTTTCATTCAACTTTACATTAAAAACTTGAAGATCTGAATATAGTATTTCAGGCTGAAGAGACAGCAGAAATTATAGCATCATATACAACAATACTTTTGAATCTTCGAACTCGAAAATAGAATAATTGATAATGTGTCTCCTTTCAATGTGAATCACTTAAATAATCTTCCTTATACATTTCATTAAATAACAAAAAAAAATCTCATTGAATGCATGTGCGTATGTGTGTTTATTTTCATTTGTAATGTCTTTTTAATTTATTATTAGCAGTTATAAATTACATGTGTTTCTGGAGAGCTGAATCTGTCAAACCTTACTTAAACCACTTTTTTTCCAAGAACCTCTATTTTTCCAAGTAGCTCTTTTGGAGAAATTAAAGATGGACATCAAATACTTTTAACATGTAGTTATGTAAGAATATGTTAGCTTAATTTCGTGCCACTTATTATTTTTCAAAGTAGCAATACTCTTAGCTCATTTTAAAAGATTTGCATATACAACTTTTTGAAATTTATTTATTCCTTACTGTGACCATTAAAAAAAGTCTACACGATATTTAATATTTAGTTTCACCAGAAGTAATCATTCATAATAAGGCTGAAATAGAACCATGTGGCTTACAAAACAGTTTTGGTAATTCCATTCACAAGCAAAACAAAAAATAGAAAAAATTTAAAATAAGCATAATTTGACACACACTTCATAACTCCTAGACATACCTGTTTTCCTTTATCTACCTTATTGTATTTTTTCTAAATTAATTATATCCTCTCATTCAGGAAAGGATTTAAGATAAATATCAAAATAATATCTATATTGTGAAAAAAAGTACAAAATAAATTTAATGTTATAATTTCCCAGGGGAAAAAATTTCAGAAGGGAAAAATTTCTGTGGAGAAAAAAAAAGCTCCAGGACAAGTAAAAATATGCAGTTATATATGGAATGTGATTGTGGTTAAAAGAGTTGAACTTTATTCTTGGCAAGGAGCTTTTTAGGTGCCAAACAAAAGAAGAAAACTCAATTACAATTAATTTGAATTTCAAGATTCAAATTATAAATAAGATAAAAAGAAGCTATTGTTCAGTTTTGTTTTCAGTATTCAGATAGAACATAATTGAAATATTTTATAAAGCATATATCCCTGATAAAATGATCTCTGTAATAAAGTTAAACACAATGTAAGAAAATTGTCTGGGTTTTTGTTATTTTTGTTATTGTTGTCATTGTTTTAAGTAGTCAGAGCCTTCCAATATTCCTGACTTAGTGTTCCAAAAATTTATTGGCTGTATGAATGAATCCACAACTTTCATATGAAAATCCAAGCACCAAGTTAAAGAACAATTTAGTAACATTAATTTCACAATGAGCTATGGCAATATGGTTCAGCTATATTTTTTTCTACTTTTTTTGAAGATTTGGTTGTTTATTTGTCAGAGAGAGAGAGCGTGTGCACAAGCAGCGGGAGAGGCAGGCAGAAGGAGAAGCAGGCTTCTTGCCCGATGTGGGACTCCATCTCAGGACCGTGGGATTATGACCTGAACCAAAGGCAGACACTTAACCGACTGAGCCACCCAGGCATCCCTGGTTCATATATTTTAAGATCTAACCATAAAATTTAAAATATCTAACCGATTTAACCATAATATTTATACCAGAGTGGAAAAAGGAAAGAACATCATCTAAGTGTATAGTGAAGATGGCAAATTCCAGTTATTTTCTCTTGGGAAATCTAGGGTTGGGGGAATTTTTAAAATAAGAAATCTAAAGAAAAGCCCAGTAATACCAAAAATTGTTACAGATTGGATTTCTAAAATATTTTCAGTTCATTTTCTTGATGTCCTAAAAATCCTTCCAAAGATCATATTTTCTAGAGTATGAGTTTATTGTTATAGGAAGAGAAAAGTCTGAATAATTTGGCTAGAGAAGAGAAAACACCATAATGCAGTGGTTTCTAAATTTGTGAAATAATTAGTGTTGGTAGGAACTAACTAGAAAAACTAAATCAGTGAACTTAGCATGTTCATACATACTGCCTGGACAAAGGACCAAAGACTGACAAAAATGAAGGAAAGATTTTGTATGTGCATTTGGACAATTTTCTGTTGCTTTCTCTTTAATTTTGCCAATCTCAGCCACCAACATCCACAGTTCAGTAGAGCATCAGCTCATATTTAAACTTTAGAAGAAGTTGATTTCTCCTTGGGGCCAATTTTCACTGTTTTAAAAGAAACTATAAGAACCAGACAACGATGCTATTCATCCTGGTGTTCATCAGTGTTTAAAATATAAATCCCCAAGTTTCATTATAAATTTTTGTAAGGTAAAGGTCTATCCATTACATTTACATATGGGTTTCCAATTGTTCTAGCATCATTTATTGAAACGGTGAACATTTCCTCATTTAGTTGTCTTTGTTCCTTTGTCAAAGACCAGTTAGGTCTATTTCTATGGGACTATTTCTGTACTCTCTATTCTGTTACATTGTTCTACTCACCTGTTCTTTAGCCAGTGGATAATGTCTTGATTACTGTAGTTTTTATATTAAGTCTTTAAGTTGGTTGGTTTCAGTTCTCCAACTTTGTTCTTCAAAACTGTGTTGGCTTTTCTGGGTTTTTTGCCTTTCCAGTGAACTTGAGAATTTGTTGATACTCACAACTTGCTGGGAATTTGATTGGGATTGCATTGAGAGTATATATCAAGTTGGTAAGCTCTGACATCTTAACAATATTGAGATTTTCTACTTGTGGACATAGAATATCTCTCCATTTATTTGTGCATTCTTTGATTTCTTTCATCACAGTTTTGTAGTTTTTCTTACAGAGATCTTGTACGTATTTTGTTAGATTTAAACCTAGGGTATCATTTTGGGCATTGCAAGTGTCAATGGTGTTTTGTTTTTAATTCAAATTCCAATTGTTCAGTGATGATATATAGGAAAGCAATTACCTTTTCTATATTAACTTTTTACCCTGCAATCTTAGGTTATTAGTTCCAGATCTGTTATTGTTTTTTTATTTTGTGAGGACTTTCTACATAGATCATCATGTTATCTATGAACAAAGACAGGTTTATTTCCTGCTTGTCAGTCATATCTTTCGTTTTCTTGTCTTATTGCATTAGTTATGGCTTGTAGTGTAAAATGACATTTTTCTCTTGTTTCTGTTTGGTAGAATTCACCAATGAAACCATTTGTGCCTGGTGGTTATGTTTTGGAAGTTTATTATTTTTTTACTTAATTTTTAAATATATATATATATATATATATGTGTCAATTCAAGTTACTTATTTCTTCTTGCATGTGTTTCGGTAGTTGTATCTTAAAAAGAACTGATACATTTCATCTAAATTATCAGAACTAGGTATACAGTGGTTTATAATGTTCCATTATTTTTATTTATGTCCACGGGGTCTGTAGTAATTAATGGTCCCTCTTTCATTTCTGATATTAGTAACTTATGTCTTCTCTCTTTTTTTCCTTTAGCCTAGTTAGAGGTTTAGATGAATATGATTATTCTTTTAGGAACCAAGTTTTGGTTTGATTTTTCCCTACTGATTTCTTGTTTCCAATTTCATTTACTTCTGCTCCAATTTTTTTAATTACATATTTTATTCTGTTACTTTGTATTTAAATTGTTCTTCTTTTTCTAGTTTTCAAAGGTGGAAGCTTAGGTCATTGATTTTAGATCTTTCTTCTTTTCTATATGTGTATTCAGTGCTATAAATTTTCCACCAAACAGTGCTTTTGCTCGAGCCACAAAATTTGATGTTGTATTTTCATTTTTATTTAGTTCAAAATATTTTTTTAATTTCTCTTGAGGCTTTTTCTTTGACCCATGTGTTATTTAGGAGTATGTGGTTTAATCTCCCAAGTGGTTGGGTATTTTAAAACTATCTTTTTGTTTATTGATTCCTAGCTTAATTCCATTTTGATCTAAGAATATGCTTTGTACTATTTCTATTCTTTTAAATTTGTTGAAGTATGTTTTATGACCCAGAATGTGCTCTACTTTAATGTTCCCTGTTAGCTTGAGAAGATACCCATTCTGCTATGGTTGTAAGAAGTATTCTGTAAATGTCAGTTAGAACCAATTGATGGTTCTGTTAGTTCAACAATATCCTTACTGATTTCTTGTCTGCTAGATCAGATAGAAGGGTATTGAAATCTCCAATTTTAAAAGAGTATTTGTCAATTCCTCATTGAAGTTCTTTCAGTTTTTGCCTCAGATATTTTGATGATCTGTGATTAGGCTTATACATATTAAGCATTGTTATGTCTTTTATTTTTTTGACAATTTAGTCCTTTATCATCATGTAATACTCCTTTTATGCCTGACAATGTCTTTGTTCTGAAATCTGTTTGTCTGGAATTATTATGAATATTCCAGCTTTCATTTCATTTGTGTTTGCATAGTATATTTTTCTCCATTTCTTTACTGATAATCTATGTCTTTATATATAAAGTGGGTTTCTTGTAAAAAAACATAATTGTAGAACCTTTTTTTTCTGTGCCCTCTTATAGTCCCTGTCTTTTAATTGGTTCATTTAGACCACATCAAAAAATGATTACTGGTATCTTTTGTTTAAAATATACCATGTTTGTAATTGTTTTCTATTTATTGCCCTTGTCCTGTGGTTTTTTTTTTTTTTTTTTTTTTTTTTTTTTTTTTGTTTTTTTTTTTTTTTTTTCCTTGTCCTTTGTTTTTTTTTTTTTTTTTTTTTGCTTTTTTTTCTTTACTACTTTTTTTCTCTTTTCTGGTTTTGTTTTATTTTATTTTATTTTATTTTATTTTATTTTATTTTATTTTATTTTATTTATTTTTTAAGTAAGTTCCACACCTAGCACAGAGCCCAACGTGGGGCTCGAAGTCATGATGTGGGATCAAGACCTGAGGTGAGATCAAGAGTCAGACACTTAACTGACTGAGCCACCCAGGCAGCCCTGCTTTTTCTAGTTTGAGCATTTTATATGATTAATTTTTCTCCTCTACTTTAATATATCAATTGTAATTAAATTTCTTCTTCAAAGTTGTGTTGTTATGTTAGACTTTACAATATACTTTTACATGGAATCTAAATCTGTTTTCAAATAATACTACCACTTATACTGGTAATTAAATACCTTGTAACAGAGCATTTCCTCTTCCTCCCTTTTATCCCTTATACATTGCTATCATTGATTTTACTATCTATAAGCTATCGTCAACAAATACATTGCTATTATTTTGAACAAACTTATCTGTTAGAGAAATTAAGAATAAGAGAATTAAAAGGTTTTATTTTACTTTTATTTATTTCTTTTCTAATGCTTTTCCTTTCTTTAAGTAGACCACATTTCTGACTTATGTCATATTCCTTCTCTCTGAAGAACTTCTTTTAACATTTCTTGGAAAACAGATCCATTGGCAATAAATTCAGATTTTGTTTGTCTGAGAAAATCTTTTTCTTTACTTTTTAAAACATAGTGGAAAGATATGCATAACGGAAGTTACCATTTTAACCATTTTTGTTTGTGTAATTCAGTACATTAAGTACATTCACATTGGTTCGCAACCATCAACACCATCCATCTTTACAACGTTTCCATCATTTCAAACTGAAACTTTGTACCCATTAAAAAATAAATCTCCATTACTTCTTCCCCCCAACTCCTAATACAGTGATAACTACTATTCTACTTCCCATCTTTATGAATTTGACTGTTCTAAGTAATCATATCAGTAGAGTCATGCAATATTTGTTCTTTTATGTCTGCCTTATTTCACTTAGCATATTTTCAGGGTTTATTCATGCTATAGAATGTATCTGAATTTTATTCCCTTTTAAGGTATTCTATTGTATGTATAGAGTACATGTTGTTTACCCATTCATTTATTGGTGGACATTTAGGTTGTTCCACCTTTTGGATATTGTTCCACTTTTTTGGATATTGCGAATAATGCTCCGATAAACATTGGTAAACAAATATGCATTCAGTTCCTGCTTTCATTTCTTTTGAGTATATGCTCATAAGTGGAATTTCTAGATCATGTGGCAATTCTATGTTAACTGTTTCTTGAGTAACCACCATACTGTTTTCCACAGAGGTTGAACCATTTTACATTCCCACCATCAGTGCATGAGGGTTGCAGTTTCCCCACATCCTCACCAACACTTTTAAAAAATATGTATCTTTTCTATTACTATTTTTAAATTTTTTAATTTTTAAATAGTATTTTAAATGTTTTAAAAACATTTTCTATTATCATTATTTTATTTATTCCTTTTAGTATTATTTTTTAATGACATTATTAAATTTTGATAGGTTTGACTTAGTATCTATTGTGGTTTTGATTTGCGTTTTCCAGATGACACGTGATGTTGAGCATCTTTTCGTGTTCTATTTGTATATCTTTGAAAATAAGTGTCTATTCAAGTTCTTTTCCCATTTTTTATTGAATTGTTTGATTTTTGGTGGCTTTTGAGTTTAGGAATTCTGTAATATATAATAAATGTGCAGTTAATACCTTACCAGATAGGTGATTTTCGTGTACTTTCTCCTGTTCTGCGGATTGCACTTCGTTTTCTTGATAGTGTTATTTGAGTCACAGGAGTTTTTAATTTAAAAAAATATAATTTACCTATATTTTCTTTTCTTTTCTGTTTTTTAATGTCATATGTAAGAAATCATTGCCAAATCAAAGGTCCTAAGACATTTTTCCTACTTTGATCCATTTTTAGTTAATTTTTGTATGTGGTGAAAGTAAGGGTCCAGTTTCATTTTTTTGCATGTGGATATCCAGGTTTCCCAGCATCAGTTGTTGAAAGGACTGTCTTTTCCCCATTAAGTGGTCTTAGCACTCTTGTTGAAAATCACTTGATTACATATGTTATTGTTTACTTCTGGGGTGTCTTTTCAATTCTATTGTTATATATCTGTTTTTATGCCTGTACCACACAGTTTTGATTACTATAGTTTTGTAATAACTTTAAAATCAGAAAGTGTGAGGTATTCTACTTGATCATCCTTCACAGTTGTTTTTACTATTTCGGATCCTTTGAAATTCCATGTAAATGATAGGATGGGTTTTTCTATTTTTGTAAAAGTGATCTAAGAATTGGTGTTAGTTAAATGTGTGGTAGAACTCAGGAGTGAAGGCATCTGATCCAGGACTTTTCTTGGTTAGAAGGTTGTTTGGATTTTTGATTCAGTGTCCTTACTAATTATAAATCTGTTCAAATTTTCTATTTATGATTCGGTATTGTGTGTTTCTAGGAATTTGTCCATTTCATCTGTATTATCCAGTTTGTTGGCATACCATTGTTCATGGTTTTCTATTATAATAGTTTTTATTTCCGTGAAGTAGTAGGTATTGTCCCCACTTGATTTCTGATTCTAGTAATTCAAATACTTTTTTTTTCATAGTTAAGCTAGCTAAATATTTATCAATTTTTTTGGTCTTTTCAAATAACCAACTTTTATTTCATGGACTTTTTTTCTTCCTTCCAGTAGCTTTGAGTTTAGTTTGATCTACTTTTTCTAGTTTAATAGCCAACTTAGAGGAACAACACAAATGACAGACAACATTAAAAACATTTATTTACATGTAGGACAAGTCACTTGGAAAAGTATAGTGATGGATAGTATGACGTAAAAAGAAATATATGTTTGGTCTCTGTCCTTGGTTTCCGACAGAAACCTCCTTTAAGAGATCTTGTAATTTCCTGAGTGATAGGGTATTAAGAACTTCTCTTATTCTAATATTTGTTCTTTGACTTTGGGTTCTCACAGAGCTCCTAAAATCCTTCTAATTTTGTGGGTGATAAGAGTAGTCAGAGCATCTTAAATGGAGCCCTTAAATCCCTTGGGGTTTCCTGGATGTAGGAGTGTCTTTTTTTATGATGAAGAGATTCTTGGTGGTCTTCTGAATAGCTTCAGGATGGGGACCAATCACCAGAATGACCAAGCTATGATTAGAAGCTTAGAACTTTCTCTTAGCCCACCTTCATCCTTCAGGGACAGGAGAAAGCTGGAGATTAAATTAATATTTGATCATGTCTGTGTGAGGAAGTCTCCATAAAAACCCCTAAACATGGGGGTTTAGAGAGCTTCCATGTTGGTGAGCACGTCAAGGTGCTGGAAGATGCCATGCCCAGAGAAGGCATGGAAGCTCTGTAACCAGCCCCATATCTTACCCTACTGATCTTTTCCATTTGGCCATTCCTCAGTTGTATCCTTTATCCAGATATTTGTAAGTAAAGTGCCTTCCTGAGTTCTGTGAGCCATTCTGAAAAAATATGGAACCCGAGCAGGGGTCTCTGGGGTTTATAGCTGGCTGGTAAGAAGTATGGGAGGCCTAGACTTGCAATTGGCATCTGAAGGTATGGGTAATTTTGTGGGACTGAGCCCTTAACCTGCGGGGTCTGATGCTAACTCCAGGTGTATAGTGCCATTATTGAATTGAATTGTTGGACCCCAGTTGATATCTGCAGAAAAATGGAAAATTACTTGTTTTTGAAAACCTGCACATTTGGTGTCAGAAGCATTACAAGTAGAGAAATAGCTTTCCTTAGATGGAATTTACTGTATGATAAAAATGCTACAAATACCATTTAGTTGCCATCAATAAGAAATGTAATTGTTAGGGGCAGCTAGGTGGCTCAGTCGGTTAAGCATCCAGGTCTTGATTTTGGGTCAGGTCATGATCTTAGGGTGTGAGATTGAGCCCTGTGTCTGGCTCTGTGCTGAGTGTGGAGCCTGCTTTAGATTCTCTCTCTCCCTCTCCCTCTGCCGCTTTTCCCTGCTCGTGTACACTTGTTCTTTCTCTTTCTAAAAGACATAAATAAATTAATTAAATTAAATAAAATTAAATAAGTAAGTAAATAAATAAAATAAAAAAGAAATGCACTTGTTAAAAAAAATCCTGGCAGTGTCTAATGCTGGCATTGTCCAGGAAAGTTAATGGGTTTGTTTATAATTGTTATATATTTTAACTGATAAAACTTGTTCACTGAAGCATTTTGACTTGAATTATAATTTTACATCCCCACATTTATATTAAAAATTCACACACAAATGAGAATAGAAAAACTGTGTTATCTGATTTCTATCCCCTACTTTTTCACCTGGAATTGTATACTTAGGTACTTTTTAATTGCCTTTTTAATTTTTTCTTTGAAAAAATTATGATGATGTAATAGGTAAAAGGAACTGAGGTAAATAAGCCCTTTACATGAGGTTTTATGTTTATCTGGCTGGGAGTTAGGCTGTGTTTATTGTGTGCAGTGGCCTTATGTGTGAATGGCTGAAATATCTTCTGGTGGCCTATCCCTACCATTGTTTGGGGGTTTTCTAAAGACTCCTTCTTAAATAGGATTTGAGTCTTAAGTATTCTTTTAGCTGTAGTGCATTTATGGGAGCCTGCTTGATGAGCTGGTGAGGTGTGGGGGGGAGGGCAAGTGTTCCAAAATTGTACGGTTATGTCACAATCTTTTAGTGAACCTGTCTCTGAGCTATGACCTTCACGTGTGCTTTTCAGCTTTTTGCCCACCTAAGGGTAGACAGGAAGGCTAGAGGTATTGGAATTGGGTTTTTCCCTTCCCCTAGATGAGTTAGTTTTTTGGAAAATCCCTAGTCTGTTAGGCTAAAATAAGAGTTTCTTTCAAATGCGGTCGTTATTTAAGGAGAACATAATGTTCTACACATATTTCAGAACTATTACTTTGCTTCTCCCCTTATTGGAAGTACCTGAGAATCCTGAGAACTTGGTGGGACTCCCAGTGGTAAAATACATGGAAGTGTGGGAACCCTCATCCTCAATAAAAAATTCCCAGTGTTTTTATCTCTCACCATACTCCACACTGAGCCTCTTGCATTTCATCATTTTTGTTCCTACCAGGCCTATCTCCAGCAAGTAACGCCTGTCCCTGGGCTTCTGTTGCACACAAAGACAGTTCCTAAGTGATACAACCATCTAAACATCTGTCTCTCTGAGGCACCTGGCTGCCTCAGTCGGCAGAGCATGCAGCTCTTGATCTCAAGGTCATTGGGTGTGGAGCCTTCTTAAAAAGAAAGAATTAATTAAAAAAAAATCATGTCTCTCTTTGAATTAACTCTTCTTTTCTTTCCCCTAAGTTTCTCTTCCAGTAGCAATACAGAACTGTTTTATTAACTGTAACTATGTAGTGCATTTTATACAATCAAGGGAATTCACTTTTAATTATTCTTCTTTTCAAAAAACCTTAACTAACTCTTTGGGTGTATTTTCTCTTTCAAGTAAACTTTGGAACCTGTCAAATTACATAAAAAATACTGTTGGAGTGGTAACTGAAATTGCATTAAATTTATAAATTAAGCTATAATATTACATAAAATAGATTAAGACTCCCCATACAATAACACTGTATATCTTTTTTCTTCAGTAATGTATTATATTTTCTTTTAATTAAGTTGCCTTTTTGTTTGAAGGTTTATTAGAAGTATTTTCAAAATATATTTTTTTGTTATTGTGAATGGAACCTTTTTCATTATTTTTAATAGCTTATTGCCGGTGTGCAGAAAAAAATATGTATTGATTTTCATTTGTTGACATAGTATCTGGTTCCCTTGTGGAACTCTCATGTTATAACTAATCGCTTTCCAGTTGATTGCCTTAGATCCTGTGGTTAGAAAATCTGAACTTCTGCAAATAATGAAACGCCCCTGCTCACCTGCACACGAATACTTCTGTGAAATCTGTAGACTGACTCAACCACAGAGGAAGCAGGTAGAAAAACTCCAGTAACTGTGCTTTGTCAGAGGAAACTGCCTTATACTCTGCTCATCACCATTTGAAGCCTTAGGACCAAAGCAGTAGGCACAATTGGCCATCCCCTTCCTAATTCAAAGGTATTTAATCCATCCTGCCTGATTTCCGTGATGATCTTGGTCTGTCCTGTCTATCATATTTTAAATTCTTCTGTTTGTCCATCTGTGCCAAAATACTATGTCCCTGTGCAGCCAACATCCTGATACTCTTGTTCAACTAAACCCTTCCATTAGGCCTATTTTGTATCATTTGTTCTATGATTATGAAATGTCCCTACATCCTTACCTTATTTTTAGAACTTATATTCACGTCCCTGTTTTGGTGTAATGCAGCTAGTCCCTAAGAAATTCTTCATATTCCCTGACTCATTCTCCAACTCTCAGTAAATGAGTTTTATCAAAGACATCTGACTTGAATATTCTCTAATCTAAATTAGGTTTATGAGTTTCCCTTACATACACTTTACTTTTTCCAGTTTGCAGTCAACGTTAATGATTGTGATTTGTGTTTATGTGTTAGATGACTCTCTCCCTAAATGAGATGATAAAATCTGAGATGAAAAGGATCATGTCTGTTTATCTTACCACTTTATACACAGAGCCTATACATGGAAAATATACTTTATCTATTTTATCTTCATAATTTACTTCACATTTGTTACTAGTATTAAACTTACACTTGCCATGGAAAAAAAATCTATTTTTCCTAGATTAATTTAGACAACTATCATGATTTTGGATATCTTATACTGGTTTGTCACGTTTTGTTAATACGCATTTTAAATATTGGTACCCTTAGGTGTAGACAAGTTGAAGTTGATTCTCATAAGTAACCATATTCTGACATTTCATTGACAACTCCTTCCTATATAGGTTTTCTTCTTATATAACTTGAATGCATCTTTTGTATTCTAAATAAATAATATACAATTGCTTACTCTCAATACTCTGAAATAACTTAGAATTCCTCACAATATTCTGAACTAACTTAAAACATTGACTTACAATGGTCTAATGTTCCAAAAGGCATAGTAAGCTGAAAATATCATTAAGTCAAAATGATTCTAATATACCTAGCCTACCAAATGTCGTAATTTAGCCTCCTCTGCCTTAAATGTGCTCCAGACACTTACTTTAGCTTACAGTTGGGCAAAATCATCTAACACAAAGCCTATCTTATAATGAAGTATTGAATATCTCATGTCATTTATGGAACACTGTACTGAAAGTGAAAAATAGAATGGTTGTACAGGTGCACACTGGTTGTTAAGTGTATTGGTTGTTTACCCTGGTGATTGTGTTGCTGACTGAGAACTGCGGCTCGCTGCCACTGCCTGGCGTCATGAGAGGTATTATTATACCACAAGATACTGCATATCAGTAGCCCAGGAAAAGATCAAAATTCAAAATTTGAGGTATAGTTTCTATTGAATTTATATCACTTTCACAGTATTAAGAAGTTAAAAATCATAAGTTAAACCATCCTAAGTTGGGGACCATCTCTAGTCTGAAATTGAAACACATCTTTGTTTCTAAAACTGTGGGTAAGGCTTCGTTCTGAAAAATAAGTAGTTTTCAATTATTTTAAATATCAAAAAATAACTTATAAATGTGGACATGGCAGAGAGAATATAAAGTAATAAAAGCAAGAGCAAAGTTTGTAGAACTACAGCACCAGGCTTAGAAATATCAAGGAAGAATTAGAAAAAAATAACCTAGAGCAGTCAGCCATGATCACAAATTTAGATATTCCTAAGAAGTCTGATGAGCCTTACTGTTCTTTTTTTTTTTTTTTTTTTTTTAAAGATTTTATTTATTTGAGAGAGAGTGAGAGAGAGAACAGGAACAGGGGAGAAGCAGGCTCCCCACTGGGCGTGGAGCCCGACATAGGGCTCCATCCCAGGACCCTGGGGTCCTGACTGGAGCTGAAGACAGCCTCTTAAACCACTGAGCCACCCAGGTGCCCTAACCCTTACTACTCTCATTAAAACCTCTTGCTGTAATGAGATGCTTTTGTAATGAGAAGCTAAAAGACTACTTATACTCTCAATTTTCCTTTGCTCAGAAGTTTTTCTTAAGATCATTACAAATTATTTTTTAACTTACTACTTCTTGATATGCCAACTTCTACCATTCTGGTTTCTTATTTAGAACTCTGTAATCCCCTCGTATGAGGATCCTCTGCTTTCCCTTTGCCTCCAGTTCTCTAATCATCAATCACAGTGATCCTTTCAAAAAGAAGATCAAATTATTTTCCTGCTCAGAACCCACCAGTAGCTAACCCATGACATTAAAGTAATATCTCAAGTGCTTATTATTGTTTACAGAACTTTGTATTCTATTTAAAAATGCAATTCCTGGGGCGCCTGGGTGGCTCAGTTGTTAAGCGTCTGCCTTTGGCTCAGGGCATGATCCTGGCATTCTGGGATCGAGCCCCTCATCAGCCTCCTCTGCTTGGAGCTCTGCTTGGAGCCTGCTTCTTCCTTTCCCACTCCCCCTGCATTTGTTCCCTCTCTCGCTGGCTGTCTCTCTCTCTCTCTCTGTCAAGTAAATAAATAAAATCTTTAAAAAAAAAATGCAATCCCTCCCATCCTCTGTAACATTAATTCATTTTACTTTTTCTTAAAAATACTCATCATTGCCTGGCATTACATTAAGTATGTTCTTTTTTCACTAAATTAAAAGCTTCAGAGCTTCAGAAGGACTCGGCTCAATCCGTAAAATCAACATCCTAGCCCCAGCTTTTGGATTGACACCTGTAATATAAAGATGTCAGTAATTAAGGGCTGAATGAATGAATGGATAAACTGTCACAGCTTGCATCCATAGCAGAACAACTACTGAACTTGTTAGATTCTCTTGTAAATTTTAACCTGATAAAGCTAATCAATGTAGGAAATGTTAAGGAATGAGATTCTAATGTGAAAGGAGAAAAGGAGAAATAAGTAATGAATAATTAAGGGATAGATGGAGAAAATGGACAGAAGAGAAGAAGTAAATACAAACTTTGCCTGATTATGCATAATAATTTAAAGAAACAGAGACTACATAGGAAAATGCTGGGGCTTTGTTGTTATGTTTTTTGGTCTTTATTTTTGTTTTAATCAAAGCTGTTTTATTCTTTTAAATTTTTAAAAAGATGTCTTTATTTATTTGAGAGAGAGAGAAAAAAAAATGTGAGTAGTGGTGGGGCAGAGGAACTGGGGGAGAGAATCCTCAAGCAGGCTCCCCGCTGAGCGTGGAGCCTTATACAGGGCTCAATCCCAGGCCTTTGAGATCATGACCTGAGCTGAAATTAAGAGTCAACTACTTAACTGACTGGTGCCCCAAAGCCATTTGAAATGGACCTCACAGGAATCATTACATTTATCCATTGACTCTTAAATTCCATATATCTCCATTAATATCACATAGATTAATCTGTGATTCCCATGTTGGGGACTTTAGTCAAGTTGCAGAAGTAAAAAGTGAAATAGCAAATAATTTTGTAGTTACAAAAATGCCAAATTATAAAATAGCAAATAATTTTGTAGTTACAAAAATGCCAAATTATAACATGAAGAAGTAATAGAAAATTATTTAAAATAACCAAAAAGATATAAATAATTTTATGCTTAGTAGATTAAGCTTGGCCATGTCCATTTTCACATTACTTTATTTACTTAAAGACTCATTTATTTAGGTAGCCAAGCTAAGTAAATACTTTGTGCAAAGGATTCTGATTAAAATCCTTAAATCATTTCTGGTCCAACACACTTGATAACTAGTTTTGCAATTTAGTGTCTGTCTTGGTTATGTTCCCAGCAGGTTATTAACAATTAATTAGCAATACTTCTCAAATGCTATCTGTGTTAGGCTACTAATTGCACGGCAGGAAAATAGAATTTCCCTTTGTAAACAAATTGCAATCATGATCATTTGCTCTAGACAAGGCAATACAAATTTCCTTATATTTTTGTTGTTGTTACTTAGATTTACAGCCAGAAGGCATAAGTTGTATTTGTGAGTGTTGGATGAAGCTGTTTATAAGTTCTGTAGCAGATATTAGAATAATTTAGTTTTGGACAGCAGTGCCTCATTTTTACCCCTGTTTTCATGCTATTCCTTAGAGAAAGAAGTTGTGTGTGTTTGCGTGTGTGTGGTTATGGTTGTGGGTGTGTGTGGTTGTTTAAATTGATAACTCACAAGGAGATTCTTGGCAGAATTTGTTTGGATTAGCAATGATAACTTTAGCATAAAGCATAATTTTCACATTTTCTATTGAAATTCTTAATGGTTTCTTTTTAAAAATCAATTTGCTCTTGTTTAAAAGATTCTAAGTTAAAATTGTAATCAATAATTACATATATTTTAGTATTTATCGTCTTCAGTATTTTCTTCAGCACTTGCGGTGCTTGACTCATTATACTCCTAGCTATGGCCATGTCTTGCTATGCTTTTTCATACTACTTATATTCATATAATGGTTCAATTGGCATTAATCTTTCATGTTTTTTAGTCCAGCCACCTAATTTTATAGTTGAGAAAGCTTAGGATCAGGAGAAGGTAATTTGAATTTTGAAAGGTCACTGTAGCAGATACAATAGATTGACTCACTCACATATGTATATATTCCAATCTCTTTGTAGTGTGTCTTCCTGTAGTGCAGAGGCTGCAAAGCTAAAAAAAAAAAAAAAAAAGAAAAAGAAAAAAAAATCTCCTTTACTTAAGAAATGTATATGCTAAGCTTCATCCAAGCAAGATTTTTACATTTAGACCTGAGGAAGTACAGGAGGAGTTATGCACAAACCACCTGGTATAATAGTTTAGTAGCAGGTATGGGAGGTACTACACCACTTGTAGCCAAAATCATAGTGGTAGGTAGTTGGACCTACATTGTAGTTACAAACATTTCATTCTGGAGTGAGAAGTTGAGGCAGAGTGGCAGCTGCCTTCCTGGGTCAAGTCTTTGGTCAGAGTAATTTCTGGACACCCCCCTCCACATTAATATCTGTTTATGCAGTACCTTCAGTAATTTTAAGAGTGAAAAATTGTTCTTTATTATTTTGTTCTGCTTAAACTAGTTAGAATAGTTTCTGTTATCTGAAACTGAATTCTGAGTAATATAGTAATGTGGAAAATAACATGGAGAATAGCTTATATAATTACATGCTTTGGAATAGAACCAAGAACTCCTAACTTCTCCATGATCACTAAAGAGTGGGAGGGATGGAGACTCTAAATTCATAGGAAAATAAAAAGAGGTCATTTAGACACCTGAGCAGAAATAATTAGTATATGTGTTGTCATGTAGGGAAAG
>NW_024423344.1:39999844-40075166 GCF_017311325.1 Ursus maritimus
ACTGTTCTTCATTTCTGCCTAATCAGGAAGACAAACCTGATAAATGGACAAAATAGACACATGGAGCCAACATGTTGTCTTTGAGATGTGGTCTAAAGTTAAAATTAATAGAATGAATGCCATAAATGATACATACTTAGGAAAAGTTGAATTTCAAACTTCATATTATAGTCTCTTTTGCATATATCATTAATATAATTGGGATAATAATTTTACTCATAAACTTGTGTGAATTAAATGATATAAATGTCAAGAAGCTCCTAGATTTGAGCAAATACATAGGATACATTAAATAAATAGGAATTACTGTAGATTTAATCTAGTTCCCTCAGATGTGTCTTAAGAAATGTTTATATGTAATTAGCTGGAGACAAAAGTATTATTTTTGAGTAGATTTCATCTTTATTTTTTGAGATTATTGAAGGACTTTGAGACTTTTTTCCTTTTATAATTGATGGCATTATTTTATGATTTAGTATGAATGATTTAGAGTACAATTTTTAATATTCAGTTTAAAATACCATTTAAAAAGTAAGGAACAGGTCTTGGAACACTAAATCATCTTGTGAGGTATTTTCTATATTATCAGGAACATTATCAAAAGTAAGGATCAATGTAATGCCCTCAGTATCAGCGTAATTTTTATAGATATAGATAGATATGAATATGGCTATTAGAAATATACAAGCAGATATGTTTTTATATGTTCATCTTTATTCAAGAGTATGATGTATAACACTGGAAAAAGTTATCTTTCAAAATATATTTAAAAGTTCTAACAAAATTGAGTTAAATTATTAGTTTTAACTGAAATTAAATATTTTTACAAAATTACAGAAAAACCTTCAAAAGTTGCCCTATTTTGTAATTAATTTACTTAGAAATTATATTATTGATTAAATTGTTCAACATACATTTTTCTATCCAAGTGATGGTGATCTAACCCCAAGAAAAATTTTCATTCAGATATTATGGTTTGTTCATAAAAGTCTTCAATTTGGTATAAATTCAACTCTGTGTGAAGCTATAGATTATTATGTGCTAAAGATTTATGCAAATTCAAGTTATATCATATATACCTTTTTATTTTATTTTATTTTATTTTATTTTAAAGATTTTATTTATTTATTCGACAGGATAGAGACAGCCAGCGAGAGAGGGAACACAAGTAGGGGGAGTGGGAGAGGAAGAAGCAGGCTCATAGAGGAGGAGCCTGAGGTGGGGCTCGATCCCACAACGCCGGGATCACGCCCTGAGCCGAAGGCAGACGCTTAACCGCTGTGCCACCCAGGGGCCCTCATATATACCTTTTTAAATGTGCATTTTTTGCCCTGTTTATCTTCCCAGCAAGTTCTAAGTTTAGTTATTTATGAAAACAATACAAATACATTCATTAAAAAATATGTCCATTATCAGTGTTCACTAAAATCTCTATGATCTACCACCATCAGTTTAAATTATGCCATACTAAAGCCATATCATCAGTAGCCTTTTAAAGATAATTTTTGAGAATAATTTCCAAATTAGCATTACTTTATTAATTACTTTAAGGTTTATTTTACTGAACAATTTCTAGCCTCTCATAAAAAGCAAATAATTAGTATTTGCATCTTGGAAAAGGCACTAAAAAGACATATGAAAAGTTTATCCAATCAAAAGTGTTAAAATAATGAGGTAAAAACAAAAAAACATTAGGACAATCATTTGCTATTACTTTAAGGCCTCAGATTTAGACATCGTCTTTTAATAACACTAAGTACTGCAGGATTTTGCCTAGTAACAGAAGAATTAAATAAAATTACAACATAAATAGATAAACTAAGAACACCATCATCTTTGAAAATATTTTTAAATTCCTGCGTGCACTCTCTGTGAATATATGTTTGTGTTTATGTGCTGTTAGAAAATTTACTCTGACTTTTCTGAAAGGATCAAAGTAAGTATAATAAAGAACATGAAATTTAAAATTTAGTAAGTACTTAAAATGTGTAAACTTTAATCTGTGTTTGCTTTAGGAAGGTAGAAGACTAAGCTATTATTATTATAATTGGATATACATATGTATACACACACATATAGATGTACTGTCTCCCTCAGGCTTTAGCTATATTATTTTCATAATGGTGATTCTTTTATGAGAAAAATATTTATTGATTGGTTGATTGATTCATTGATTGATTGGATTCTGGTGCTATTGGGGATAAGTCAGTGGGAAATAGTCTTCAGTAATTTCTACCTCTGTCAATCAACTACGACCAAACCCTTTGCATCCTCTCATCCCTCCCAACTACAGTTGTTCAAGATAGTAATAGGTATAGTATTTAACTATCACCATAAGTTAATATTTAAATATACTACCCATATTTACATTAAATAACTGTAGAATAAGTTAACTTTCAGACAATTAAAAGATCTAATTCATACCGAATTCATATGAAATTCTCCTAAAATTCAAACTTTTAAAGCAATCAAGATTTTACACTTTAACATAAATACCATCATGAGTATTTTATTTTTCCAGAATGGAAATAGAGATGGTTTTAAAAATTATAATATATTTGTACAACATCCAAGAATATATGAGGTTAATAATTAAATGTCTGATATTAGGTCTTCAAATTTTTTTTAAGCAGAAACACAAAACTATGTGAAAAGTACAGTTTCAGCAAGTCTTAAAAATATATCTCAGAGGTGAGCTAATTTAACCTAACTATGGTGTGACAACAAGAAATAGCAAAACAAACAAAAACCAAACAAAAATCAGAAGTAAATATTTTGAGTAAAGGGTATTTTGTTGCTGATGGTCATTGTCAGACCATGAGGCGCATCTTATTTTCCTTACTCTTATGGCTGATGTTGGATGTTGGGTTTGGACCCTGCCATATTGGCATAGTAATTATGCTTTGGAAAACTATGAATGAAGATCAGAGATGAACTAAATGAATTGTAACTTACTCCCAACAAGGAGCACTGTTGTCACTTGGACAACTACTTAAACTTGCAAGAAAATCCCCAGAGCAGTAGGCAAGTGTCATCTATTGATCTGCCCAGGAACAGTTTTCATCATAAGACAGTGCTCATGTGTTGCAGGAGCAGCAATGAGTGCAGTAGACTATCAAAATAAGTTCTTTCTGTTCTTGTATTTTAATAGTATGTGGTCTTCTCTCACTGATTGCAAAAAGTACTGACATTCTTATCCAAATCAGAAAAAGTAGAAAGAGAAGTTTCAAGGCTTTGAAAGTAGGTCAAGATTATTCAGTTAGTAGTTCCCTCTAAGCACCTGGCAGAAACAAATAAAAATCCTCCTTGGAGATAGATCGTAACATAATGGGCATCGAATGATTCCTAGCAGCAATTGTCCAAACATATTTGGCGAAGTATCTAAGATAACTATTTACACAAGGAAGTGAAATAACATGACAGAATAAACAGAGAAAACAAAGAACACAGAGAACCACAGTATTCCAAGTTTTGGAAAAATAAAAACAACATTGTAAATGTAAATGGGTTAAATATATCAGTTGAATCTAAGTATTGTCAGAGTATATAAAAATGTAAGACCAAACTGTATGCTATCTATGAAAACAATTTTTTAAATACCTAGGCACAAAGAATTTAAAATTAGAAAGGATGAAAAAAGATATGCCAAGCAAACACTAATCAAAAGGACACTTGGGAAGCCATGTTGGTAATAAGCAAATTATATCTTTTGATGAAGAAATTTTCTTGATGATGAAATTATTCTTGAAGAAGAAATTAAGAGATGAAGAAATATATTTTACAATGAAAAAATGTGAACTTATTAAGAGGTAACAAGAGGACATATCACTGCTAAATGTGGATACATTTTAAAACAGAATCAAAATGCATGAAGAAAAAGGTGATATAAATACAAATAAAATGGATAAAATTAAAATGATGATTGGATGTATTTTTTTAAAGATTTTATTTATTTATTTGACAGAGAGAGAGACAGCCAGCGAGAGAGGGAACACAAACAGAGGGAGTAGGAGAGGAAGAAGCAGGCTCCCAGCGGAGCAGGGAGCGTGATGCGAGGCTCGATCCCAGAACTCTGGAATCACGCCCTGAGTCGAAGGCAGACACTTAACGACTGAGCCACCCAGGCACCCCATGATTGGATATTTAAATATCCTTCTCTTAGTACTTGCTAGCATATGTGGACAGAAAATCAGTAAAGAGGGGCACCTGGGTAGCGCAGTCGTTAAGCGTCTGCCTTCGGCTCAGGGCGTGATCCTGGCATTCTGGGATCGAGTCCCGCATCAGGCTCCTCTGCTGGGAGCCTGCTTCTTCCTCTCCCACTCCCCCTGCTTGTGTTCCCTCTCTCACTGGCTGTCTCTCTGTCAAATAAATAAATAAAATCTTAAAAAAAAAAATCAGTAAAGATATGAAAGTTTTAAATAACACTGTAAAATTTTGACCCAATTGACATTTATAGAACATTCCTTTTCAAAAAATTGGGATCCATATTCTTTTCTAGTGTGTAGAACATAGAATATTTGTCATGCCAGACTATATTCTGGAACAAATTTAAATAAATTTAAAGGAATTGAAATTACACAAAGTATTCTTTCTTACCAAATATGAAATTAAATTAGAAGTCAATAACTGAAAGATATTTGAAAATCCCCCAATATTTCAGAATAAATAATTTCTGGATCAATGGATAAGCCAAAATGGATACTAGAAAATAAAGTAAATTGAATAAATATACAACATGTCAAAATTTATGGGTCACAGCTAAAGGGAAATTTATAGTATTAATGCTTATATTACAAGTGGAGTAACGTTTTGAATCAACAAGTATGGAATTCAAAGAGAAAGGAAAAAGTAGAGAGAGCATCATAGATTCTGTTTTTATTATAATACTTATTGGCAATTCAACTTACATTAAGGAATAAATATAATTAAAATAAGTTTAGATGAACATATACATAGATGACAGGAAATTAAAAAGGGTATATCTTGTTTTGTTTTTTTGTTTGTTTTACTAAATTTGTAAGCATCTTTTTTTTTTCCATTATGTTCAGTTAGCCAACATATAGTACATCATAAGTTTCTGTTGTAGTGTTCAGTGATTCATTAGTTGCGTATAACGCCCAGTGCTCATCCCAACACGTGCTCTCCTTAATACCCATCACCTGGTAACTTCCCCCCCCCACCCCCTCCCTTCTGTAACCCTCAGTTTGTTTTCTGGAGTTCAGAGTCTCTCGTAGTTTGTCTTCCTCTCTGATTTCTTTCCAGTTATCCTTCCCTTCCCTTGTCGTCCTCTGCTCTATTCCTTATGTTCCACGTATGAGTTAAACCATATGGTAATTGTCTTTCTCTGCTTGGCTTATTTCACTTAGCAGAATCCCCTCCAGTTCCATCCACATCGATGCAGATGGTGGGTATTCATCCTTTCTGATGGCTGAATAATATTCCATTGTATATATGTACCACATCTTCTTTATCCATTCATCTGTTGATGGGCATCTCAGTTCCTTCCACAATTTGGCTATTGTGGACATTGCTTCTATGAGCATTAGGGTACATGTGCCCCTTCTTTTTACTACATCTGTATCTTTGGGGTAAATACCTAGTAGTGCAGTTGCTGGGTTGTAGGGTAACTATTTTTAATGTCTTGAGGAACCTCCATACTGTTTTCCAGAGTGGCTGTACCAGCTTGCATTCCCACCAACAGTGCAAGAGGGTTCCCTCTTCTCCACAACCTTACCAACACTTGTTATTTCCTGTCTTGTTAATTTTGGCCATTATAGCTGGTGTAAGGTATATCTCATTGTGGTTTAGATTTGTATTTCCCTGATGGCTAGTATTGTTGAACATTTTTTCATGTGTCTGTTAGCAAAAGGATATATCTTGTGATTGAAAACAAAATGATAAATATTTTAGTTCTACATTAATAATGGATCTCATTTTTTCCTAATAGATTATTGTTTGTGTGTCAGTATAGTAAGAGAAAAATATGTATGCTGCATGAATGAAGTACTTTGAAATCAGTGTAAACTTTATGTTCCCAAACCAGATGATTATATTTATAATAATTGCAGTATTGACTTCTGGGTACTCAGCCCGTTTATGTTAAACAACATAGGTAATTTCCAGGTTTTCTTCTGCTCACCCCAGTAATTTCTCGCCATTTCTTTTTAAATTTTTATAAGTCACCCTCATTCTAAGGGTCTGGTCTTCTTATTGCAAATCCTACTTGCACACATTTGGTGTTGATGTAATGACTGTTCAGAAAGAGCGTGAAGGGAACAGTTGGCTTCTCTGTCTCATCTGCTTCATGGGATGGGCAACCCCCCAGCTGGGGCTCCCTCTGAGGGTCAGTGATTGAATTCAAGTGCAGCTGTCTGGAGTTTAGGATCCCTCATAAATCTCTCTGTTTTCACCCTTCCCCTGCTGGGTTCTGTCTGTACAACATTGTTTTTTTTTTTTTCCGTTTAAATTTTCTGTTTCGATTTTGTTTTATAAAAACAAGGAAATCAGGCAGGAAGGCAATTGGAAGCATGATCAAAATTGCCACAAAATAAAATCCCTATTTTACAGGTTAGAAAAATGAGCAAAAAAAGATTTAGTGCCTTGATCTATAAAGACTGAAACTTCGCAAGGTGATTCCCACAATCAACCCAAAATATCTAAGATACTAAATTTTAACCACCACCTATAGTCTTATTTTTAATTTGAAATGTTGGACCTTTTTTCTTTGTTACCATAAGTAACTTACAGATATTTTAATGCAAATTGTTAAATACTACAGTGCAGAAATATGTAAGCAAAATATCCCATTCTTGTTTGTGTTCTTAGAAAGACCTCAGATATTAAATACGCAGTATTCTGTTTGCTCTTGAGCTATCATCTTCATTTTGCCTGGTAAGATTTGAAAACACCCCAGGCTGGCCTCTCAGCTAGTATTATGTACCCTATGTGACATTTAGCAATCTTTGTGTCACTCAGGAATTGGAAGAAGCTCAGGGGTGACCTTTAGTTTTCTAACTAGTGTATATTACTTCTGTTCCTCTATGAGTGATGACATTGATTAATGGTAAGCATAAAAATGATAAGAAAAAAAAAACCAGAAACATTCCCATGTTGAGAACATGATGCAAGACCTTTCTATTCAAACATGAGGTGTATTTTCTTTGAGTTATTTTTCTTACAACAGGAGTTTATATTTTACACACGAATCAGAGGAAAAGAGCACTCCAAAACTTTGTCTTCTGTCACAGTTAGAAGCATCAATGAGAGAAAGTGTGCCAGAACAGAAGAACCTAATTTACATGTTCTTTCACATTTTGTCAACCACCCTTCAAGATGTGTTTAGGAACTGAAAATGAGACAACAACTGTACAGAGTAGACATATAGTAGCATGTCAGATAATAACTTAAAATATCCAACACACAGTAATATGGAGTCATTGAATCTGAGAACAACTTGTAAGATGGAGTAAAGGCAAAACACATCTTAAGCTAAAAATAAACACAGGAATGGAATGCCTGAAACTCCAAAAGAGCAGTTTGACCTTGACCTATTATAAAATTAAAAACAATTTTCACTTTATAAAAGGTCAAAAATAAAAATTAATTAAAATTGTAGCACAGCGTGCTCAGATAAAATGTATCTAAACAAATACAGTGAAATTTCATATCATGTGAACATTGCTGGAAGGATAGAAAAAGTATGTTGTAGCTTGTAAAGCATAGCTTATTGTACTTATCATAGTTATTTAAATTAAATAGATCATAGATTTCTATTTCTTCTTACAATGTTTTGATAAATTGTGATCAGTTGTTTTCCAAACATTTATTTACATTAGTTTTTCTTAATTTTTAATACACAAAGAATATGTGGCTTCATTATCTATTACTTTTCCCGTTGTATTACATCCTTTAAGATTTTCTTCTTGCTGTACTACATTCTTTGGTTTTCCCTTTTAAAGAGACTATGTAGCTGATAAAATTTCTGAGTTCTTGTATGTTGAAAATTCCTGAATTTAGTGCTCTATAGAAGTCTCAATCAAATATTTGTCTTTAAAACCTTTTCTCAGTTTTCTTTCTGAAATTGTCAGTGCTAGAAAACATCTTGTGTCAATCTGATCATTCTTTCTTTGTGGGAAATTTGACATTTTTTAGTCTCTTAAATCTGCTCTTTAAACAAAATGTTGTAGTATTCACTATTGTGTATTTAGGTGTAGTCTTTAAAAAAAATCCTCCTTGGCAATTATGTTAGTCTTTTATTCTAAGAATGCTTTTTAAATCTTTGCTATGGGAAATATTGGACTATTTTTCCTTCAAATGTTGCCTCTCTTCTTGTTTCTTTGTTAGGTCTTTGTGTTTTGCTCATTTTTTTTTCTCTACCATGTCTTAGATGGTTTTGTAATTTATGAAGCTATTCTCAGCATCTTTTAAATTTTCATTTAGGCTACATTCTGGAAGAATTTCTAGTTCAGTTTCTGTTTATTAACTTACTGTTCAGTTGTTTTCATAATTTTGTTCAATCCAAATATTATTGATTTCAGTAACTGTATATTCTTTAATCTGCAAGTTCTCAATCTATTTCCTTTACATAACCATCTCGTGTTGGTCTTTCCCGTTCCTAGTACATAATGGCAGCCATGCCATGTAGCTACATGTCAAATTCTCAAACTCTCCATGTCCACCTGGAGATGGACTCTAGAGTTGCTATTGCTTATCTGTGGAAGACAAGACTTTGAAGCACTTGCTGCTTCCATAATCATCCTGCTTTCTGTTGATGTTCTTCCTCTAGTTCCTAACTTCCACCAACTGTAGGTCCAGAGTATTAATCTTTCATCTGTTTTGCTAGATCTCTGCAGGTGTGGCTACCTTCTCAGATTTAGAGAATCCTTAGATCCTCCAGAGGTATAAAATTGAGTATCTTCTTTTTTAGAATTAAATAATTTTTGTAATTTTAATTTTTGATAAGTTTTAAAATACTGTTTTCTCTAAATTTGATGTGAGGACAGAAAGAAGGTGGGATGTGTTCCCATGAAGGGATACATGTACCCCAATGTTTATAACAGCATTATCAGCAATAGCCAAATTATGGAAAGAGCCCAAATGTCCATCAACTAATGAATGGATCAAGAAGATGTGGTATATATATACATTGGAATATTACTCAGCCATCAAAAAGAATGAAATCTTGCCATTTGGAAAGATGTGGATAGAGCTAAGAGTATTACACAAAGTAAAGTAAATCAGCCAGAGAAAGACAAATTCCATCGGATTTCACTCATATGTGCAATTTAAGAAACAAAACTGATGAACATAGGGGGAACAAAAAAAGAGAGGCAAACCAGGACACAGACTATTAACTATAGAGAACGAACAGAGTTGCTAGAGGGGAGGTAGGCAGGGGTATGGGGTAAATGCGTGATGGGTATTAAGGAAGGCACTTGCTGTGATTAGCACTGGGTGTTGTATGTAAGTGTTGAATCACTAAATTCTACACCTGAAACTAATATTACACTGTGCATTAACTAACTGGAATTTAAATGAAAACTTGAAAAGAAGAAAAAAAAGAAAATGAGCATTTGGTTAAAATTCCTTTGTTGGTAAATTTCGTCCATTTTTTTTTTTACTAGTCTTACGAACACTTTTCTTTTTACATCGAAATTATAGCTTATATTAGTAAATACATTGACATAATTATGAAGGACATTCTCATATATTTATGTGGGTGTTTTAAATTTTTGTATCTTGGTTTCTTCTCCCATTTCACTTGAAAACAATGCTCCGGGAAATGAATCAAAAACATTATGTATCAAGATGTAATTTTTGGCTGTAACAAGGAAAACTAAAGAGAAAAATAAATAAATTGCAGCAAATGTCAGTACTGGCTTTAGTAAATGAATAGTGAAACCTAAAAATGTCATTTAATAGAATTGTCAACATAAAATGCAGCTATTTATTCTTTCAAAGGCTTACTTAAATGTAGTATTAAAAAGCTGCAGAATGGAGTCATGTTGCCTATGAAACTGAAGTCTGTCAGAGACTGTAGTCTCAGGCTGTAATGAAATATATGATGAATAAAAAACATTTCTTTTGCATGAAACTTTGAACAACTGCAAAATAGAATAATTTTTGAAAACATGTATAATGCATTTTTTAATTATTTGTGCTAAAGTGACCATTTGTAATGTATGAAACTTACCTTTAATTTCTCAAAATTAACATTTTGCAAATGTGATAGTAACAAATTCAATATATTTATTTCTAAACTCAAAAATGCTGTTTTATTTTGCATTACATTGCCCCACTTTCTTAGGAAGCCTTTTCCTAAAATGTTTCTATGAAGCATAATAATTTTTTTGGAATTATCTGTCTTTGGATATTTCATTAACCAATTAAAGGACATTTATGTCAACTTTCCCATATGACCTTAAAATTTTACACATTTTATTAAACCAGTTATGCAGCAGTCAGATTTTCAAAGTAAAATTTAATAATAAATTTTAGGCTATGTTGCAGAGTTATCCAAACTGGTATGCTCATCTGGACACATATCTCAGAAATGGGAGCGCAATCATCTAACCACAAAGCTAGCGTCAAGATACACTGTACTTAAAGAAATGACTGTATGAGGGGTATCTTGGTGGCTGCATCGGTTGAGTGCTGACTTGGTTTCGACTCAGGTCATGATCTCATGGGTCCTGGGATCACGCCCCACATGGAGCCCCGCATCTGGCTCCACGCTCAGTGGGGGGTCTGCTTGGGGATTATCTCCTTTTGCTTCTCCACTGCTCGCACTCTCTCTCAAATAAATCAATAAGGCTTTATGAAAAGAAGTGACTATATTGTTGAGAAATGGAATTAAAAAATGAACACTTATGCATCAAAATTGTGGAACATTTGGAAGTAAAAAAATGTTTAAAATAGCAACAAAGTAGCATTATTCACTAGGCAGAAATTATATTTCTACAATTGTCTTCCTAGGTCATTAAACCCAACAGAAAGTAATTTTAATATAAATTATGTGGATATAACATAGTATGCTTAATCATTTAAAAATATTTAAATTGATGGCTGAGCAACAATTTGCTTCTCTTCCAGTATAATTGTTTAAAGTTATAAATTTACCTCTAAGCATATATGAAAAATATTTTATCATATTACACAATTTAATGACTGGCTAATGACCTGGAATCTGTGCAGAGTTACTTATTGCTTTGTTAGGGTAGGGTGTACGAAGCCACTTAACCTTATTGGTATTGAAGCTCCCTTGTCTCTACTGTGGTAGGCAGCAGCAGAAGCCTCTATTCAGTTCATTAAGGCTTCCAGTTACTGTTTTTCACATGACTCCTAGAATTCAATGTTGCACATGCATGATTGCTGTTTCAGCAATTCTTTTCTGATTAGTAATAACCCTTCCTATTGTTTTTCCCCTTTGTCTCTGCTACTTGTTATAGTTCTTATTTATTAGGGCAGTATTGTTTGAGAAATTAATATTTCCATTTAATGAATAATGTAAGATACTTTCGGTCATGTAATTCCGTTTATCCCCTCCTGTTTTTTTCCCTGTAGTTCAGTCATTTAAATATAATGTGCCTACTTGTGGCTTTCTTTAAATAACTGTCTACTAATTTCAACATCAGAGAAACTTGTGTATGTTTTACTTTCTTTTTCTAGATTATGGGTCGCATTTTTACTGCATCATTACATGTGTCGTAATTTATATTTACAGTGGCCATTGTCACTGTTGTGTTGTATAGATTTGAATTTTTATCTTCTTTAATGAAATGTTAGATTTCATTAAGGTGGAGAAGTAAGTTACTAGCGCTGACCTGGATCTTTTATGGTTTAGTGCATTGTAAGGTTTAGTGCAGTTGGCCTGTGTCCAGGGAAGGACCTACACCTTGGACTCTAGTACTTTCCTTCTGTGGTATGACTCCTCTATGGTTTCTGTGAAAATCTCAAGTTGTTTACCAGATTCTTTTGAATTGACAGGTCTTGACCCTATCTCCGCAGCAACTAGCTGCTGAAATTTCAACTCAGGTCGTTCAGTCTTTCAGCTACTGCTTTCCCTTAGGATCTTATGATCTTGCCCTAAGTATACCTAAATGATGAACCAGTGAAAGATTGGAGAGTTTGTCTTTAGATGTGGGGGCTTGCCTCCTATCATTCTTCCTTTCTACCAATTTCAAGCTATTCTGTAGTCTTAAACTCTGACCTGTGATATTTCTACCCAGTCAGACTAACTTCTGCTTAGCAAAATGCTCTGTGTCTTAAGCAAACTAGGTAGTGCCCTTATGAAAAAGTCAGTTAAACCTAGATATCACCCAGTGGGTTTCCATTTTCTCTAGGGTCATGTATACTCTAGTTTCAGTCTGATTTGCACACTTTTAGAGTGTCTTTTTAAAAAGTTAATTGTCATTGGCAAGAGAATTTTTCTGATAAAATCTACTCAGCAGTTATTAGAAACAGGAAGACTCTGCTAGGTGTATGCATTTTAACTGTACATATATTTCCCTTGATGTCCAGAAAATTTCTAAGACTACATGTCCATCAACAATTCAGGAGTATTCTTCCTAAGTCCCTAAAAACAAAAAGCGTAGAGTTTCTTAAATTTTGACAGTCATATATAAAGCATAAAGTCAGGTGCGTTTGCAACTTTAACTTGTATTTTTTTGTCTACTAATCTATTTAAATATCTCTTCATCTGTATGCCTGATATTTTTATTTGATTTGATATTTGATACTGTGCTTTTTCTTACTCATATCGCTTTTCTGTTTTCTGATGAATTGCTTGTGTTTTCCTTGTTAATCTGTGAGAGCTCTTTTTACCATTACTATACTATGATTTTTACCATCAGAATTTGTTGCATAATTAAAGTTTTTATATTGAAAACTATGCTTAATTAATTTTAGTATTAAAAACTATGTTTAAGTTTAGTGTTAATAAATATTACAGAAAGAGCATATATAAGGTCATTTAATAAGGAAAACACAAACATTAAATAAATAGCTAATAATTCCATGTTGCTTACACTGTGCTGGATGGACACTGTGCTAAAAATTTTGAATGTATTTATACATGTTAATCTCATAGCAACCCTATGATGAAAGTACTATTGTTATTCCCATATTAATAAAAGAAAAATAAGGCACACTGTTAGTGTTTGTGCCCAAGGACACAGCTACAAGTAAGTGGTTAATGTTGCTGACCCCAGGGTTCATTGGCTGTCAGTGAAAATAAAAATTGACAAGAGGCCAAGAAATTATTCAGGCAGCGGTTTACTGGGGGCTTATGCTTCAGCACAAGGAAGGCAGCCCCGGAGAAAATGTCCCAACTGGCTCTCGGAACAGAGGCTAGGGAAAGTTTTAAAGGGGCTGAGTGAGAAAAGGAGTAACATCTAAGATTGTAGGGGCAGGGAGATACAGGAAGTTGGGTGGGCAAGCACAGTGCACACAACATGTCTACACATGCATCATGTGTCTCATTAGTATATTAAATCTCTACCCCTGGATGTGATTTTTAGTATTAGAATGAGGAAAAAAGTAGGTGAGTGACCAGCTCTGGGGTCCCTCTTGGCACAGGCTGGTTTATTCCAGCTTCTTCTGAGGAGTATTTCTTTCTGATTAGCTTCTTTTTGGTAATTCTACTTCCAGATTCCTATGAGATACACTGCTCAAAAACATAGCTTGGCATTTCCTTTTAAGGTGATAAGCATCGAGCAGTGGCTTTGTGGTTAGGACAGGGGTTTGGTCCTGAACACAGTCCCTATTCTATCTCAGCAATGTCAAATTCTGAATGTGAGCAAACTTGCTCCAGATCCTGTGTTCTTAGGAACTACTTACTTCTACTTCATATATATATATATATAGAGAGAGAGAGAGAGAGAGAGAGAGATGCTTAAAATTAAGAGAAACTTTTGATTATTTCCTAAAAGCATATTACTGTTTCTCTTGAAAAAGCCATGTTTAGTTTAATGTTAAGCCTAATTATCTATTACTTTCATTATTATAAATAATTATATTAAACTAAAGCCTTTTAGTTTGCTGATTTTCTGACTTTTGGAAGAAAATATTTGTCTTTTGAAAGAAAATATAATATGAAAAAATTCGTATTAATCTGAACAATTGTTTTGCATTAATCATTTTTAAGGTTTTAATTTTTCTAAAAACAATAGTATACACAGTTTTAATTAATTGACTTCCTTATTTTACAGATTTATTAATGTGATTTTTTAATTTAAATTCAATTATCCAATTTATATAGTACATCATTAGTTTCAGATGTAGTGTTCAGTAATTTATCAGTTGCATATAATGCCCAGTGCTCATGACATCATGTGCCCTCCTTAATGCCCATCTCCCAATTACCCCATTCCCCCCACTCACCTCCCCTCCAGCAACCCTGTTTGTTTCCTATAGTTAAGAGTCTCTCATGGGCTTTCTCCCCCTCTGATATTTCCCATTCTGTTTTCCCTCCCTTCCCCTACAGTCCTCTGCCCTGTTTCTTATATTTCACATATGAGTGAAACCGTATGAAATTATCTTTCTGATTGACTTATTCCACTCAGCATAATACCCTCCAGTTCCATCCATGTCAATGTAAATTATAAGTATTCATCCTTTCTGATGGCTGAATAATATTTCATTGGGTATGTGTGTGTGTGTGTGTGTGTGTGTGTGTGTGTGTGTGTATGTATCCCTTCATCTGTCGATGGACATCTCAGCTTTTTCCACAGTTTGTCTGTTGTGACATTGCTGCTATGAACACTGGGTTGCAGGTGCCCCAATTGGATCACTACATTTGTATCTTTGGGGTAAATACCTATATTTTTAACCTCTTGTTTTCCAGAGTGGCTGTACCAGCTTGCATTCCCACCAACAGAGAAAGAGGGTTCCCCTTTCTCCTCCTCCTCAGTAACTTTTGTTGTTTTCTGTCTTGTTAATTTTAGCCACTCTGACTGGTGTGGTATCTCATTGTGGTTTTGATTTGTATTTCCCAGTGCTCGCATCGGCAGCACATATACTAAAATTGATTTGTATTTCCCTGATGCCAAGTGATGTGGATCATTTTTCTTGTGTCTATTGGCCATTTGTATGTCTTCTTTGGAGAAGTGTCTTTTCATGTCTTTTGCCGATTTCTTAACCGGATTATTTGTTTTTTGGGTGTTGAGTTTGATAAGTTCTTTGTAGATCACGGATACCAGCCCTTTATCTGATGGGTGGTTTGCAAATATCTCCTCGCATTCCGTGGATTGCTTTTTAGTTTTGTTGACTATTTCCTTTGTTGTGCAGAAGCTTTTTATCTTGATGAAGTCGCAGAAGTTCATGTTTGCTTTTGTTTCCCTTGCCTTTGGAGACATGTCTAGCAAGAAGTTGCTGTGGCTGAGGTCGAGGAGGTTTTTGCTTGTGTTCTCCTCTAGGATTTTGACGGATTCCTGTCTCACATTTAGGTCTTTCATCCATTTTGAGTTAATCTTTGTGTATGGTGTAAGAAAATTCTCAGTTTCATTCTTCTGCATGTGGCTGTCTAATTTTCCCAACAAAATTTGTGGAAGAGACTATCTTTTCTCCATTGGATATTCTTTCCTGCTTTGGCAAAGATTAGTTGGCCATAGAGTTGAGGGTCCACTTTGTGTTCTTTATTCTGTTCCATTGATCCATGTGTCTGTTTTTGTGCCAGTACCATATTGTCTTGATGCTTACAGCTTTGTAATGTAGCTTGAAGTCTGGCATTGTGATGCCCCCAGCCTTGGTATTTTTTTTTCAAAATTCCCCTGGCAATTTGGGATCTCTTCTGGTTCCATATAAATTTTAGGATTATTTCTTACAGCTCTGTGAAAAATTTTGATGGCATTTTGATAGGGATTGCATTGAATGTGTAGATTGCTCTGGGTAGCATAGACATTGTAACAATATTTGTTCTTCCATTCCATGAGCATGAAACATTTTTCCATTTCTTTGTGGCTTCCTCAATTTCTGTCATAAGTGTTCTATAGTTTTTAGAGTATAGATCCTTTATCTCTTTGATTAGGTTTATTCCTAGGTATCATGCGGTTTTTGGTACAATTATAAATGGGATAGACTCCTTAATTTCTCTTCTATCTCACTGTTAGTGTATAGGAATGCAACTGATTTCTGTGCATTGATTTTATATCCTGCCACATTGCTGAATTTCTGTATGAGTTATAGCAATTTTGGGGTAGAGTCTTTTGGGTTTTCCACATAAAGTATCATATCATCTGCAAAGAGTGAGAGTTTGACTACTTCTTTGCCAATCTGAATGCCTTTTCTTTCTTTTTGTTGTCTGATTGCAGAGGCTAGGACTTCTAGTACTAGAAGTTGAACAACCATGGTGAGAGTGGGCATCCTGACCGTAAGGGAAAAGCTCTCTGTTTTTCCCCATTGAGAATGATATTCACTGTGGGCTTTTCATAGATGGCTTTTATGATATTGAGTTATGTTCCCTCTATCCCTACACTGTGGAGAGTTTTAATCAAGAAAGAATGCTGTACTTTGTCAAAATACTCTTTCTGCATCAATTGAGAGGATCATATGGTTCTTGCCCTTTCTTTTATTAATGTGATGTATCAGGTTGATTGTTTTGCGAATGTTGAATCACCTTTGCAGCCCAGGAACAACTCCCACTTGGTCTTGGTGAATAATCCTTTTAATGTACTGTTGGATCCTATTGGCTATTAACTTAGTGAGAATTTTGACATCCATGTTTATCAGGGATATTGGTCTGTAATTCTCCTTTTTAATCGGGTCTTTGTGTGGTTTGGAGATCAAGGTAATGCTGGCCTCATAAAATGAGTTTGGAAGTTTTCCTTCCATTTGTATTTTTTGAAAAGCTTCAGAAGAATAGATATTAGTTCTTCTTTAAATGTTTAGCAGAATACCTGTAGGAAGTCATCTGGCCCTGGACTCTTGCTTGTTGGGAGATTTTTGATTACTGTTTTAGTTTCTTTGCTAGTCCTGGGTCTGTTCAGGTTTTCTATTTCTTCTTGTTTCAGTTTTGGTAGTTTATATGTCTTTAGGAATGTATCCATTTCTTTCAGATTGCCTGATTTGTTGGAATATAGTTGCTCATAGTATGTTCTTAAGATTGTTTATATTTCCTTGGTGTTGGTCATGACCTCTCCTCTTTCATTCATGATTTTATTAATTTGGGTCCTTCCTCTTTTCTTTTTGATAAGTCTGGCTAGGGGTTTATTGATCTTACGAATTCTTTCAAAGAACCAGCTCTAGTTTCATTGTTCTGCTGTTCTTCTGGTTTCTATTTTGTTGATTTGTGCTGTAATCTTTATTATTTTTATGATTCTGCTTGGCATAGGTTTTATTTGCTGTTCTTTCTCCAGCTGCTTAAGGGGAGGTTTAGCTTGTATATTTGAGACTTCTAATATTTTGAGAAAGGCTTGTATTGCTGTGTACTTCCCTCTTAAGACTGCCTTTGTTGTATCCCAAAGGTTTTGAACAGTTGTGTTTTCATTTTCATTTATTTCCATGAATTTTTTTTTTAAATTCTTAGTGTCCTGGTTGACCCATTCACTCTTTACTAGGATGCTTTTTAGCCTCCAAGTGCTTGAGTTCCTTCCAAATTTCCTTTTGTGACTGGGGTCACGTTTCAAAGTATTGTGGTCTGAAAATAAGCAGGAAATGATCCCAGGCTTTTGATACCAGTTGAGACCTGATTTGGGACCCAGTATGTGATCCATTCTGGAGATTGTTACATGTGTACTTGAGAAGAATGTGTATTCTGTTGCAGGATGGAATGCTCTGTATATATCTGTGAAGTCCCTCTGGTCCAGTGTGTCATTCAAAGTCCTTGTTTCCTTATTGATCTTCTGCTTAGATGATCCGTCCATTGCTGTAAGTGGGGTGTTGAAGTCCCCTACTATTATTGTATTATAATCAATGTGTTTCTTTAATTTGATTATTAATTGGTTGATATAATTGGCTGCTCCCAAATTAGCATAAATGTTTATAATTATTAGATCCTTGTTGGATAGACCCTTTAAGTACGATATAGTGTCCCTCCTTATCCCTTACTACAGTCTTTGGTTTAAAATCTGATTTGTCTGATATGAGGATTGTTATCCCAGCTTTCCTTTGATGTCCAGTAGCATGATAAATGGTTCTCCACCCCCTTAGCATGATAAATGGTTCCCCACCCCCTTATTTTCAATCTGGATGTGTCTTTAGGTCTAAAATGAGTTTTGTAGATAGTATATGGATGGGTCTTGCCTTTTTATCCAATCTGATACCCCCTGTATCTTTTGATTAGAGCATTTATTCCATTTACCATTCGGAGTAACTACTGAAAGATATGACGTTAGTGCCATTGTATTACCTGTAACGTCCCTGTTTCTGTAGATTGTCTCTGTTTCTTTCTGGTCTATGTTACTTTTGGGCTCTTTCTTTGCTTACAGGATCCCCTTTAATATTTCTCGAAGGGCTGGCTTAGTGGTCACATACTCCTTTTGTTTCCATTTGTCCTGGAAGCTCTTTATCTCTCCTTCCATTCTGAATGACAGCCTTGCTGGATAAAGTATTCTCAGCTGCACGTTTTTGTTATTTAGTAACCTGAATTTATCATGCCAGCCCTTTCTGGTCTGCCAGTTCTCTGTGGATAAGTCTGCTGCCGGCTTAATATTTCTACCTCCGTAGGTTAGGAACCTCTTGTCTTGAGCTGCTTTCAGGATTTTCTTTTTATCTTGGAAATTTGCAAGCTTCACTACTATATGTAGGGGTGTTGATCTATTTTTATTGATTTTGAGAGGGGTCCTCTCTACCTCTTGGACTTGTATGCCTGTTTCCTTCCTCAAATAGGGAAGTTCTCAACTATGATTTGCTCAAATATACCTTCTGTCTCTCTCTTCTTCTTTGGGGACCCCAATAATTCTAATACTGTTTTACTTTATGTTATCTCGGTTTCTTGAAGCCTCCCCTCATGGTCCATTAGTTGTTTTTCTCTTTTTTCTTCGGCTTCCTTCCTTTCCATTAACTTGCATTGTATGTCACTTACTCTCTCTTCTGCTTTATTTACCCTAGCTATTAGAGCATCCAATGTAGACTGCATTTCAGTTATAGCATTTTTAATTTTGACCTGATTAGATTTTATTTCTGCATTAAGAAATTTTCTAATGTCTTTTATGCTTTTTTCAAGCCCAGCTATTAACTTTATAATCATTATCCTGAATTCCAGCTCTGACATATTACTTTTATCTGTATCGATTAGATCTGTGGCAGAGAGTATTGCCTCTGGTTCTTTCCTTTGTTGTGAATTCCTCCTTCTAGTCATTTTGCCCAGAGAAGAATGGGTGAACGAGAGAGCAAAATCAAAAATATCAACCACAGCCCAGTGAAATATATACTCAACAAATCTGAAGAGGTCAGAAACCAAAAAAGAAAAGAGAGGGAAAAAAAAAGTGGGGGGTGGGTGGAGAGAATATAATCTCCCAGGTGGATAAACAGCGTGATCCACTTGGTCCTGGGTGTATTTTGGTCTGTTTGTTAGGAGACAGCACACAAATGAGTACAGTGAAAGGAAGCCAGAAATGAATATAAAATGTAAATGTAGAAAATGAAAGTTAAAAAAAAGGACTTAAAAACAAAGAGTTGATAAAATAAGAAACTAGTTGAAAAGGAAAAAAGAAAAAAGAAACAGAAAATTTTAAACTGAAAGAGAAGTGAATCATGAGAACAACCCTTGAATTCTATATTCTGTTTTCCCCTGTTGCTGGAGTTTTGCAGTCCTTTGTGCTCTTAAATTTGGTGTTCACCTGTTCTTCCAGCTGGTCATCTGGGGAAGGGGCCTGCTGCACTGATTCTCAGGTGTCTTTGCCTGGGCTGAGTTGTACTACCCCTTGCCAGGGGCTAGGCTCAGTGTAAACTGCTCTGGTTGTTCTGTGTGGCTTTTGTTTCTTGAAGGCTTTCCATGCCTCTTTAGAAGATGAAAATAAAAATGGCCGCACCCGGATCTCCAGCCGCAGAGCTGAATGATTTCCGTCCCCTCTCTTCAGTAAACCGTCAGGAATAAGCGGTCTTCATTTTTGTGTGTGCCAAACTCTGCAGTCTCCTATGGTGCACGCCCACACCAGTCCTCCAGGGGAAGGTAGAGGGTTACTGCTTTTCTCTCCTTTGCAGGATCCCTGCACAGAAAGCTGTCACCCGACCAAGCCATGGTTCATGGTTTATCGCAAACTAAGCTGAGAGAGACTCCTCCTGGCTCGCTGAGCCTTACCGATTTCCCCACTATAATGCTTGGGAACTCTGCCGGCTCAGGCACCCCCATTCTTTCTGTTACCCTGGGGTTTTGAGACCACACTGTCCAACCTAGGATTCTGTCCTGATTCACCACCTGAGCACCTTGCAGGCGGTGATCTCTCACTGGAGCAGATTTCTAAAAGTCCGTTTTGCGCTCCAGGGCTGTTATCACTTTCCCTTAGCCGGCTTCTAGAGGTTCCCTCCCTGCTGCCGACTATCTTCCGATGTATCCCCTCAGATTCTCTTCTCCACACCTCCTACCTTGCAAAGAGTGGTTGCTTTTCTATTTGTAGAATTCCAGCAATTATTTGCTTACATCTCAGGTTGAATTCATAGGTGTTCAGAATGAATTGATAGTTATCTAGCTAAATTCAAGGGACCAAATGAAAAGAGGTCCCCTACTCATCTGCAATCATGTCTCTCTCAAGTTCCAGATTTATTAATTTTACTTTACATTAGAAAATACAGCCAAGTTTCATATGTTTTGTTTGAAGTACAATAAGAGTAGTCACCAACAAATATTTAACAATAATTATAAAATATCAGTTGATAAGTGTTAGATTCATCAGTGATGCAGAGAAAAAAATGTAGAAATGAGTCAGATTTAAATGGAGCTGGGGTAAGTCATGCATAAATTGCCTCTTGTCACCCAGAAAAGGAGTAAAAGGATTGTGGGTAAAGAAGGAGTAATGGTTAAAATGAATACTGAAGTCATAATGTAGATAATAATATATATCTGAAACATTTGAAATATGTAATTATTTTCATCTCAATGAAGGTAGTGCCTTACATTTACTTAGTAAAATCTCTGCTTAGTTATATCAAAGCAAAAAATAATAATAGCATATATGTGGGTGGAAGGTTCTTGGGGTGAGAGTAGTAAATTATATTTCTTTTCCACAAAATATATATGCGAAATAAAAAACGTACAAGAGGGAAAATATGTTGCTAAATATTGTACATAGAGGTATTCATCCTGAAATTTAATCAAAGTAAATATATCATGTTTCTGTTAAAGTTACAAGTATTTTCAAAGTAATATTTTATAGTATTATTTTGGAGAGCTGGAAATCTTTTCATATTGTTAAAATAGTCTCTATAAATATAGACACGCATTTTTTTTTCTATTTTGGAAATATTCCCCTTCAGTATGTCTGAAAACAGAAAGAGATGATAAATATATTTCCAATTAGTAAAGTAAAAGAAGGAGTAAAACAATTTTCCTTAAGAAATTTATATTATATTATTTTTTACGGTTGGAAAAGGTATCTTGATTTATTTTATTATCTTTATCAATGATAGGCAAACTTCCCTGTAAATAACCAAGTAGTAAATATTTTAGGCTTTGTGGGTCATGAGGTCCCTATTGCAAACATTCCATTTTAGCAGGAATACAAACAAAATACAGTTTATTTAATGACAAGTGACCTTGTACTGAAATAAAATTCTACAGATAAGAATTGGGAAGTTTGGAAAAAACACATCAAATACATATTTGGAGACACTGGGAAAAATTATAAACAGAATCTGCTGGGAACTTAATCTTGGAAAGAAAGAGAGCACACTGCATAAAATCTACACTGATAGGCCTTTTCCCCTGAGGACATGTCCCAGTCCACCTGTTACTGTGAAGAAAGAATTCATGCCAAAATCTGCAGTCTTATTGGTTTGAGGTAGCAGAGGCCAAACTTTAGGGTTGCTACAGGGACGGGAGATTATGTAGGTAAACCCAGGAATGAAGGAAATCACCAGTGGTAAAGCCTGGCATTTGCATAAAATTCCTGTTCTGTTCTTAGTTGACACCTGTGATGTGCATGCATGGGAGAGAATCAGTGAGCCCAATAAGACAGAACATAAGTAAAAGCAAAACAAACAAAACAATTGGAAGGTTGAAAAACTTGAGATTTTAGCTGATTTTTACCAAAAGAGATGTGGAGGAGTTTAAATCCCACGAAGTGAGAAGGACTTCATAAATGTCTCAGATTTTCTAAATGTCACTCTCACAAAGCATAAAATAAGCCTACAACAACATTGTAATTGAATCAAACCAAATCTATTCAGAGGAGAATGATCAAATCCAAAATATCTACAATGTACTTTTAAATATATCCAGTATACAAGGGAAACAAATCTAAAATAATGGAAATTCTAGAACTTTAAAGTACAATTTCTGGCATAGAGTTTCCATTTCGTAGATTTAAACAAATTGGATACTGTGAGGAAATAATTAGAAATCAATAGCAAAATGATATTTTCAAATTTTCTAAATGTGTAGAGATTAGAGAAACGATTTCTAAGCTTAATTGTTAATCAAAATAAAATTCAACATTCTTTTAACAAAATTACTCAATACACTTATAAAGAAGCTCAGAAGACTTTAACATTTTTAAACATTCCTTTCCTAATTAGATACCATTGTTCTTTAGTTTTATCATTCTGTTCCCAAAATATCAAATTAAATATTATTATATTTTATTTTCTATGGACTTCTATTCATATTTACGCCATTTTCTTTTTTCATCCTGCTTTTTTTTTTTGTCAGAACTGTTTCTTGGTATCATTTTCATTCTTCCATATGATATAGTTCTTTTAAGAAAGATTAATTGATAATAAAGATGTATTTTCCTAAAAATAAATGAAAGAAATCATCTCTTAATATGTAGTTACAGGTTACCATTAATTTTTTTCAGCACTTTCTTTCATCACTGGTTTCCGTCTTCCACTATTAATGGTGGGGAATCAATTTTTACTGTCATTATCTTTGTCTGTAGGTGGTCCTTTCTCTAATTGGTGTTTTTAGATGAATTATGAGTTCACATTCCTCAGATTTTTTTTTTCCTGAAAAAAATTGAGTCCTGGGTTAAAGGTGTGTAGTAATAGAGAAGAATACCAGTTGTTTGTACAAGGCAACTGGAGGTTCAGAAACACTGGATGTAATTCAGGGGATAAATTCAGGGGAGATTTTGCCCTTTAACCAAGAGTATAGGTAGGGATTATGTATTTCCTTATTTCTCTCTTTAAGAGTAGCCTCTTTCAAGTTTATCTACTATAGACATGGCCAAGAGCTTTGCAGGGTTTTAAAGGTAATTCTGGATTGGAACTAGTTGGTTCTAGTTTTTATTTCTTTGTTCTGTGGGGTTTTTTATTTGCTTGTTTGTCTGTTTTGTTTATTTTGCTTTTTTTTTTTTTCCCTTTCTGTTCCCCATCAGTTAAAACTAAAGCTCTGGAATAACAGATTAGCCTGTTCCCCTAGGGAAGGGACTTGTATTTGCTTACTTTTCAGGAGCTTGGCTCCATTATACATTTTAGTCTCTGAAAATTTTTACTTAATTTCTAAACAGCTAAGTTATGCATTATATGTACGTACGCATGTATATTCTGTATTTATTTTATATAATATAGATATAGGTTTCATTTAATTCATAATTTTTAGGTTTTTAGCATAAGAGATTTTTAATGTATTTAGATTGCCTTATTATTCTAATTTTTTTTGGCTGTTCTTTCTCTGTACTTCCTGTGTTGTAGCATGGCACTTACTATTTCAAGGGGCAAATATTTCTTTATCTGCAAAACATATATATATATTTTTAAAGCAGGAAATATGATGTATTCATATTCTCTCTCCCAAGGTGAGAAAGAAGAATGTAGTATTTGACTTATAAGTGATGGTTGTGCTGGTAAATTAATGTATAAAATTTGGTTTGCAAGAATAATGATTAACTAGAATATTTATATGTCGACCTTTATTTAAAAAATATATGTTCTGTAATCCATAGTTTTACTTTGCAGATAGAGGTTTCTTAGTATACATTTGTTAAATTGAATTGTGCTCCCCCCACAGGGGAAAAAAAGTAAATGAACACAAATGGCTCTTTTGCAAAGAACTGTGTTGATTTCGATAATGCAATATGCAATGATACTTTAATAAATTTAAGCAGTAGAAAAATGTCCCTGTATATGCTAATTATATATTGTCTATTACCTCATTGGACCACATGTGAGTAAATCTGAAATAAAATTCATTAATGAAATTGGACTGCAGGATCTCATAAAGATAAAGAATAGACCCACAGAAAATGCTAAAAGGGAACTTAGTAGCCAAAAATAAGTTTCTGAGATATTAAATAAATGTTTTAGTTAGTGTTTATCACTCAACTTGGCTTCTTTGTCATGTAGCTCCCTACTAAATGCTTCCTCCAAACCATTGCACATCTGAGGTATCTAGTTCAAATAGAAATGACATCTATCCATCTAAAGAAGTAATCATCATATCTTCTGTCCCAAACATCCTTTCATTCTACAAATTGAGATGGTGAGCATCCTCACACATTGCACAATTATTTTTAGCAACAGAAAAAGGAAAGAAAGGTACATGCTTTTAACAGAAAGATTTTTATTTTGTTTTACATACCAAAGGCAAAATGATCATAAGATTATAAGGAGCTCAGAATAGGCATGATACATGTCTCATAGGACTGGAATTAAGCCTAGTCTAAGAACGTGCTGCTTACACTATGGTACTGGTTATTTATTTCCATCACTGCCAGAAGCCCTTCTCTTCTAGTCTGAGAATCTGGAGGCAGCCCTGAGGATTGCCTAAAGAACCAAACTTTTTCTGAAGCTGGCCTTGATCAAAATCAACCTCAGAGGGTGAAATGTGGGATAATATGTGCATATACATTTTTCCATATGAATGAAAAATATCTCTTCAGAAGTAATCTTCCAAGGCCTATAGTAAAACTTACACCATGTTCTGATGATACTGATTTATCTGTAATCTCAGGTCATGACACATTATAAACAACAACTGAAAAGAGGAGTGTAATAGTAGTCACTGATACAGAAATGATGGTGGAAGTCAGGACACCAAACAGAACGAAAACTATGAAACAAAATAAATATACTTAAGTATCACATAAATCACATTGAGTTGAATATACTCTGCATTATCTTTTTCAAAAAGAAAGGAAATCTTTGTTTACACTTCATGTATTGTATATATATATATACATATATATATATACACACAGTGAATATATATACTTAAGTATATGTATGTTATAAAGCATATATACTGCATATGCATATATACCTTTCTATTTAAAAATAGTATAATTTTGAAACATATAGATATTTAGTGCTGTAATCATATATCCATGCCAAGTTTCTTTTAAAATCCCTCCTTGACTGACATTATAGAATTATGATTTATTTAGAAAACTTATATTTCTCCTGTGTTTCTCCTTTACTCTCACACCACTAATACTCTTACAACACTTTTGACATGAGATGTGTGGTAGTTATTCCCACACCAAACAAGTCTGTGATAACCAGCTAGGTGTCTAATAATTTAACTCAATTCTGCCACTATCCACCCAGCGATAGCATCAGATCTCACAGGTGAAGGGCTTTTGACTGGGTATAAACGGAAGGTTCCCACAACTCCGTCCTTGGGTTCAGTTTTGCTAGGGTGGCTCACTTAAGTCAGGAAAACAATTTACTTTATAATAACTATTTAACAGTTATTATACATCCTTTATCATATCTTATTAACACCCTTTATCATATAGGATAATGGATAATATAATTTATAATAACTGTTTAACAGTTATTATAAAAGGATATGATAAAGGATGCAAATGAAATTCAGATGGAAGAGTTGTGTAGGGCCAGGTATATGGGGAAAAGCATGGAGCTGCCATGCTCTCAGCTGCCACTCTCCCTGCACCTGCAGTAATTCACCAAACCAGAAGGTCTCCAAACCCTGTACTTTTTTTTTTTTTTTTTAAGAGAGGCTTCATCACACAGGCATGATCCATCATTAACTCTATTTTCAGTCCTTTTCTGCTCTCTGGAGAATGGGAAATGGAGCTAAAAATTCCAAGCTTTTAATCAAGACTTGTTTGTTTTGGTGACCCGCCCCCATCCAAGACCCCACCAAGAGTCAACTCATTAGAACAAAAGGCACTGCCATCACTCAGGAGATTCCAAGGTATTTAGGAACTGTGTGTCAGAAGCCAGGGTCACAGACCAAATATTACAACAAAAGATGTTCCTAGTGCTCTTATCACTGATGGGATTACAAGAGTTTTAGGAGCTGTGTGCCAGGAACCAGGGTCAGAGATCAATATTTATATAGTTATATGTTTCTTTCTATTGTCTCACAGTATTATAATAGAAAAATGTAAAGGGGGTAAGTGTGCAAGTACAAATATAACAATTAAGTACAATATTTGGTATTTTTTTCTTAACTACCTTATATATTATTTGTGGTATTGTGTTAGGTTCATATGCATGAATCATATGCAATATTTAAGCTTAAAATAACTTAGGTTTGAACCCTACACTTATATTTATTGGTAGGAGAATATTTTTAGATTCTCATTTTTAAATACTATTAAACATTAATATTATTACTGACATTTTTCTGTACTTAAAATAGTTGGAGTAATGATATGCATAGATTTATATAAAAAGGAGGTTGATAATCATCTTCTGTTATCTTTTGAGAAGTGTACTAAGACCAGTTACTCAACGATTTTACTGTTTCTATATTCATGATATCTCTAAGAGGACATAATATTTATATATTTGTTAAAATGCTATCAAACTGAGGATAGGGTAGTTTAAGCAAGTTGAAATAAATTTATTATATCTGAATGTCATGTGAATGAAATAATGGCTTTAGCTAATCTGATTTTGCAGGAACCACCAACATACTTAGTGAAAAAAGCATGGATATAGAAGTATCTTTTGCTATGAAATCTTTGGTTAATGATTCCCCATAGTAAAGATAATTTACTTAAGACTGTTTTAATCTTTAATTTGAGATTTATCCATGGTAAACTTACCCAATTCTGAAATTAGAGGATTTGTTTTTACTTGATACATTTATCATTAGCTTCCTTTCCCTAAGAATTAGCAGTCAGAGGGTTCTAATCAAGCAAACTCATTCCATTAAACAATGCAGATGAGTACCAGATTTTATCATTTGAACTGTGTTTGGGTTAGATAAACCATAAATAGAGTCAGGTTTCAACTAACATTTTGGTCCCCGAACCTCTTAAAAATCAAAACAAACAAAAAGTTATTTTTCAACTTATGAGGCTGTACATGTATTACTTGAATTAAAAGATACATATATATATTTTACACAAACGTATGTAAATATAAAAAAAACAAATACGTGATTTATGTAACCTTATTGATGGATTGTTAAGAAAAATTACCCAAGCTTTAGAAATGAGGCAAAACATTAACAGCAGTCTTTTCAATATGTTTCAATCTTTGAGTCATTAGAGGCCTAACTCTGTCTCTAAGGGGCATGTAACTCTGACACTATTCATAATTAAGATCTAGATATTTTGGCATTTTATGGTTCTGGAAAGTTACATATAATGAGCAGCAAAATGAAAAGATGAAAATAATTTTTAGGCTTTTAAAGATGTAACTAATTTCTGTCTAGAAGACAAGGCAATGCAAAAAGTGATGGTTGTATTATACTATAGGACATTAGCCAGATTGTATCTAATTTAGCAGTCTCACTTCAGGCTTTCTTTCATTTGCATCCTCTTTGGAACCACATTATTGTCCTGCCAGTCTCTTCACTTAGTTAAACACAACCTCACCACGTGCTTTTATGTATTTGAATGAGTATTATGTATTTAACATTTACAAAATTTTGTTTTGACGTGGTTAGAAAAGGAACAATTGATCTTTCTTGAAACACAGAAAGACACAAACTTGAACCTTTGCCGTGGTTTAAGCCAGTTTCCCAAATTTGACTAGTGATAAGCATCACCAATGAAGCCTGATAGAGCCAAGAAAACTCTCTGTCCTAGGTATTCAGAATTTCCAAGGAAGAGGCCTGTTAATCTGTCTTTTTAGAGTCCTGGGTGACTATCATTAGCTCTCTATGCAGAATGCAGATCTAGGACACTAGTTCTAAAAATTGTAGTCCATAATTACTCCAATGTTTTAGAACTTTGGGACTCTTAATTATTTCTTGCCTTTGACTGCTTTACTTGGGATAATCATGTATAACACAATAAAACCAGTTGATTTTATTAAACTATAAACAGTATAGCTGTGTGTTGATAACAATGACTTCAGACTAATAACTTCTTAAATTTTTATAATCTCAAAGGTTAGGTACACATAACAGAATAATCTTTGCATGTTTTATATATTCTGCACATTGAAAAAGTATAAAATAGTACAGCAAAAGGCAGATGTTATTAACAGAATGTTAGTTAAACAAATTCACTGTTCCTATTATGTACTATGCTTCCAAACAGAGATTCTTACCAAGAAAAAAAAAAAAAAAAAGAAAACCAAAAAAACTTTTATACATTGTATAGATTGCAAAGTACTATTGAGGTCATGAAATAGTATAAACAATAGCAAATAAATGCTGTGCTTATAGAGTGCTAAGTCCTTTTCTAAGTACTTTAAATATATTATTCTCATTTCTCACAACCACTCTATACTCTATCTTCTATACGTATACTAATTCTCTTAATTATTATAGATTTTTAATTTAGGGGTATTAGCTTTATTTACATATGAGAGAACCATAATTCAGAGAGTTCAAATAACTTGTTTAATTTACACGGCTAATGAATGATGGAGTAGGGGATCTTGACCTGATCTGTCTCCTGAGCTCATGCTTTTCCACACTTACTAATCAGTTAACTCAAAGTAATTCTGTTAGAATCTTAGAAGTGGGATTTCAGTTACATATCTGGGTCTTAAACATACAACTATATGTTGTAAATGCTACATTTCAATATAACTCTTTATATTCTGAAAAAACCCCTTCCCCCCACTTCAGCTAACACTTAGGGAGATCTTTATATTGAGTTAATATAGTATATGTAATAAATTGGGTTTTTTTTCAAGTATCTGGTCGGCCAGTGTTTCAGCCTTATGCCTCTCCTCGTCACTCTGCCAAATCCATTTGAAATCACTCTTCATAGGGGCGCCTGGGTGGCTCAGTCGTTAAACGTCTGCCTTCGGCTCAAGGCATGATCCCGGCATTCTGGGATCGAACCCCACATCAGACTCCTCCGCTGGAAGCCTGCTTCTTCCTCTCCCACTCCCCCTGCTTGTGTTCCCTCTCTCGCTGGCTCTCTCTATCTCTGTCAAATGAATAAATAAAATCTTTAAAAAAAAATGAAATCACTCTTCATAAAGGATTTTAAGTTTTTGAACTTTCTTCAAGCTGCCTGTGAATATATTACATGTCTTATATTTTTATTACTGTGATGTTGAAGTTAAAAAAATCTTCTCCCTATTTCATATTATCTTATAAATTTTTTCTCATGTTTCTATTCTCTTAGCTTTTTCTTTCTTTATTTCATTGTCCTTATTAGCATTTCCTCTACCTTCCCTTTTAGCACCATCTGTGAGTTTCCTGACTTTGCATTTACTCTCTTTTAACAACAATTAGGATATTAAATAAGACTAAGACAGCACTAATCCTTGCTTTGTCCCCAGTAGGTTACTTCTAATTTTTTGCACTGTCTTATACTAATAAACTTTGTTTACAAGTTCTTAGAGAATTTGCAGTATATATTCTGAGCTCAGTTCCACTATTGGGCATGTTGCAAACACATCTTGTAATTGAAAAATGTATAGCAAAAATTTAAAAGCCCTTAAACAATTATATTTTCATTGGCTTTACATATTTTTCCATCTCTGATTCGCTATCAATTTCAAGTGAAGTGAGACATGCAAAATTACTTTAATTATTCTTAAAGACGTATTTTTTCTAAGTTCGTATTATTTGTCTGAAAAATGATTTGAATTGTTAAATAATATATTAAAACCTGTATCATGAGCTACTAATGGAATCAAATCACACACCACACTTCATGAGATCAAGCAAATAATTATTTATTGCTGGTTATCATGCAGGGGATGAGAGAAATAACAGGCCACAAGGTTTCTGTGTAAGGTATGGTAGAGTTTAAAATTTAGTCCCAACAAGGGGTCTTCTGAGTTTTTTATTTTCTTCTGCATAATCGTAAGCAGTTTCCTCATAGTCTCCCAAGGACGTGGTAGGACATTTGAGCAATATATATAGAAGGAGAGAGCAGTCTGGGACTTCAGCATAATTGATCATTTCTGGTTTACTTCAGTCACCTCAAAATTAATCCAGTCTTTCAGATTTCTTTATTTCTGCCACTACTCTTTATATTCTTCTAATGTGATATCTGGATTTTGGAGAAACTATGAACATTTCGTGCTGGACACCTAGTCCCCTTGCCATACATTGAATTTTGGAGAAACTATGAACATTTCATTCTGCACCTAGTCCCCTTGCCATACATTGAATTTTGGAGAAACTATGAACATTTCGTGCTGGACACCTGGTTCCCTTGCCATATGTTGATTCTGTGACCTTCCGGGTGTGGCTCTCATATTTTAAGTTCTTTGGTGTCAGACTCAATTTCTGATGTTTCCACTGTTGGTTCATACATTGTTTTCTTGGGCAATGCAATGTGAATAATTAGTTTGCATTTTCTTTTAAGCTTTAATGTCTCCAGTGCCTAGTCAGTCTACTGAGAACTTACTTGTTCAGATTGTACTAGCCTTCCAATTGTGAAATCCAAAAGAGAATCTCTGGTTCTTATTTTGTTGGCCTTAAATAATTTCAATAGAAAGAACAGTATACACTTTAATTTCATTAAGTTGTGTTTTTAATAAAATATTTCTAAAGTTCAATTTGTAATTCACTGTATAATATAAAAGTAAATTAATTCTACTACCTACCATGAATAATGTTTTTATATTTATTTTGAAAAGCATACTTCCATTAATGTAAAAAAATACATTTCCAGTCTAAAATAACATAAATGATAAGAAAACCAGCTGTCTGTGTCTTTTCTTATTTGCTTTATAAGATACATCTACAAGATATATCCATAAGCTATATAGATATTTATATAAGCTTTATAATATATATCTATAAGCTATATAGATATTTTAATTAAAAAGACAAAACCACTCAATTATTTTTTAATTTTATTTATTTGAGAGAGAGAGAATGTGCATGGGAGAGGGGCAGAAGAAGAGGGAGTGAGAGAACAAGAGCAAGTAGTGGTCGGGGCGCCTGGGTGGCGCAGTCGTTAAGCGTCTGCCTTCGGCTCAGGGCGTGATCCCGGCGTTCTGGGATAGAGCCTCACATCAGGCTTCTCCGCTAGGAGCCTGCTTCTTCCTCTCCCACTTCCCCTGCTTGTGTTCCCTCTCTCGCTGGCTGTCTCTCTCTGTGAAATAAATAAATAAAATCTTTAAAAAAAAAAAAAAAAGAGCAAGTAGGGGAAGGGGCAGCGGGAGAGAGAGAATATCAAGCGGAGTCCCCGCTGAGCATGGAGCCCAACCTGGGGCTCGATCCCAAGACTCTGAGATCATGACCTGAGCTGAGACCAAGAATTGGACACTTAACTGACTGAGCCACCTGGGCACCCCCATTTTAAACAACAATTGGCCTTTGGAATTCCATGAGTATACTGATTTCTTCAGTTTATAAGTTAGCTATGAAGTTACATGATGGTGGTTTTGGTTTTTTTTTTTTTTGTCAGTTTTGCTGGGCCACAGGGTGCCTGACATTTGGTCAAACATTTTTCTGGGTGTGCCTGTGAGAGTGTTTCTGAATGAGATTAACATTTGAATCTGTAGACTGAGGAAAGCAGGTTGCCCTCCCCAGTATGGGTAGGCCTCATCCTATCCTTTGAAGACCTAAATAGAATAAAAAGCTAAGAAAGAATTTTCTCTCTCTTTGCTTGTCTTTTTTATTTATTTATTTATTTTAAGATTTTATTTATTTATTTGACAGAGAGAGCACAAGCAGGGGGAATGGCCGAGGGAGAGGGAGAAGCAGACTCCCCACTGAACAGGGAGCCTGATGGGGCTCAATCTGAGGACACCAGGACCATGACCTGAGCTGAAGGGAGATGCTCAACCAACTGAGCCACCCAGGCACCCCTGCCTGATTGTTTTTAAGCTGAGACATTAGACATTAGATTTATATATGTGTATATATATATAATATATATATAATAAGATTTATATTTATTAGATTTATATTTTATATATATCATATATATGTATATGTATATAGGTATATATGATATATATCTCCTATTGGTTCTGTTATTCTGGAGAACCCAGACTAATATAAGCTGTAAGGGAGATGTATGCCATATTTCTTCTATTTTTATCTTGGACTCGCAAGTGAAAGAAATGTAATTTTGGTTATTTTCATTTCTGTGGTGCAGTTTGTAGTGAACCAGTACTACTTACAATTTAATAGGTTTTTCCAATAGCCATTATTCAAGGGGTGGAACATCAGATGGGCACAGAATGCAGCAAAGATGGTCACAAACCTAAAAGGAAAAAAACAAAAACAAATGTTCAGTGTTGAGGTAAATTTGAAGGATTGAATATGCTTAAAATACTTTGCTGAGGCGCCTGGGTGGCTCAGTTGTTAAATGTCTGCCTTTGGCTCAGGTCATGATCCAAGGGTCCTGAGATAGATCCCTGCGTAGGCTCCCTGCTTGGCGGGAAGCCTGCTTCTTCCTCTCCCATTCCCTCTGCTTGTGTTCCCTCTCTCGCTGGCTGTCTCTCTCTCTGTCAAATAAATAAAATCTTAAAAAAAAAAATAATACAGCTTGCTAATCAGCCACAATGTTACTTTAAGGTAATTTCAACATTGTATGTGTCCACTTAAAAATATTAGTGTAACATTCTGTATGCTGATTATGAAATCATATAATTATTGATTAGAATTTGTATAATTTCCAGAGAAAACTTTAAAATAAATTTTGGCAACAGCACATTTAATGATATTTTTCATTTACTAATTATGTTCATGATGAATACAGTCAGTCTACTTAAATAACATGATGATACTTTGCCCACAAAGTGACCATTTCTTTTAGCTTGACTAGAGAGATAGAGATTATCCATTAGCTATGTTACATGAAGAATATATATCCACCCATTCTACATATTACTTCTTCCACTTTCTTTTTATGTTAGTTATTTAGTAAACTATCACATAGATGTATTCATAACCTCAATGGATATAACATATATAAATCTAGTTTAGAAAAAAGCCCATACATAAGAACATTTGCAGGAACTTTCAGGGATATATAATTCACATTTGAATTTCCTGCAAAATACACAAAAGTAGTATAAATTAGCATACTAAAACCCATTGCCTTATTGAAAAATGCAATTACATGTCTTCATATTCAACCAAGAAAAAATAATTGACTATTTAGTGTGCTTCTACACTTTAAACTTCCAGATTCAAGAAATAAAGTTGCAGTTATGATACTATCAATACATACATACCCATTTATTTGTTTTTTTTCTTATGTTAAAATGTTGAAAATTATTGTAATTTCTTGTTTTTACATCTGAAAGGGCATGCTTTTTCCATAAGAAAATCTTAATGTATAGCTCTTATTTTAAAATCTTCCCCATAATATATGCCATTTGCATATGATTTTTCAAACATATTTAATGGTGAGATCCAGAATTAATTTCATTCTGTATATGAAAATTACATTATTTTCCAAATGTTACAATTCAGCAAAGCATTTGCAAAAATGATTAAATATATATCCAATTCTTAATTATTCACACTAATGGAGAGGAAAAAAGGTGTATGTCACATTAAAACAAAGGCAAAATCCTAACTCATTTTTAGCTTTGGAGTATAATTCATCATATCCACACCTCTCTGTAGCAGCTTATACTTTGTATCTTTCCATGGCAGTCCTGTACCTCTAAGCTTTAATATCAGGGCATCAGAAGACCTAACCAGAATCTTTTGGGATGTCAGGGTCCAAAGAATAATTCAGAAAACTGACATTTTACTAAATGTAAATTGATACTGTATTAACAAAAACACATTATTTATGAGACTTAATATTTCTTATTTTAATAGGTAAGAAACACACATCGGCGGTTATATTTATATTCATTCATTTATCACGTATGTAGTAGATGCTTATAATATCCTAAGCAATATTCTGTGTGCTAAGAATACAGTGTTGAAGTAAACATAGTTCCTGCTTTGTAAACATTATATTCTAATAGTGGGTATCAGGGAATAAATACAAAACAGATACATACCAGTAGGGATAAGAGCTAAGAAAAATAAGAAAGAGTGATAGGGTTGCTATTTTAGAAAGGGTTATCTGAAAAGTCTATTTCTTATATATCATTTCATCAGCGGCGTGAATGAAATGGATAGTGATACAAGGATTGAATACAGAGGGAGCCAAAAGTACAAAGGCCCTGTGGTGAGCGTGCACTTGCCATGTTTGAGTCCACATGATATCTGAAGATGAGTGAGGGAAGCAGGTCATGTAGGGCACTGTGGATCTAGGGTTTTATTCTGAATTATACAGGAAGAATTTGGGAGATTCAGAGCAATACTGATGTGATTCGACTTACATCTTAATAGAATTCCTCATGTGGATATTAAACTGTAGGGAGAAGTGGATGATTGTGTGGTAACCAGTTAAGATGATGTGAAAACTGAGGTGTGGTGGAAATAGAGAAATATTGTACTATAGACTTAGTAATAGTTGGTATTGTTCTTATTTTTAGTATTGGAAAATTATGTTTAGACTCTTTAATCTACTATCCCATAGATTATGGCTGTATTCTTTCAACCATTTCTTTTTAAAAATTGCATGAACAATGGTCTATGGATAACTGTTTAGCTCCTTAGAATCCCATTCACTTAACTGCAACATCTCCTCTCTACTAAAATTGCTCTTCCTGTGAACACTAATAATTCTGTTAAATCCAACTCAAACCTGAGCCTATGTAACTTTTTTTTCTTAATATACTAAACCACTATTTTTATTTTAACTTTATCTCTTTTAGAGAGCATGCAAATGGGTAAGGTTTTGTCATGTAATCCAAATCCCTTTTCCGTAGTAGAAATATCATTTCCTGAATTGTACCATGCTCTTTCTCATCTCATTGCCTTTATCCATATGACCACTGGACCTTTAATACTTTCTCACTCTTCTTAAAAACTTCCAACCTCAAATCAAATGCCATTTAATCAGGAAAACTCTCCTTGACCTGCCGGCTCAGATCTCCTGCTATCGACTTCTAATTAACAGCATTTGTCATCCTTACGATTTTAGGCGTAATAAAATAGGTGGTCTGAAAATATTTTTTGATAAAAGATTGAAAAGTGTCACTGAACACATTTTCATTCCAATTCTGTGTTAGGGTTCTCCACAGAAACAGAGCCAGTGGGTTAGATAGATAGAGGGACAGGGACAAGGAGAAAGAGACAGAGAAGAAGAGAGATAGAGAAAGAGATAGAGACAGAGTTAGAAGTGGAGATTTATTATAAGAATTGGCTTATGCAGTCATGGAGGCCAAGAAGTCTCACAATCTGCTGTCTGTAAACGGAGAACCAGGAAATCTGGTGGTATAATTCAGTTTAAGTCCAAAGTTGTGCAAACCAGAGGAGCTGAAAATATAAGTGCTGGAGTCTGAATGCCCAAGAAATAGGAACCTCGATGTTCCAGGGCAATAAAAGATAGATGTCCCAGCTCAGGACGAGAGAACAAGAATTCGTCCTTCTTCCACCTTTTTGTTCTACTTCGGCTCTCAATGGATTGGATGATTCTGTCTGCGTTGGTGGAGGCTGACCTTGACTCAGTCTAATGATATATGCTTGTCTCTTCAGAAACACCAGACACGCTCAGAAATTATGTGTTTTACCAGCTACCTGGGCATTCCTTAGCCCAGTCACATTGACACAAAATTAGCCATCATAGATTCCATACCGTATTGCCAGTTCTTGTTTCATTTAGCTGAATCATGATGTATATTTTCTTTTATTGTTTTTCTCACTAAGAATTTGAAGAAATATATTTAGAACTTATTTCTACTAATCATTGTCTTTGTATATTAAAATATTTTAAACTTTATTTCTGTCTCACTCTCTTCCCTTGATTTATTCTGTAATCTCTTCAACCTAGCAGATTGAGATTCTCCCATACCCCATTTCCCATTTCTTGCAACTCTCAGTGTTGTTACTATTGTTGTTTTAGTATAATTTGAAATTTATCAATACTTCATTTTAAGGAGATTATTTTATTATGTGTTTTCTCTTATAATAATAATTTATTTATCTTGGTTGTGCAATTATATTTATAATAGCATTTACTTATAGACACATATTTACAAGGCTCACTCCTAGCTCTTTTATATTGGAATTTCCTTATTTATCATTTACAAGTTTCTTTTTTCCTTTTTTTTTTTTTTTAATTCTATCTTGGTCTTTAAGGTATAGCACTGATTATGTTTATTGGGAAGTATTTAAGTAATTTTTAAAAGAAGCAACGATTTATATTTTAATAGAGTTAGCAGAAAAAATGCAGGATATCCAGTTAAATTAAATTCCAGATAAACAATAATTTTTAATATAAATGTTTATATGTATTTATAATTCATACAAAGAAAGCTCGTAAATGGATATAGTTTTCTTATATAATGCTGAATGTGGCAATCAGCATTCTTGGCCAAAAAACGTTCTTCATAAAACTTTTGGCTATTACACTGAGGCATTTTGTGAAGTTGCAGAGTATTTGGGCAGTCTTAATTTCTGTCTTTACTTAGAAACCTTATTTTTTAGGGACAGCTGAGTGGCTCATTCAGTTAAGAATCTGCCTTCAGCTCAGATTATGATCCCAGGGTCCTGGCATGGAGCCCCACATCAGGCTCCTTGCTCAGTGGGGAGCCTGCTTCTTCCTCTGCCTGTTGCTCCCCCTGCTTGTGTGCTCTCTTTTTCTCTCTCTGATAGATAGAGAGATAAATAAATAAATAAATAAATAAATAAATAAATATCTTTAAAAAAAAGAAACCTTATTTTTTAGATTTACTTTTTTGTGTGAGAATATCTTTATAAATTTAATGTCAATCATTTTAACAATTATTGGTTTATAATTCTGGCATGTAGTTAATTAATTCTACTTCAGAATCTTTTTTCAATGCAGAAGACAATGCAACTTACACCTCTTTTGACTTTTTTTTAATCCCTGTTTCTGTTCAGTTTGTTTGGGTCTCTATTTATAATTTTTTTGTCATCTTTCTGTTCATTTTTTTTTATTGTTTTCATGTTCATTTTTCTCTAAATTAAGGAAAACTTTTCAAATTTCTCTTGTATGTTACTCATTTGAATTCCAGAACAATAGCTATAAGATTGTTCTTTCCTATATTGTTTCTGAGTCTATTTTAAATTTCATTATTCTGTTACTTATTCTTTTTTTTTTTTTTAAAGATTTTATTTATTTATTCGACAGAGATAGAGACAGCCAGCGAGAGAGGGAACACAAGCAGGGGGAGTGGGAGAGGAAGAAGCAGGCTCATAGCGGAGGAGCCTGATATGGGGCTCGATCCCATAACGCTGGGATCATGCCCTGAGCTGAAGGCAGACGCTTAATAGCTGTGCCACCCAGGCGCCCCTCTGTTACTTATTCTTATATTATTCCCTTTTCTCAGCCAAACACTTAATCTTATTTATTTTTATTATATTATTTTCATACCTTGTTTAATGAAATTAATGTACCTTTTTAAAATTTTACTTAAAATACAGAGGAGATGCCGTCTGAAACATATTCCTTCTTCCTAGTGTAAATCTCTCCATCTCAAAACCATGCCCTTCTTTTGCCTCTTCCTTTTTCTAATTTACAAACTGAGTTCATGATGGTCATTATTGTGGTTGGGTCATGTTATTCATATTTGAATGGGGATAGTTACATTATGGCGTGGTATTTTTTCTTCAGTAATTTTGCTACCCCCTGAATGCAGTTAAGATTCTCTCTCTTAACCTGCTCTACTGGTTGATGTAAGGCTACATTAACAATGCTATGATCGGCAGTTCAGGACCATGCGTATTATCAGAACGGTTATCTGCACTTTATCAGTAAAACCAGCCATCAAGTACAGTTGTAAAGTATGGTTTTGTGGTGTTATTAGAGGTATTTCCCTCTACTCTATCCATGTTGGAAATAGGCTTTTTATATTTGATAATTTTAGAGTTACATTTGGTTTAGTCATAGCTGAATTTAGGACTTTAAATGATAGTACTTAGACTGTCTTTCTCTCTCTATCTCTTATGTTTTAGACCCCTTGGGTTTGCTTCTTTTTGTGTCGTGGCCACATTTTCTCCTATTTAATTGGAAAATCTTTCCCATGCCACAGTCGAGGGTACCAGTAACCTCAGTGAAATAGAGGGATTATTTCTCCAAAAAATTAAAAATTGATGAAGAGAAGGAAACTTAATAGCTGTTTGGGTTTATCTGGGTGCCTTGGACACAAAATTAATGTCAGAAGAAAGGAGTCCTGTGTTTGTTGAAGACAATGTCACATATTCATATCTGTGACTTACTTCATTTTCCCCCCATTTTCTACCCCCTCTGATCACATGGATTAGAAGAAAAGATATTGGACAGGAAATAAATACTTATGTGCAATCTATTTTACACCTTGTCTTGTCAGCCTTCATATATGTATGTGTATATGTGTGTGTGTGTGTGTGTATGTGTATCTTAGCACACATGCAATTCTAAGAATTCATACATCTAAAATAATACAAGACATAAAACAAAAACAAAAATACAATACAATCACCTTGTTTCCCAATGGCGACAGCCCAAAGTTACTGCAAGTTTCCAAAATAGAATTTCAAATCCAGGCTCTTGAGGTGCTATTTAGAGCCAATTAGTCTGTTCTGGATGTAACTTGGGATTTAGCCATTTTCTTTTCAATAATATAATCAACCAGCACTGCTCTTTCAAAATGCAAAATATTCAGGGCTTGAGGAGAAACAGGCTTAATAGCGATGAAAATGCCTATTTGCAAATAGGAGAAAGAGAAAAATGTTAGCCATTAGCACTGTTTACCAAGGCACTTGCTCCTTCCTGGCACAAAGAAGGGTTACACTTCACTGTTATTTTAAGTTAAGCATGATGATGCTAATTGCTTTGCCCATGAATTGTAATTTGAAATCAGGTATGCAACTTCAAGACAAAAGTATTTTCCAGCCAATGGGACATTGTTAGTTATGGTGATTGTGACAGAACATGTCTATCTGGAGGAAAAAGACTGAGCCGTCAATTAGAGGAGTTGCTTGAATCTGCTATGAATCTGCTTTCTACTGTGAGTAAGAAATGAACTTTAAGTGAAGCCACTGAATGTGCTAGGATGTTTGTTTCTGCACAAAACCTGGCCTCAAAAATATAGGAAACAACATATAGTTGTCACCAGTTTATGTCTCTTGTACAGGCTTACCTAAAGTGAGTAAAAGCAACAACTTGCTCCACTGGTCACACAGTAAATTCTTTGTCACTAGCCTGGATAAATGGGGTTCTGCCTGATAGAGACTTCGGCATTTGAGGCTGCCTCAATGGTTGCATGTTTATAGCATGTTTTATGCCAGGGTTGGGATTTCTCTGGCAGTAAATTTCATTAGAATAATAGGCAAATTGTGTTTTTAATTTCTGGCCATAAAATAAATAGCGACCCAAACCAGACATGTTTTTTTGTTCGTGTTGAGTTATGGACTTTGAATCTGAATAGTGTCTGTTTTTGACTCTCCTAGAAGTCTCCAAGCTTTGGGGGTGCCTGGTTGACTCAGTGGGTTAAGTGTTTGCCTTTGGTTCAGGTTAATGTCCCAGGGTCCTGGGATCAAGCCCTGCATCAGGCTCTGCACTCAGCGGGGAGCCTACTTCTGCTCTCCTTCTGCCTGCCTCTCTGCCTACCTGTGCTCTCTCTGTCAAGTAAATAAATAAAATCTTAAAAAAAAAAAAAAGAAAAAAAAAGGAAGTCTCCAAACTTTGCCTAAAGCTTGGCTACTTCTGCGGCCTTTCTTTAGTAATGATAAACTGAGAGGGAGATGCAGAGCTAATCTGGACCCTCCCCCAAACTACATCCTAACAGAAGATGCATTAGCACAGATAGAACTGGGAGAGAGAGAGGCATATTACTAACTTCTAAGGCAGGGGATGCAACAGGAAATACTTTAGTGGAGTGAAGAGTTCAAGTTTTCTTCTACTTCAGAAAATCTTCCCAAGTGCTCATATTATCTCTTCTTGTTCTTCCTGCCTCCCTGACTTTGAGTATTGATTATAGCTTGGAAAAGTTAACTTAGTCTCTGTTGGCATGTAATCTAAGCTTCCACGAGCACATACACAAACATCAAAGACTCAGTAGAAAAAGATTGGGACTGTAGCGTCTCTTTCAATGAAGACCCTGAACCAGTTGTTGCCATGTATAATTGCAGGCTCAGTTTTCCAGGTTATCTAAATTTTGGAGGTGATGTGGGAGATATGGATTTCCTGTGAATTCTCCAAATTTTAAATATTTCTAGTTGATTCAATTAGAACAAAACAAAACAAGTTTGCTTGCCAAATTAAACATATCTGTGAGCCAAATATGATCCATGGGCTACTAAATTGAAACTTCAGAATTACCAGTAAATGCATTTAACTATTATGAATGAATCAATGAATAAATGAATGAGTTTCTCCATCATTTTGTCATAAAAAAAGTAAATATGATGGGGACTTATAATGACAGTGGTCAGAAGCACGGTTGGATTATCAAAATGCCTGGGATTACCCAAGGGTAGCAGAATATGTCACTCCAAAATATGACTGTAGGAGTTCAGGACATACCACCCCAAAATATGCTGCTTTGATACAGGGTTGATTTTGAATTTTTGAGGTAGGCTCTCGAAAAATAGCAGATGCAGTGAGAGGCTTTCTCTGAACTACTCTTATCTGCCTAAACACAGATCCTCCGACAGGAACTCAAATCCTCTCCCCAGAGTTTCACCTACCAGAGAAGACTGACTTTTATAAGAGAGGAGACTAGAAGTGACACCACATCCAGGCAAACTTTGTCACAAACTGTCACACCTCCCATCCATAAGGCATTCATTTTCCTAAAAATAATTTACTCTCCTCAAATAGGCTACATCCTCTCCCCCCCCTTTTTTAGAGATTTTATTTATTTGAGAGAGAGAGAGAGGGATTGAGAGAACGAGTGGGAGGAGGGGCAGAGGGAGAAGCAGGCTCCCTGTGGAGCAGGGAGCCCAACAAGGGACTCGATCCCAGAACCCTGGAGTCCTGACCTGAACCGAAGACAGACGCTTAACCACCCAGGTGCCCTCTCCTTTTTTTCTTATTAAGATGGTATTTAAATCTGAATTCTAAGCCTCCTCAGGGTTACTTATTTTTCCCTGTGTCCATATATACATGAGGTAAACATTGTGGTAAACTTCTCTTTGTTTTCTCTGGTTAAACTGTCTTTTACTAGAAGAATCTCAGCTAAGGATACAGAAGGGTAGAGGGAAAATTGGTTTTCCTCACTTAATACCACGTACTACATATCTGACCTTGGACAAATTTGTAACTTGTCATATTACATATTACAAATTACATGTTACAAATATGTAATTTCTCTAGCCTCATTTCTCATCTGTTAAATGGAAAAACAGTTGTACCTCATAAAATTTTTAAGAGGATTAAATGATGTCATCTGTGTAAAAGTAAATAGTCCAGGGATGCCTGGGTGGCTCTGTTGGTTAAGCGTCTGCCTTCAGCTCAGGTCATTATCCCAGGGTCTTGGGATCGAGTCCCTACATTGGGCTCTTTGCTCGACGGGGAGCCTACTTCTCCCTCCACCTCTGCTTGCTGCTTCCCCTGCTCGTGCTCTCTCTCTGTCTCTCTCTGAAAAGTAAATAAATAAAGTCTTAAAAAAAAAAAAAGAAGTAAATAGTCCAGTGCTGGGCGTAGAGTTGCTCATTAAATTTTAGCAATTGGGTAGATAGTAAAAATTGAAGATTTTCTGAAAGAAGAAAATTACTGAATTTGGAATTGAATTGTAGAAAGTAAGCGATGACTCTAAGATGACATTCACTTTTTTTTTTTTTTTTTTAAAGTAATCCCTACACCCAACATGGGGCTCAAACTTGCAACCCTAAGACCAAGAGTTACATGTTTTTCCAACTGAGCCAGCCAGGTGCTCCTAAGATGACATTCACTTTTTTTTTTTTTTTTTTTTAAAGAGATAGAGACAGAGAGCTGAGAGAGAGAGAGGGCGCCCACATGAACAGGGTAGGGGCAGAGGGAGAGGGAGAGAGAATCTTAAGCAGGCTCCACGCTCAGCATGATGACATTCACTTTTTAATTGTACCTCAACATTCTCCAGCTGTTTAGTTCAAATTTCACACGAATATTTATATCAACACTACTTAGCTTTAGATATGGCCTGAAAATAGAAACTGATTGTCAAGATATCCAGGCCTTGATACTTTCACCACCTACTAAAAATTTCTCCCGTTGTCACAGTTTACTTGTTAAAAGATCTGTGAAATTTATATTTTAATTCTCATTCATTGAATTTTTTATCCCTTTTGTAGGTGACTTAAAGAATCAGATAAGTACTGGGGCGCCTGGGTGGCACAGTGGTTAAGCGTCTGCCTTCGGCTCAGGGCATGATCCCGGCATTATGGGATCGAGCCCCACATCAGGCTCTTCCTCTATGAGCCTGCTTCTTCCTCTCCCACTCCCCCTGCTTGTGTTCCCTCTCTCGCTGGCTGTCTCTATCTCTGTCGAATAAATAAATAAAATCTTAAAAAAAAAAAAAGAATCAGATAATTACTAAATATTAGTAATATATTCAGTTACAACAAAAGTAAATGAAACATAAGAGAAGGAACTGCTGGTAGGAAAAAATATAGGTTTATTATTTCTGTATGTTCATATCCATTTGTGTATATACATATTCTTCTGGCTATATTTTTCTTAATAGTATTAATTTCTTGTGCATACTGAACACCACCTTTGTGGAATTCCAACACTGTTAGTGAGCAATCTCAGCTTTAAAGGGGGCACGAATGAGCTGTGTACTGAATCTCAAATTCTGACTGCTCTATCAAAATGAATTGCTCATGCAAATTGTTTTTAAAGACAATTTATTTGTTTCCAAATGACAGATCAGCACGAAAAATATCTGAAAGTTCAACACTAAAAGCTACTGCATGTGAGGAATAAAATACCAAGTTAGAGAAAAAATTATAACCATTATTTTAAGTTTATCTTTTTAACATACAGAATCATAAAAAATCATCTCATTTGGTCGAACACAATTTTCTATACCTATTGCTGCCTAAAACCAGAAACTAGTTTGGAATATGCATTTGTAAAAATATATAGAAGTATATGTAAGCAACTAAATATTTTTTTCTCATGTGGACATAATTTGCATGTATTCTTACTCTGTGGTGAATTAAGATCTTAGTAATTACATTTTAAATAGCCATTTATGGTGTTACTATACATTCATTTTAAGATAAATGATACTGTATTTCCTATATTAATGCATTAGATAAACTAGAATTTAAGATTTTTCCCTATATCTCATTAATTATGAGACAGTGATTTAGGGGACAGTGTTAATAGAACTTTCCTTTATTTTTCTATTTATAGTATCTAATTGTGGGCTTAATTTAACATGATGCATCATTGCATTTGGCAATTGACTACTAAGGGGAGCATTTAAGCATTTGTGCTTCCAAAAGTCATTATAATTGGTGTCTAATGTTCCACATAAATACTGTTCTGCACAAAACTACCTAAGGTTATACATGCAAGAAGAAATAGGACATTGGTATTTTGATATTGGTTCTCATTTTCCCACTAATGGGTAAATCGTGAAAGAAAAAAAAAAAAGAAAAGAACATAAATAAGTTAGAGATTTTACAAAAGACCAAACAAATATCCTCGAAGCAATGAAAGTCTCCACACTCATCCTACTTATGATCATTTATCTACATTTAAAGTGCTTGACATTATTCAATAGTGCTGTATTGTGACAAATTTGTCCCCCAACAGACTTAATTTCGATTATCCTTATGTGTCTGCAAAGCTCCTGAAATTGTTCCCTGTTATTGACTGTTGTGTATCCCAAACTTGCAGAATATTTTCTTACTCCAGGCCTCACTAACAAATCTATCTATAGATTTTTATACTTCATTCAAGCCTTTTAAACTCCAGAACACACTGAGATTTGTCTCTTTATCGTTCACCCCCTACACTGACCTATTCAATCATGTTAGGTGAGGCATGATGGAGGACTGAATAAGCACCACAATAGTGAGAGCAAGAATACAGTAACAACATTTGATGATAAATTCTGTCCTCTATATAATCGGCGAGTTTCTAATGTCCCTGATGTCCAGAAAAAAGCTGTTACCCAGATATCAGTTGGAAGATCTAAGAATCAAAACAGGAAAATGTAAAAAAAATATAAAAATAAAAGTAAAGGTGGAATATATCCAGGGAGGAAAGTGAAGTTTGAGAATGAAGAAAAACCACAGAACCACCAGTACAAATGGAAAAAAGTCAAATTAGCAAATGAACAAAGTATTTCTTCTGGCTGTTGAGTGTTTAAAAATCTGTGTATTATCTGCTATCACTGCTTATGCTACAGGTTTCCAAGACAATGATACTATCTTTGTGTGTGTGTATATGTGTGGGTGTGTATGGGGATATTTTTATGTTTCCCTCCCCTTCTCCCTCCCTCCCGTCTTTCTTTCCCTCCTTCTTTCCTTCCATCCTTATTTCTGTAGACTTCTGGTATTTATTTTGTACTCTGGGTTAAAAAAAAACCACTATCTGTTGTTCATTGCTTTGGCCATTGAGAGCTCATTTAGTTCTCTCCTGTATGTTTTTGGCATACTTACATTAATGTATTTTTTAGCAAGTCTTTATTTGATGGTACTACAAACTTCTTAAGACTTATTTTTAAAGATTTTTTATTTATTAATTTTAGAGAGGGAGCACGTGGGAAGAGGGGCAAAGGGAGAGAGAGAATCCAGAAGCAGACTCCCTGCTGAGCACAGATCCTGATGTGGGGCTTGATCCCAGGACCCTGAGATCATGAGCTGAGCCGAAATCAAGAGCTGGACACTCAACCACCTGAGCCATCCAGGTACCCCTAGATTTATTTTATATATTTCTCATCCCCTTCACAGAATCAGCCATTTATTCAAGTCACCCTAGACCCTTTTATTGAAGAATCCTGGTAGAGAAGAAGAGTGGATTACAGGTGTGCTTGTTGCTACTGGGATATTGTTGCTTCTAGGTCTTTTTAGCTGACAGACCAGAAAATATATGTGTGTATACTAATTCATGTATTTACACATATATAATGACATCTCCACTTAATGATCTTTATCTATATAAAGTCAGACACAGTTTATGTAGGTATCTTCAAAACTAATCCATGACCATATGGGTAATTCTCTTGTTCTTCTCCATTGCTCATCTTTCATTCCAACAGTTGAGAACTCTGGCTCCTAGCACTTGTCATACATTTGTTTAATTGTTCATTTCCACTATTCATGTATAGCAGTATCAGAACTGCTAACCTGAATTATATCCCTGCAAGGAATAGCTTTATCAGTGAGAATGCAGCACATGTGTGTAGTTGATGTTGCTTTAACCTTAGTCTCCACTTACTTCCAACATTACCCAGAGAAGCGCTTTTCCCCCTTCAGTGAGGTTGTTTCATACATTTTCATACAGGCAGGTTGTCTTGTCCCAATCTGCATTCGATCCTGAGATCTCCTCACTCTTAAATGATCTTTAAAAAATTGGTCATAAGATTCACTGTTTATGGTATAGAGTTCTGTGGTTGTGGCAAATGCATGATGTCATATATCCAATGTTACGATAATTTAGATGTTTTATCAGCCCAAAAATTTTCTGTGGTTTATCTATTTAACCTTCACCTCCTCCCCCCCGCCCCCCGCATTTTCTCTCTTTTGGAAACCACTCGTCTTTTTACTATCTCAATAATTTTGTCTTTTACAAAATGTCATATAATTGGAATCTCATAATATGTCATCTTTTCAAACTGGCTTCTTTCACTATGTGTTTAAGATTTGTCCTTACCTTTTTATGACTTGATATCATACTTTTTTTGAGAAAATCATTGAATAATGTTGCATTATATGGAATTATCTCTTTCTTTCCCTTTCCTTCCCTCCCTTGCTCCTTCCCTTCCCTTCCTTCCCCTCCCCTTTTCTTTTCTTTTTTCTTTGCTTTTCTTCTTTCTTTTTTTCCTATGATACGAGAAATCTGCTCAACCACTGCCATTCAGCTACAGGATAATTTTATTGTTTGCAGTAGCCAAGAAACTACCTTATTTGTTTTATATTTGCATACTGAATTTGAATATTGAATAAGATGAAGTTTTGGTTTTTGTTTCATTTGTATGTCATATCTTATGGCTAATCATTATACACAGATACAAGGATATATTGAACATTCAGACATTAGTTATATTTAATTTGGGCTGCATTTCTTATTTTCTATTCCCTTACCACTCATCTCCTCTAATTGCATATTGGGTTATTTGGGGCAATAGAGATGAAAGCAACCTTACAGAGTACCTTGTATAACTTCAAAGTGGAGCTATGGAAGTTGAGTTCCATGTACAGAATAAATATACTATTTATCAAAATGAAAAGCAAGAATGTAGCCAACAATTCCTCGGCCAGCCTGCTTGCCATGACCATCTGAAATGGGGCAAACCACAGAGATGCATTACAAGCACAGAAGCTGTTATACAAATGCTTTTATACTTTGTATACAAGTTATATTAAGAAAAGTGCCCTCAGTCTTAATCAGCACTGTTGGAAACATTTTATTGCCTTTTACATGCTCTCTTTACAAAGTAGCGCTTGCTTAATTAACTCCGCCCTTACGTAACCAAAGATTAGTTTACAAAACAATATTAAAAGAAATTCTAAAGGGAACATTTGTTGAAATAAGTTGGCTAGCCATTACTGCAAGAACAGCTTTGTGCCTACTAATGATTGGATTTATAACTGATGTCTACTACTTTTAATGTTACACTTTATTTTCCTAAATGTTTCTCAGCACAGTAGCTAGATGCAAATAAAAAAAAAAGTTCTCCTACTTTCCATTTTCTTTGTAATTTACAAATGCAATAAAAGACTAGTTCATTAATGCAAAGGACAAATATGGGCAATACTTACAGCTATATACACTCATACACAAACAGAAACATGCAAATTATTATGGCAATAAATATAAAATATGGGAGAGTGTATAAAGTACAAATTTCCCTTTTTAATAGAAAATCTGTGTACTGCATTTTAGTGCTCTAACTTGTCAAGGCCTCCCAACCAAATTCATGGAGAAAATAGAATAATATGAGAATAACAAGTAATAGTAATTCCAGTTAATATGTGCATCTTAATGCAAACCTATTCAAGGAAATGTATTAAATGAGGCAGTATTTCATGAGGATAGTGCAACCATAATCTGCATTATCTTTGATTACATAGCAATGGATCAAATAAATGTATCATATCATGCATATTTTGTCTTGGCAAAATATTTTTTACTCATCAGTGATGATAAATGTGAGCTATTAAAGATTTATAATATGTAAGGAAAGGAGAATTTTGCTGACAAGAAAGGATATAACAATCATTTTCATAGTCTAGGTTGCTATGGAACAGAAAGAAATGCTTAACAAGATACAAGGTCAATATAAAAAGGGCAGGGATGAGGCTTCGTAACTGTGGGAGTGGAATATTAATTAATACAAATCATGTCTTGAAAGTGTAGACAGATATTAATAGCCTATCAGCATTATCTGGACATGTTTTACGTAGATATACAAAAACTTGTTCAAGACTTCATTTATTTTTTTTCCTATTTTTTCTCACCTGTTTCATCCTGAAAATGTTGATTGGTAGTGTTTAATGCAATTAGTAATTTAATGTGTGATGGTGTATATATTCCTTTATTATAGCAGCTGGTGATTTTATTTTTCTTTAATGCATAATATAGTTATTGGAACTTAAAGTGCAGACATTTTCTGTTATCCCATTTAAAACCCAAGTGTTTTCATCTGAAGAGTTGTGGTTCTCAAGATTAGCATTAGGATTTTTTTTTAGTAGTTGCTGAATCAGGCATTCTCTTAAAAGAAAACTTAAAAATATGTGATTTGTGAAAAACTTTAATAGTGTATGAATCAAGTCAATTATGTATGAAAAAGTAAATGTCATTAACATATTTTATATTGAATATATAGTGTAATATAGTTTAAAAATCTCATAGTTTACCATATCTTTCTGATGAATGCCTTAACAGGTTTCTAAGCCAATTCACTTTTAGATAGGAAGGCTTAGTATTAAAAAGGAAAAAAAAGTACCTTCTCCACAATATTATGATTTTAATTTTCAAGAAAAAGAAAAATATCTTTCAAATTCAGTAATAGTTCTCTCTCAATTACTGCTTTCAACATAGTTTTTTCACATACTAAAATACAGTATGATAATAAAATTTTATCTCATTTGATTGGAAATCAGTTGCATTAAATTAATTACTGGTTTCTTGGTTAAAAATAATATAATATTCACATATCAGAAACATTTAGTAAACATTAGCTTAAGAAAATATAAAATTAATGTTGAAGCATATATATAGATTCACACATGGGTCATTCCTGTGTAAACATGATGTTAGATAAAAATTTTAAAAGACACATTGCAAAACTGTATGCACAGTATAATACGATAATGTAAAATGTTTAAATGAATATGGTCAAAGATAGTTGGGAATACTAGAAAAATTACAACGGTTTGTCAAATTAATAAAAATAAATTATTTCTGTTTTATTATTTCCTTTAGTGATATTAATTTTGAGTTTTTATTATGAATTATATTTGTATACCTTTCTAAGTATTCTTGATTAATGTTTTAAGTCCAAGGGTTTGTATTTATGTGATATTACTTTTATTAGAGGCATCAACATGTATTTTTTAAAGGCCAAGGTTAGAAATCCATAGACATGAGTCTGAGTCCCATTTCCAGCAGTAACCGATACATAGCCTGTTGCATTTGTGTTAAAATGGGGATAACAGCAGAGCCAGCTCTTGAGGTTGGTATGATGGTAACAAGAGATAATGCATGTGAGAAGTTTGAGACAGGGCCCAGTACATGTTAACATAATATTAGCTTTTAAAAAACTGGAAATCTGATAATTCTGTGTTATTAAATGATATAATTAATTTAATACCTTATTTTAAAAAAACAGTACTCCAAGCAGTTAATATTGACTGTAGCATGATTTTCCAAATATAATATGAAAATATTATTTTATATTGTATGGCTTTAATTTTTCTCATTTCCTTTGAAAATGTTTAGCATGATTGCTCCCTTGTTCCCACCACTTCACCTTAAAAAACAAATCAGACATATGAATAAGCATTAGACACAATAGCCACTGATTCTAATGATTACTTAAAAATAATCCATTGAATGCCATCTATTGCTTGACTCCTACCAAAAAATATATTTTATATATGATTATTTTATTATTAATATTCTTTCTTCATTTTTTTCCTTTTTTCTTCCTCCCTTCTTTTCATTCTCCCTTCCTCTCTATCTTTCTGCCTAATATGGGAGAGTATATGATGCGAAGGGTAAGGTGATATCTACACAATTTAACACAATTTTCTAAAATGGTGAATAACTTCATAATTATCATTTAGCTCAGATATGTTTGATAGAAGAAACAACTATGTATTCTATACTTTGTCATGAAAAGCGAGGCTTGGGTAATTTATCCCCACACATATGGTAACTGGACAGTTTTTTATTATATGAAATAGCGATATAGTTCTCTAGAGGAAAAAAAAAAAAGGAAGATAGACACAGAGAAAATAGATGTCCCTATCTATGGATGAGACAAAGAAATATTAAAAGAGCAATAAAAAACCATGCATGGCATTTCAGTAGCAGCAGCTGTGGGAGCATAAGTAGCACTAAATTATACATGCATCACTCAAAGCATAATTATGTTGTTCATCAATAATAAGTAATTATCTGAAAAAAATTATCATGTCACATGCAAGCACATTTGTAAAAAAAAAATAAAAGCACATATGTCACTATAAAGATGTTTAAATACCATTTACTACTATATATTTATCAGATCAGATGCAGTTTTTAAACTCTATGCTATAAGAAGAGTAGGCAGTTTATTTTTTGACAATTTGTTACAGGAAAATTAATTTACGTTTACAATTTTGGGACACTAAAAATAGATGCCCATTATTTTTCCTTCTGAAACTGTTCAAAAGTCCAGGTGAAAAACAGGCTCCAAATCACATAAAACAAAACATTCTGTTTTAAACCAACAGACACATTCCCCAATTATTCAGCTTGTCAGCCATGAGCTGACAGTTAAAAGACCAGAATAGATGGAACCAGTCATAAGCACCATCCCTTATTCTTCCATGTCTGTGATTGAACTTCACATACACTCCTACAGTTTGCATTCAATATGTAATTCTCCTTAGATCACATGATGGACTTTCTATTATTATTTTTCATGTCTCCTGCCAGGTTATTTTCTCCTCCGATACTTTTCAGAGGGTTTGGTTGGTGATGGAAATAAATACTCTGCCACAGAGATTGAGTCTTTAAAACCAAGCAATTCTTTGAGGGTAACACCTGAATCAGATACTTTTCACCCAGCCAATGCCATAGAATTATTGCCAATTCAGAAATTATACATAGAAAATATTAATAGGTAATACTGGTACCTATTTAAATTGTGTATGTAAAGGGGTAAATAGTTTATCACATTGTCCTTGCTTATATGCATCAGATATTAATATTCTGCCAAATTAATTTATAAAATCCAATATCTATTCAGAAAGACATGAAATAACATAATTTTTGAGCTCCTCAAGATTAAATCCTGTTAATGAGAGGTCTGACTTCAGTCACGACAATAGAAAGACATAGTTGCTAAAGTAATTCCTAGACTTGAGCTAGTTTAGAGACCCACAGCCCCTTGTTTAAAGAGGAAAATGCGTTCCTTGAGGAAAACCCCTTCTATGCTGCAAAAACGTATTCTGAAAAACTTCCTTCTCACCTTCTCCAAAGGAAGAAGCAGCCATTTACTAGGGTGATCATTAGGGTGATTTTCTGTATTAGAAAAGGACACATAGCCAGACGTTTTGGCAATTACTGCCTTTGAACTAATACTTTTTTCTTTACTGATCTAGTCATCCATTCATTTTCTAGTTCATTGCCCTATTTTGGTTATCTGCATTTTACTTACCAGAGATTATTTATTTTCTTATTTATTTGTTTGAGTATTTTGGACTCTGTCCAATTAAAATGTAACTTTCAAAGAATCAAACACTTTCTTTTCTGGTGCTATATTGCCAGTTGTTAAAACACTGCCTTGATAGACAGTAAGCATCATACTTGTTGACTCACTAAATAAAAGAATAAAAATCTTTTCATGTGTCTCTTAACAGTTAGTTTGTTCATCATTATCACGACATAAATTAGTCTAAACTGGGAGAAGACAGGTAATTGAATTTTTTGTTAAATTTTTTAAATAGCAATTAAATTAGAATATACATACATGTATATAGTGCATAGGTGAAATTATATTGAAAAGTATATATTCTTTTCTTAATTCATTGATTACATACCTGTGGAGCACCTACTATGTTTCTGAACTTTTCTGGGCATTAAAAATGTGAGAATGGGTCCCTGTTTTCATGGAGTTTACATTCAAGTTGATGAAGATAACTTAGAAATAAACAAGTAAATGTATGTCTAGCTGTGATATATGCCAGAGGAAGTTTCTATGAAAAAGAGATATTAGGCAGATTCTGGAAGAAAGTGAGAGATGTAGCTTATCTGGCTATTTGGAGGAAGAGCATCAGGCAAACCGAAACAAAAGTTCAAGGACCCCAAGTCAGGAAAATGCTTTTCACACTTGAGGATGGACAAGAGGGTTGGTACACCTGGAGATGATTCCACAAAGTTGTTGCCATTGAGACCCAAGAGGCATCCAAAGTCCAGATTTTGAGGGGTCTTATAAGTCATGTAAGGACTTTGGATACTGTTGCAAGTAATATAGGAAACTATTGAAATATTTCTTCTGAGGAGAAAAAGAAAGATCTAATTTTAAAAGAATCATAATGCCTGCACTGTGGAAAATAGCTCATGCTGCTGGAAATGGGAAAGATAATAAGTGATAACAGTTGCTACATTCACCCTGGTCAGACATGTTCATAATTTGAAAAATGATTTAGTTGAGTAAGTGGTAGAGATGATAGGATTCTAGATACATTTAAATGGAAAGGAAAGAAGGATTTATGATGAAGAGAATAGAAGAAAGGATTCAAGGATAAGAATAAGTTCTATTTTCTGAGAAAGAAGACAACTTTCACAGAGAAAGTAGAAAAGTGGAATTGCCATTTCCTGATGAGAAAGACTGAGAAATCAGCATATTTTATGAATCTGTATGACAGTGTGACATGCTAACAAAGTATATGTGCACATTTGATATACCATTATTGAAATTTTAATCTTGAATTACTGAGGGAAGAAAGAAGGAAGAGGAAGGAGATTAGAGCGGACAACCTAAGAATAGAGAAGATACAAATGATTGATTAAAAATATGAAGACTAAAATGGGGGGATGGGGTGCCTGGGTGGCTCAGTTGGTTAGGCATCTGCCTTTGGCTCAGGTCCTGATCCCAGGGTCCTGGGGTCAAGCCCTACATTGGGCTCCCTGCTTAGTTGGGAGTCTACTTCTCATTCTGCTCCTCCCCCCCACCCGTGTGCGCTCTCTCTCACTCTAAAATAAGTAAATAAAATCTTAAAAAAAGAATAAAATGGAGGGAAATATTTTAGAGGAAAGAAAAGGTCATTCAGTGAATGTTAAGGGGAATGTTAAATTGAAAGGATTCTATTCACACATTATCATTACCTTATAATGTTGTTTCTATCAATATTTGTAATTCCAAAAGGCAGTTAAAATCACAGAATGCTAGACCTAAAAGAAAACAGTTTAGCTTAGACTTTCCATATGAGGATGTTCAATCCGAAAGAAACTTTTCCAAGAATATTAGTTAATGAGTGGCAGTGAAAGCGTGGAGTTGCTCAAAAGCCAAACAATATATATTAAGGGTGTCTGATGTGTATTTGTATAGCACCATCTGCCTGTTAACCAATTTGGAAAACTCAGTTTTTTCAGGTTTATATTCTAAACACAGCAACCAAACCATAAGCCTCAATGGAGAAGTAACTTTTCTACTGGAGGGGCTTCCCGTGTCTGTGGCCCAAGGGATTAAAAAAAAAAAAATTGTATATTACTTCATTTGTCTTAAAGCCTAAATATGGTTAGTAGCCTAAAGGTATCTTGCTAACCTATGCCTTTTTTAGACTTGATTCTCCATTTAAATACTCATTGGCCTTGATCCATTTATAAGACATATAAAACTGTTTCAAATGTAAAAGTAAATACTAATGTGTAATTATAATAATTGATATAAATATATAAACTCTCTTAGCAGACCCCTGGGATGAAGTTCATTCATATCACAGTCATCTTAAAATTATCTACAATACCTTTATCATTTGATATTTCCTCAAATATTTAGTAGTTCCACAAATATTATGGTTTTAAGGAGCGAAAAATGAATTTTTAGTTTAATGTGTATGATATAATTAGGTGTATTAATAGAAATATGAAGTGATCATCTTTATTCCTACAATCTTCTCATTCTTTAATTGTATATGCATTTATGAACATATGTGTATTTGGATGAATAATACTGTATATGTTTTTTTCTTTCACTAACCACACACACACCATACACATTATTTGAGAGATTTCTCCCCAAAATGCATAGCAACTGTGTGTTTTTGGCAAGTTATTATTTAAATGCGACTGTATATTTTTTTAAGTTTTAATTATCACAAGTAAATAGAATCTATGGAATTTCCATACTCTACAAAACATATTGCTACCTCACATAGTTGTTTCGGTAATAATTTGAGTTCTTCAAAATAAGAATAATAAGTCAAGCAGAGAAAGACAATTATCATATGGTTTCACTCATTTATGGAACATAAGAAATAGGAAGATCGGTAGGAGAAGAAGGGAAGAAGAAAGGGAGGGTAAACAGAAGGGGGAATGAACCATGAGAGACTGTGGACTCTGGGAAACAAACTGAGGGCTTTAGAGGGGAGGAGGGTGGGGGATTGGGACAGGCCGGTGATGGGTAGTAAGGAGGGCACGTATTGCATGGTGCACTGGGTGTTATACGCAACTAATGAATCATGGAACTTTACATCAAAAACTAGGGATGTACTGTATGGTGACTAACATAATATAATAAAAAAAATAAGAATAATAAATAAAAACTAACAAAGAAAGCTTTATAGAAACCAGAAATGGGGGCACCTGGGTGGCTTCATTGGTTAAGTATCCGACTCTTGATTTCAGCTCAGGTCATGGTCTCAGAGTCGTGGGATATAGTCCCGTGTATAGCTCTGTGCTCGTCATGGAACCTGCTTACGATTCTCTCTCTCCCTTTCCCCCTCCCTGCCCCCTACCACTTATGCATGTATTCTGTCTCTCAAAAAGAGGAAAAAAAAAAAAGAAACTGCAAATGAAAAGAGGAAAAGAATATAAGCACAAAGGCCAATTACAAAAGCAGTTCCTTAAGAAAAAAACAAGATTTCAGAAAAAAAACCATAACCCAAGTCCAACCATGAGAAAAACATTAGACAAACCAAAATTGAGGGACATTATACAAAATGCCCGACTAGCACTCCTCGAAACTCAAGGTTATCAACAACAACAAAAAGTGTGATAAACTGTCACAAATCAAAAGGAAATAAGAATAAATGAAAATTAAATGTAACTTGGTATTCTGAGTGGAATTATGGAATAGAAAAAGGACATAAGATAAAAAGTAATGAAATAAGAGCAAAGTATGGAGTTTAATTAATAGTAATACACTGGTTGTGACATTGTTCTTAGTTGTGACAAGTGTACAGTGACATTAACAACAGATAAAATTGGGAGAAGATTTAAGGGACCCTTCTGTACTATCTTCACTTCCTTTAAAAAGAATTTAAACCTATTCTAAAATAAAATGTTTATTACAACATACAGAATGGTAATTATTAAGATATATTCTAATAAGTCATTGCATTTTAAGGAAAGAGAAATAATCCTATGGGTAGTAAGGCAGAATTAGGCTGACCTCAAACTTTCTCAAAAATACTGACTACTTAAGAACAAAGCCAAATATGTTCAGAATTTGAGAAAGATGAATTTTAAACCAAAAGATAATATGTCAAAGTTATTCATTAAGCGCAGAGTACCAAGTATAATGTATACAATATGCACACAAATGAAACACATTTTGAACTTAGAGAAATTCATTGAAAAATGTCTCATCCATGAACTTTCTTAGGAAATGAACCTGCTGTTTTCTTATGCAAACGATTAGACAAATGGTAGTTCAAACTAATTCTTGAATGGAGAGCTCATAATAAATAGTATACTTTAATTGATGAATCTATTTCAGATACTGAGATGTATTGTAAACAGCTATAGAAATCCTATATCAAGAGAATTTAATGTTAAAACGTTGGATATTTAAATTTTTAACATTAACAATAAATTGAGAAGAAAGAAGAGAAAATATGGCTTTTGATTTCACCTCAGGTCATGATCTCAGGTTGTGGGATCCAGCCCTGTTTTGGGCTTCATGCTCAGTGGGGAATCTGCTTGAGGATTCTTTCTCTCCCCCTTCCTTTACCCCTCCCCCAACTCACACTGACTCACTCACTCTCTCTGCTAAATAAATAAATCTTAAAAAAAACTAGGTATAGATAAAACTGCTCATCATAATCTATTTTTAAAGTCCACCAGGATTATGCTTTAATCAACTATAAGTTAATATTAGGCAAGGCAGGGCTTTTGTTATTATTGCTGCTGTTGTTAATTCAAGTACAAACTTACTCTCCCATCTCAAAGATATTTGTGCACATTAAATTACAGAGAGAGAGACTACCTGTTGTCCTCACTTGGACAGACACCTTGAAATGTGGACATCTGGCTAATCATTCTTGCAATCTGCCACTTTACTTCCCTCTTCATAAACTGATCTTTTGATCTCTGTTATCCCTTCAGAGACATGTCCTTATGAGTCTATCCATCAAATGACAAACTCCTGGCCTCACTAATATTTTTTGACAGGCAGGCATTGCCTGACCCTGGGAGCCTACCTGGAATCTTGATTCTAAAACTCCTCAGTGTTATTTCCTCTTGTCTGTGGAAGATTTATTGTTTCAGACAATGATGTTTGTTTCACATAAGTATCCAAACCTCAAACAACTGTGAATTACCAAGCTAGAGAGTATATATACATACACAAAACCACCCCCACCACATGCACACACCTGCACACATACACATAAATACATTCATACTTACAACAGGAGCTATAGATATTAAAATTTACCTGTTGTGGGTAGATACGTATTTTTTCCAGTAAGTTTCAGAGTAATATTTGAAGTGTTTATAGTTCATAATCAAGAAAAAGTTGTACCAGGTGGGGTAAAATAGGGAAGATTTTATTCAAGGCTATTGCAGTAAGGTCAACACTGTTATAATAGGGAAGAGAGCTTGAATTTAAGTCTACTGAAACAGAAGGAAGGCCTGAGGATTTTTAAATACTGGACTGAACTAATGGAAAAGACATTTGGGAAGAGCTTGGTCTAAGAGTTAGGCTCTGTGTATTTGCTAATTGTTGCTGTCCAAGTTAGACTTCTACTTCCCCCAGAAACTGGGATATAGAGGCACTATCTTTCTTGATGATTACATTTTAAAGGAATGGCTTCTGGGTCCTTGAGAAAAGACACTTCTGGCCTGTAAAACTAGCTAAGACCGGGAGAAGATTTACATCTCAAAAGGGCACAGAAAATTTGCAGTTACAAGTTTTCTAATGTAAAAATTCTCTAAGAAAAGAGAGATCAGGGCCTATAGTCAGGAGGAAACCTTTAAAAGTTTTTTGGAACTGAGGGAAATTTTAAGGCAGTCTTGGTCAGTAACAAAGCTCCTGCATAATTATATTCCCATTTCCACATCTTGCCTCACTTGCCACCATCCTAGTGTACACACTGCCCATCGCACCAGCCACATTACTTTATTTGTAGTAACCAAATATACCATATTTATTTTCATGCTTCATTTCCTTCCACAACTTTTCTTTCTTATGTAACTTTATCAGATCTTAAATACATGGTTAGGGTCCCTGGAATCTTTCCTTGCTTCAATAATTTGATGCTTTTACCGTTTATCTGTCCCCCTATTGCATCCACGTAAGTGTGGTGTAATGTTGCAAGAGTGTGGGTTCAAGTGTTATATTGGCTGCAGTTAATGTTGGACCAAATACTAATTAGATGCACAATTTGGAAAGGTATTTAATCTCTTGGAATTTTGGTGTCTTACATGTAAAATGTAAGTAATTGTAGTACCTAGCTCACATACTTTTCTTCTTTCTTTTCTTTATTTAATATTTTGGTGACGATGAAATTTATATGTACAAAGTAAAGAACAGAGTATTGTTTTTATTATGCCACTCACAACTTCTATTATTAATTTCTGTTTATTTCTCCTCCTAAGCTGTAAATGACATTAGAATAGAAAGTAATTTTGTGTTCTTTGGTGTATCTTGCGCCTAGAACAGTGTTTTTTATTTAGTATTTATTATTAAATACTAGTTGAAAGCAAGTTCAGTTACTGAAATTTTACATTCCCACATGTAAATATGTTGTCAAGAGACTTACAGTTTTAAAATGATATCGAGAGACTTATAGTTTAATATATATTGATATATATGTTAAAGAAACTTATTTTATTAAAATAAATGTGAGTGAATAAATATTTCTCATTTGTTTATCTGTTCCATGTTTGTTTAAACTCCTTACTTTTGTTTTAAAATATGAGTTTAGTAAGTAATATTTTTAATCATCTGAAAGGAAAATACGGCAAAATATATAGTATTTTAAAAGATTAAAAACTGTTTGGATGATTTGAAAGAGCAAAAATTTCCAAGCTGTATGAACTATTTATTTATTTTTAATCACTAGTCTGAAGTTTGAGTAGAAAAGGGGAAAATTGGCATTGTTTACTCTCTGCCTCTGTTGGGGAACTTTAAATGTCAGTCAGCCTGATTACTACTGACATGGACTTTTCACTGACATAGATTTTTCCCTGAAGTCATGTGAGTTGTTCCCATGACATGATAGGCAATATTACCAAAATATAGGCTGGACATAGTCATATAGAGAATCTGGAGTAGAAATGGCCAGACATTATTTTGATCCTTTGTGAACCCCTTTGAACACTTGGTAAATACAGAGAATGCGGGGTTTATGTTCTAGGACTGCCCAGAGCCTCAAAACTACCCTAAGTCTCTCAGGACGCTGGTTGCTTAACTGATAATACAAACACGAAATAAACAAATGGCTAAATTAACATATGAGAGGAATCTTTGGACAGCATCCAGGTAAATACTGAGTGGACTTAAGCAGAACCGTATTTCAGAGCAAAGAAGTAGGATAGACTTGTGCTAATTGCAGTTAGAATTAAAAACTACTTGGATGTAGTTTAGTTATAAGAGCCAGTAAAAACGGTCACTTTTATATAATAGATATTTATTTGATATTCATATGGAGCTGTACTTGGGGCCAGTATATAGATACAGATTATACAGCAGCAGAAAACTAAGCAACAGTGTTAAAATTCTTAGTTTATCCACCAAAAATAGAAATGTAGAGAAAGATGTAACATGGAAAACTTACAGAGACTGTATATCGGTCGTGAGTATACCAGACACAATTTATCTGTGTGTCATTTTCAAGTCTTTCTAGTACTTGTTTTTTAAGGAAAACAGCAGATTACAGAGAACAATAGTAATATACGAGTAAAGCAGTCAAATATGAGCTTCTCACTCATCTTGATCCCCAGGATTCTGTACTTCAGGGGCAACCATTGTTACTACCTACATTTCTTTGTATAGATAATTTACGCATATTAAAGCATATATGTGAAGAGCAGAGCGCCAGTTAATAGAGACATACTTAAAACAAGATGACAGATACTTAGAAAATGAAAAAAGAAAAAAGGTATAATTTCTTTCCTACTATTAAAATGCTAATGAAAAGTAAGTGATTGCACATTGGTTATTATTGGGTAAAATAACTCTTATGGTAAAAATCCATAAATAAAACACATCTAGATAAAACTATATTAAGGAGGTTAGCTTGTAAATTAATCTCTTGTGAGGAGGTATGTTGTCATCTTCAAAACTGTCTCACATGTTGAAGCAGTTTTGGTGTAATATTCTTTTTTTAATTAATTAATTATTTTTTGTAATATTCTTTTAAAGCAGCTGGTTTTGTTCTGTAAGTAGTATATTAAGATTCTGAATGTGTGTAAAAATTGTAGCTTAAGTTTTGTATTCTCTTTGTCACTTTCTCTTGAAAGAGAATTTTAACCTCAAAAAGATAATTAATAATTGTATAATCTCAAAATTTGATCTTAAGTAATACATATAGCTTCTAATATATATATTATTATTTCATTTTAAGGGGGCCAGCTATAAATAAGCAGAACAACACGCCCTGATATCAGAAAGTATGGAAGTCCAAATACAGCTATATTCAACTTGCTTATGGAATAAAATATTCTAAAAACAGTTCAGGAAGTCTCTGTATCAGGCAGCACAGGATTTCCCACTCGGTCTTGCTTACCAGTTAGACATGGAGTTATAGAGGCCCACAAATAAGAAGCTGAAATTTTAGTCCAGCTTCTCTATATTCCAGTCACATTAACTTAGAAAGGCACAGTTTCTTCTTCCTAATCTGTTGTATTTTAGGAAAACACGTTGGTGACTTTTGGGCAGAGAAACCAGAAAACCAAGGACAGGGACAGCATAATTGCTGAAGAGTTACGGAATCCAGGAAGGAAAAGAGATAAAGAGAGAATCTCCAGTTTTTGTCTACCCCTAATCCTGACTAACTCCTGAACTCTGCATGCATAGAATAGATCTGAGCAGCTAAAGACGAAGTATGAAGTCAGATCAGAGCTGCTTCCCAAGAAATAGAGTTTCACATTCAAGTCCTGTAAAGATAATTGTTTGCCACTTCAAAAGAAACAACCTTCATTGGGAAAAAATAAAAAAAGAATATAGAGTCTCCAAGTCATAATATCCAGTATATAATTTAAAATTACCCAACATAGAAAGAACCAAAAAAAAAAAAAAAAAAAAAAAAAAAAAAGAAACCTATCCCCAGGGAAAAAATTAATTGAAACAGACCCTAAGATAACCCAAATGTCAAAAATGTCAGTCAGAACTTTTAAAGCAACTATTAGAACTCTTTTGAATGAGGGTTTTAAATATAAATCTGCTCACTGTGAATAAAAATATTTTAAAAGACATCACTGCAGAAACCTAGAATATATTGACTATATAAATTATGGAACTAAAAATATGGTATCTGAACTATAAAATTTACTTAATGAACGTAAAACAGAATGAATATTACAGAGGAAAGAGTAAGTGATTTCATGATATATCAATATACATTATTCATGTGAAGAACAAAAAGAAAAAAGATTTTTTTAAAAAAATCAGAGTATCAGAGACTTTTGATATAATATAAAGTGATAAAACATGTGTTTAATTAGTGTTACAAAGGAGGGAAATAGCTATTAGAGCAGAAGAAAGTGTTGAAGAAATAATTGCTGAAATTTTCTCAAATTTGATGAAAGCCAGGAATTTACAATTCCAGTTTAGCTGAAATGTCAGTATCTCTACTTCATCCTCAAAGTGTCCTAGATTGGATAGTAAATTACAAAGTTACCTGCCTGTAAGGCAGAAGTCCTCATGGAGTCAAGCTGATAATTTTTATTCCTTAAATTGCCCCCAAATTGAAATATATATACAACCTAGAATGCAGTAAAAATTAATGGGAAAATGGATTAACTGATCAATATATGGTACTAGGACATTATGGGAGAAAACATAAAAGCAAATTCTGTACCCTATACCATAAATAAACATAAATTGCAGATAGAAAAATGACCGGAAATGAAAATGAAGTGCAAAATCTCAGAAGAAAATACAGGAGACTATCATTATGACGTCACGATAAAGAAATACTAATTGCAGATATAAAATTCACAGTTCTCAAATGTTACTAAATGACTATATTTTGAAAAATACCCTGTGTAAACAACATTGAAACAATGATTTGGGGACACCTAAAGGGATTTATGTGTATCTAAAAAAAGAATGATGATTTGGGGGACAGGGTAGAGGTTTTTTCGTCTATTTTCTTCCTTGCTTATTTGTTTTACTTTTCAATGAAAAGCCTAGAATCTGTTTGTTGATTAAGACCCAGTAGAAAAATTAAGATAAAAACAATTTGTAGAAAAAAAGAATGAGAAAACAAAGAAAAGGAAATAAATTGATGAAAAATTACAAATATTGATAATGTACATTGATTTCAACATAAATTATTTAAATAGATACAAGTATTTTCACATAAGAATTTTAAACTTTTTCTTTGCACTTTTTTTTTTTTAAACTTTGATAGAACTATACTATTCCCATACTGAGAACTGTTCTATTCCAGTACAAATGTATCCTATGAACCCCTCCTTTGGGAGTTAGATTTCTTAAAAAATATTTGCAGTTAAGCATAGTAAATGTATCTATCATTGATTCTGATTCATCTATTGAAGCAAATGCCCTTACCAGGTATGGAGGTGGTTACTCAGGTTGACTTCAGGTTCACTCACAATGTAATTCAAATCTAAGGATAGAGGTTGTATCAGTGTCTACAAAATGTTGAGTTCCTGTGCTCCCAGAATGTTTTACCCAGCCATGATGCCATTTGATTAGAAACATAATGGATTTTAATTTTCAAATATGAAGTAACTAAGAAGTAGATCACTGATAAACAGTTGTGAGAAAAAGAAAACTCATCATTTGAAGAATAAAAAATAAGTATTTTTATTTACTAATAACTCCCATCCTCTCTACAAACTGTATTATGATTTCTGTGTGTTATATAAATAAGGTTGTGGAAAATAATTTCACTGAAATTTTTCTCACATTTAACCTTGATGTGGGCTGCTATGTCTGTGGAAAATATTATGAATGGAAAAGAATTCTACCAAAATAAATGCATGATAATTGTTTTTTTTTAATTATGTTCAGTTAACTAGCATATAGTACATCATAAGTTTCTGATGTGTAGTGTTCAGTGATTCATCAGTTGCATATAACACCCAGTGCTCGTCACAACACATGCCCTCCTTAAGCCCATCACCTAGTCACCCCATCCCCCCCCCACTTCTGTAACCCTGTTTGTTTCCCAGACTCCAGAATCTCTCATGGTTTGTCTCCCTCTCTGATTTCTTCCCATTCAGTTTTCCCTCCTTCCCTGTGGTCCTCCACTCTATTCCTTATGTTACGCATATGAGTGAAACCGTATGATAATTGCCTTTCTCTGCATGACTTATTTCACTTAGCATAATACCCTCCAGTTCCATCCATGTCGATACAAATGGTGGGTATTCATCCTTTCTGATGGCTGAGTAATATTCCATTGTATATATGTACCACATCTTTATCCATTCATCTGTTGAAGGGCATCTCAGTTCCTTCCACAATTTGGCTATTGTGGGCATTGCTGCTATGAACATTGGGGTGCATGTGCCCCTCCTTTTTACTACCTCTGTTTATTTGGGGTAAATACCCAGTAGTGCAATTGCTTGGTCATAGGGTAGCTCTATTTTTAACATCTTGAGGAACCTCCATACTGTTTTCCAGAGTGGCTGTACCAGCTTGCATTCCCACCAACAGTGTAAGAGGGTTCCCTTTCTCCACATCCTCACCTACACTTGTTGTTTCCTGTTTATTTTGGCCATTCTAACCAGTGTAAAGTGGTATCTCATTGTGGTTTTGATTTGTATTTCCCTGATGGCTAGTGATGTTGAACATTTTGTCATGTGTCTGTTAGCCATTTGTATGTCTTCTTTGCAGAAGTGTCCATTCATGTCTTCTGCCCATTTCTTGACAGGATTATTTGTTCCTTGGGTGTTGAGTTTGATAAGTTCTTTATAGATCTTGGATACCAGCCCTTTATCCAAAATGTCATTTGCAAATACCTTCTCCCATTCCGTGGATTGCCTCTTAGTTTTATTGACTATTTCCTTTGCTGTGCAAAAGTTTTTTATCTTGATGAAGTCCCAAAAGTTCATTTTTGCTTTTGTTTCCCTTGCCTTGAGAGACATGTCTTGAAAGACGTTGCTGTGGCCAATGTCAAAGATGTTACTGCCTATGTTCTCTAGGATTTTGTAGGATTCCTATCTCACATTGAGGTCTTTCATCCATTATAATAGTTAATGAGACACTATAAGTAATCTCCCAAAATAATTTATAAAGGGATTTAGTAAGCCAAGCTTAATGTTCCAATGTTGCAGTTTCCCTGGAGTTAAAATTGTTATTCATAAGTTTCCTTTTCTACTAACCATCCTCGGTCTGACCTGTAGTTCAGCTCGTGGGTGTAACTTGCCTCTAGACTTTCGAACTCAAGAGGTCTGAGCCCCAGAATTTATATATTCTCTTACCTTGAAAGCATTCCAACCTTTTCAGAGAGATAGAGCAATAGAATTCGAAGCTGGTGATTTTCCAAAGCTTTGCTTTTCCTCTTCAATTTGGCCCTTTCTGTTTTTCACTTTTGCTTTGTGAATACTTTAATATAAACATGTTTTTCTATCTTATCTGTACACTTGTACTTCCAGATTAGGTAGGACACTTCACATTATTAAAAAGTCCTTGTTCATTATTTTTATTTCTACCTTTGGGTGTCCCAGATGGATTTTAGTAATGTTTACTGCCTTAACTAATTCTTTAAACAGAAAGATAATGACAGTTCACTAAACAGTTTAGAGCTAGTAAATCTCATAGACAATAAACAATTTAGGTTCACAAATTGTGTGAATTTTAGTAGTTGATACATAGGACTATATTAACCTTTGGATAGGAATTCAGAGTAATTAAAATAACCTAAAAATAGTATATTCTTATTGTGATTCATTGTTACTATACCTTAGTGTTAATTAATAATAAAGACATATTATCTTGAAAAGTATATACATCTGGACCCTTTTACTAGGAAGCATATATATTCTTATCTTAATACTAATTATAGGTAACAAATAACAATATTCACATCTTAAAGTATTTCAAATATTTGTCTAGTCAATAAAATAGTATAATTGTTTGCTATTATACTTTCCATATAGTTAATCTTAAGATATGATGGAAGATGATAATGTCTAATATTGATTGACTGCTGAGATATTAGATTTGATATTCATATCTATTAGCTTTATTTCACAAACGAGAAATCAGTAGCTCAGAAATATTAGTGCTTGTCCACTTTTAAACAGTCAGTAATTCCAGTATTTAAAACTGGGTCTTTGGGGGTACGAATTTAGAATGAATGCCATTACATTACTTTGTTTAGTACAATGTTTATTCTGATATAATTTTAGTATTTAGTTTTTTCATATTTGTACTCTACTGTCTTATCTTTAGACATGATTAGTAAAATTTGCTTAATAGGTTATCTCAAAATAAAACAATTACTTAGGGGTACCTGGGTGGTGCAGTTGGTTAGGCATCCCACTCTTCGTTTCAGCTGAGGTCATGAGATTGAGCCCTGCATCCGGCTCCATGCTCAGTGCAGAGTCTGCTTGAGATTCTCTCCCTCTCCCTCTGCCCCTCCACCCCCATGCTCGCTCGCTCACTCTCTCTAACATAAATAAATAAACTTATAAAAGAAACAATTACTTATCCTAAGTTTCAGGCTTCAAATTGCTTGTCATAGCATTTAATTACCACATTCAAGGGGGAGTTTCAGGCAGATTTGGAGTATCTGAGGAAAAGAATACACAGATGAAATAGGAAAGGTACTCAGAGGTACAACAAAAGAAAAAAAAAGTTGTGAAATGAAAACTGACTTTCCAGTAGGAAACATACGAGATTGCTGGTGTTCGTCTGATTATAGAATGAAAAATGTCCATATGTACATATATGAGATAAAGGGATTAAGAAAAGTTATTCAAGTATCTAATGAGAAGAAAAAGAAACAAATGCCCTTACTAGGTATGGAGGCGGTTACTCAGGTTGACCTCAGGTTCACTCGCAATGTAATTCAAATCTAAGGAGAGAAGATGTATCAGTGTCTACAGAATGTTGAGAGTTCCTTTGATCCCAGAATGTTTTACCCAGCCATGATGCCATTTGATTAGAAACATAAGAGATTTTAATTTTCAAATATGAAGTGACTAATAGATCACTGATAAACAGTTGTGAGAAAAAGAAAACTCATTGTGAAATTCAATTAAGAAAAAAATTAAAATTAAGTTATGACAAAGGGGAAAAATGTGTCTGTTAACATTTGCTAGATTGAAATTTGAAACTAATATTAAACAGTTAATGTAATATTTTTAAAATGCAGAATACATTTTTCATTATTTGTGATAATTTAAAACAATATGCTTCTCAGGAGGTTTTTCTAAAGTTACAGAAGGTATTGGCAAGAGTTACAGTGCTAATTTTATCTTCTTTATTAATAGAAAATCAGTATACACTATTTTATGTTTCTACGTCATTATATATATATTCATATTCACAAACACATGCGTGTATAATAACTGAAGAGTGTCAGCCTCTTAATATTTCATATCATCTATTTTTTAAAGTTTTTATTTAAATTCCAGTTTGTTAACATAGTGTAATAGCTTCAGGTGTACAATTTAGTGATTCAGCACTTCCATATATCACCTAGTGCTCATCACAAATGCACTCTTTAATCCCCATTCCATATAATCTATTTTTTTTAAAACCACACAGGCTATCTTAGGAAATAACATCTCCCTAGGTAATAATTTTGTACTTTTCTGCATCACTTGAATTCTATGTTTCAATATTTCAAAGCAAAAACAAATATACAATAATGTATTGCTTCATGAAAAGAAAAAGGTACACCAAAATGTTTACAACTTGTTTTTGAAAATACATATAATATAGAAGCTCTGTTTTTGTGATTTGGACCAGTTGTGCTAAGGACAATTTTTTTAAGTGCTAAATCAGATAATCATAAAAATGACACAAGTAATATTATAAAAAGTAAGCATTTATAAGTGAATATTCACCAGAAATTTGATAAAGGTGAGGTCTCTATTTTAATGAGTCCATTGATTATGGACCACAAAAAGCTTCTTGTATGAAATATTGTCCTAAAGTACACTCGGGATTTTCAGTCTCAGTGTATTCAACTCAGAAGAAGAAATTTAAATTTATGAAGCATTCTGAGAAAAATATTAATGCTATTTATCCTGATATTTTACCATTCTTTTACCCACATGTTCCTTGATAGTGGTGTTTAATTAATTCTATTAATAATGTATTTGATAATTAAATTGTTTTCACAGTAAAAACTATGTTTACATCAATATTTCATCAGTTTATGTAATATCTGATTAGAAAATTACAATAACATTACAACTGTCACAAAGAAGGTAAAAACATAGTGTATCCTTGGGAAACATTTGATTTAATTTATCTAATTAGAAGTACACAATGATATAGAAAGTATTTTCAAGTTCTCAGTATGCCAAAAGATTAATAGGATATCCATACACCACAGAGGAAAGGAAAATAATAGATGAGAGAGCAAGAGAAAGTATGGAATGCTCTGACACAAAAGACCTAAAACAGAAATTAATGTTCACTTAAAACACAAAAGTGTTAGTTGAATCCACTTAATTATGAAAACAAAAGTATGCTAATCTAGAAATCCAGGTCTGAATGTATTTTCTTATTATATCCAAAGATTCGAGATTAAGCAAAAATTGTACAGCTGATAATGAGTTTAAACATGCAGATTTTACTGTGGTCTTAAATGACTTGAGGAATGAGATCCCCATTTAAAAGATTAAGGTTTACAGTAGGTCCTGAGCCTTTTTACCTGAGTTGCTAAATCAGGATCATGCTTTCTTGCTGATTGATGGATTATGTATGTCAGTGGCTGTTTAGAATAATTATAATGCTATGGTTTATGTGCCAGACTGGGACACAGCCTAAGTCTCATTTACTGTTTTGTCAAAACTACTTTTGCTCACTTACGAGGTTAAAACAAATCATATTGTCCTGACAAGTTCATATGTGTTTCAGATTTTTAAATAAAATTACTAAGTTATGTGGGTATTTCTTTTTAAATGATGCAAATTCTACTGGGTAAACAATAATAATAATAACAATAATGATAGGAATGATACAAGGTGATCATGACTCAAATTATGATTCAAATCATCTTTGAAATATAAAGAGGAACATGTGCCTAAAGAGAGGAATGCTATTCAAATATTTTATGCCATAGGTACCAGTCAGAAAATGTGATTCGGCTGTCATCATGGTTGTTGGCCTTGAATAACCCGCATGGTTTTTAGGAATGTACCCCTGCTCATGTTAATAGCTCTTTTATTCTATAACGAATAAGTCATATCTCAATTATGATAAGCATGGCCCATGGTTAAGTGTAAGAACAGATCTAAAACACATTGAAGAGGGCCAACCTGAAGTATAAAGAGAAAAGAGCCTTGTGTGCTTATTGTGATGAGATCCTTTGTCCCCATTTCCTTTGTGTAGTCTCTTCTCTTTTTCAGTGCTTACATTTCCTCATTTCTTCTTGTCCAATTATTATTGTCTCTCAGGATAAGCATTATATAATCACTTTCTGTTACCTTATTATGCCCCATTTTTATTTTACTCTTGTCTCTTATATTTTACAAACTTTTATTTTTATTTACTTATTATTTTAGTGAAGTATAGTTGACACACAGTGTTACATTCATTTTAGGTGCACAACATAGTGATTTGACAACCCCCTATACATGTTCACTAGTGTAGCTACTATCTGTCACCGTACAAGGCAATTAAAATAGCGCTGACTATATTCCCTGTGTTGCGCTCGTATCCCCAAGTCTTATTCATTTTATAATGGGAGCCTGTATCTCCCAGTCCCTTTCACCCATTTTGCCCACCCCTCACCACCCTCCCCTCTGGCAGTCATTAGTTTGTTCTTCGTACTTGTGGATCCACTTCTGCTTTTGTTTATTCTTTGTTTTAGGTTCCACATGTAAGTGAAATCATATTTTCCTTTCTCTGTCTGACTTATTTCACTTACCATAATACCCTCTAGGTTCATCCATGTTGTTGCAAATGTCAAGATCTTATTCTTTTTTATGGCTGAGGAATATTCGTGTGTGTGTGTGTGTGTGTGTGTGTGACTTCTTTATCTATGGGTAGACACTTAGGTTGCCTTTTGTCCTCATCAAGGCTCTCCTTCCACATCTAACAAGGCCCATTCTTTGTGGAAGCTACTTCTCTACCAATATTCTCGAACAATGATGCCATCCAGTCAGTAAAATTTGATCTTCACAGTGTTTTGCTTCCTTCTGTTTTATCTCAATGCTATTGGTTAGATTTTAGTCATTTGTACATAAGAACAAAACAAGCTAACATTTAAAAAATTATAAACATCAAGTGACATTTTTATGTGGTATTTTACTGATTCTTTCTAACAATGTAATTAAGATCTTTTTTACCCCTAACTCTAAAATCCTATGTTAACAAATAGTTTTTATATTCTTTTATTAGGAATGTTTCAAATTGAGCCAATATTTCCTTACAAAGTGTTATTTTAGAAAGCTCTTCATAGACAGGATTCAAATGTTTTTGTTTTGCATTCTCTTCCTTTGATTTTGAAAATTTGTATTTTGAAGATTGCAGTGTGGAATTAAATTTATACACCCCTTATTTTATTGTAGAGGCATTATCTGATGGTTTCATAAGAAAACAATATACACATATATTTTTAACACATATTTTTACACATCTTTTACACACATTCACAACACAAAGTTTATATATATATTCATACATGCACAAATATATAAAAATAAATATAAGTAAAAATATAAATTACATATAAACTTATATATGTATATTTACCTTTGATCTTCACTGTCTTACTTTGCCAAGTATTTCAGTATATTTTTTTCTTGAATAGTTTACTCTGATATGGCTAAATGGGAGGAAAAATACATGAGACGAAGCTGCTGCAAACAATTTTGAACACTTATGGAACGTAGCTTTTCTACAGCTGTTCAGTAAAAAACTGAAGTTGGGCACAAATTTGTTTTAATGATCAAGTTGCAGTGAGATTTGTATATTTCCTGGTTATTTCTGCAGAAAGAGTAAATTCCAAGTTTTTGATCTGGTTTGGCTCATCATGAATGTAAGGGAAGCGAGACTCAGCTGAGACCAAAATGACATAGATTTTACTTTAGAGTCAACTAATGGACTTCACACTCAAAATAATTGCTGTTAATATCACATATCTGTTCTTGACAATCAAGTGTTAGATATCTTTTCTTAAACTCTTTATTGACATATACTTTTAACAGAATAAAATGCATAAATTGTGGACATTAATTCTAAGTTTGTTGAGTTTTGACAGTTGTATAGACCTATGTAAACACAACCCCAATCAAGATAACGACACTTATATTATCTCAAAAAGATCCACTTGCCTCTTTTCATTTAATTTTCCCCAGAAAGCAGTCACTTAAAAAATTCATAAACTTTATTGTTTAAAGCAGTTTTAGTCCACAGTAGAATTGAGGGAGAAAATATAGAGATTTACCATATACCCTTTTCCCCCCACACATGCATAGCTTTTGCCGCTGTCAACATCTCACACCAGAGTGACTGGTATATTTGTTACAATTAATGGAGCTCTATCAACGCATCATTATCACCCAAAGTTCATAGTTCACATTAGGGTTCACTCTTGGTTTTGTACATTCTATGTTTTTGACAGCTGTATAACTACATGTATATATTATTATAGTATCATACAAAATAGTTTCACTGCCCTAAAAGTCCTCTGTGCTCTGCATATTTATCCTTCCCCATACCCTAACTTCTGGCAACCACTGATCTTTTTACCGTCTCCATAATTTTCCTTTTCCAGAATCTTATGGAGTTGGGATTGTATAGTATATAGCCTTTTCATGTTGGCTTCTTTTACTTACTAATATGCATTTATGTCCTCTATATTTTCATGGATTGGTAGCCAATTTCTTTTTAGCACTGAGTGATATTCCATTGTCTGAATGTATTACAGTTTAATTATCCATTCACCTACTGAAGGGCATCTTAGTTCCTTCCAAGTTTTGATAATTATGAGTAAGCTGCTATAAACGTCTGTCCAGTTTTTTGTGTGGACGTAAGTTTTCCACTTCTTTGGGCAAATATCAAGGAGTATGATTGCTGAGTCATGTGGTAAAAGTATGTTTAATTTTATAAGAACCTGCTAAACTCTCTTACCAAGTGCCTGTACAAAAACATTCCCACTAGCAATGGATTAGAGTTCCTGTCCCACATTCTTGCCGGGTTTGGTGTTAGCGTTTTGGGTTTGGGCCATTCTAACAGATGTGGTATCTGTTCTTTCACCAATGCCACGGTCTTGATTACTGTAGCTTTGTAATAAATGTTGAAGTCATGGAGCATCATTCCTCTGACTTTGGTCTTCTTCAATATTTAGTAAGTTATTCTAGGTCTTTTGCCCTTCCATATAAACTTTGTAATTGGATAGTTGGTATCCGGAAAATAATTTTTAGGGATTTTTATTGGAATCGTATTTAATTTGTAAACTAATTGGCAAAAAAACTGACACCTTGAAAACATTTATTCCTTTTACACAAGAACATAGAATATCTTTCCATTTATTTAGTCATTCTTATATTTCTTTCATCAGAATTTTGTAATTTTCCTCATATAGGTATTGTACATAGTTTGTTAGATTTATACTTAAGTATTTCATTTCAGGAGGTGCTGATATAAATGGTACTGCATTTTTAATTTCAAATTCCACTTACTCATTGCTGGTATATAAGAAAGTAGTTGACTGGATCTTACATACAGCAGGTTTGTTATATTATTAGTTCCTAATTAAAATTGGCCATTTTTTTTTCAGATTTTCTACATTGACAATCTGTCATCTGTGGACAAAGACAGTTTTATTTCTTTCTTCCCAATCTATACAATTGTATGTCCTTTTCTTTACCTATTGCATTAGCTAGTACTTCCAGTGCAATGAAAAAAGAACTGGTAGGAGAGGACATCCTTGTCTTGTTCCTAACCTTATTAGGAAAACATCCAATTTCTCATCATTAAGGATGATGGTGGTTGTAGATTTTTTTTGTAGATGTTCTTTATCAAGTTTTGGAAGTTTCTCTCCATTCCTAGTTTGCGGAGTCTTTTTTTTTTTTTTTTTTTTTAATGAATGGTGGTTGAATTTTGTCACGTTTTTTCCTGCATCTCTTTATATCATCAAGTGATTTGTCATCTTTAGCCTATTGTTGTAATGGAAAACATTTGGTTTTTTGACTTTTGAACCAGGCCTGTACCTGGGTAAATCTCACTTGATCATAGTATATAATTATTTTTATATATTGTTGGATTTGGTTTGCCTATATTTGGTTGAGGATTTTTGCATCCATGTTCGTGAGATAGATAATGTACAGAAAATGATCTGTAGTTTCTTGTAATTTTTTTTTCTGGTTTTAGTATTGGAGTGATGTTGATATCAGAGAATGAGTTACAAAGTAGTCCCCTGCTTCTATCTTCTGGAAAAGATTGCAGATAATTTGTATAATTTTTTTAAATGTTTGGTAAATTTACCAGTGAACATGTATTGGCCTGGAGCTTTATGTTTTGGAAGGTTATTGTTTACTGATTTAACTTCTTTTGTAGATATAAGCCTATCTATATATTATGTATTTCTTCTTGTGTGACTTTTGGAAGATTGTATCTTTAAAGGAATTGGTCCATTTTATTTAGGTTATCAAATTTGTGGGCAAAGAGTTGCTCACGGGTGCCTGGGTGGCTCAGTAGTTAAGCGTCTGCCTTCGGGTTGGGGTGTGATCTCAGAGTCCTGGGATCGAGCCCCACATCAGACTCCTCCGCTGGGAGCCTGCTTCTTCCTCTCCCACTCCCCCTGCCTGTGTTCCCTCTCTCGCTGGCTGTCTCTCTCTCTGTCAAATAAATAAACAAAATCTTAAAAAAAAAAAAAAAGTTGCTCATAATATGCCTTTAGTTTCCTTTTAATATCCAAGGTATCTATAGTCCTGTCCCCTCTTTCATTTCTGATATTAATAATCTTGTCTTCTTTCTTTTTTTCCTAGTTAGCTTGCCTACAGACTTACCATTTTTATTGAAGCAACCTCTTTTTGATTTCTATTATTATAGATCCATTTTGCCTACTCTTGTAGAACTTTAGATAAATGGAATTATATTTCATGTACTCTTTAGTTTCTGACTGTAACTCACTGGAATGCTTTTGAAATATATCCATGTTGCTGCATTGTATCTGTAATATCTTCCATCTTCCTCTTTATTATTGAGTAATAGTTCATTGCTATATAGGTATCATATTTTTTTTATTATCCCATGTATGGACATTTAGGGTATCTTTAGGCTTTGATGATTTTGATTATGGCTGATAGAAATATTCTCTTCTCATTCCTTTTGTGGGTGTTTGTTTCATTCTCTTGTATAAATACCTAGGTATGGAATTCCTGGGTCATAATATAGACATATATGTTTACACTTACATTTTAAATAAACTGACTTTTTTTCCTAAAGTGGTTTAATTTTACATTCTGACCATCAGAATATCAATGATCCAAGTTGCTCTACATCCATACTTATATTCAATAATGTTAGGTTTGTTTTTTTAATTAACCATTCTGGTGAATATGAAATAGCTATTATTTCACTTTAGTTCATTGTTCTCTTAAATTTCTCACTTTCTCTCTTCACACATGTTCAGCAAAAGACTGGCCTAATATAAAGGAAAAAATGATTCAAGGAATTTTCTCTGTAAATATGCAAACATCCCTGTATTTGCATATGTCCATCTTTTTTCCCCAGCTTTATTGATGTATGATTGACAAAATTGTGGTAGTTGAATCTGTATAATGTGATGTTTTATATATATATAAAATATATATATATAATTTATTTGTTTATATATACATTTTTAAATTATTATCACATTTAAGCTAATTAACATATCTGTCATGTCAATAGTTACTTTTTTGCGTGGTGAGAGCACTTAAGATCTACTCTTAGCCCATTTCAAGTATGTGATACGTCATTACTAACTATAGTCACTATGCTGTACTTTAGATCTCTAGAACTTACTCATCTCACAACTGAAATTTTGTGCCCTTTGACTATCTCTCCATTACCCTCCAGTCCCTTACAACCGCTATTCTACTCTCTCTCTGTATGAGTCTGACATTTGTAGATTCCAGAAATGAGAGGTCATGAAGTGTTTGTCTTTCTTTTTCTGGTTTATTTTATTTAGCATCAAGTCCTCAGATTCATCCATGTTGTTGTAAATTGCAGGATTTCTTTTTTTTAAAGTCTGGAATATATCTATAATATGATCATATTTATAAATATATATTATGTTTTATATAAGTTATAAAATATTTACATATTATATAATATACCACATTTTACATAAAATACCAGAAAATGTAAGTCACTGACAGGCTATTGTGAATAATGTTGCAGTCAACATAGGAGTGCAGATATCTCTTCAAATTCTGGTTTTATTTCCTTTGGCTATATACCCAGAAGTAGGATTGCTAGATCATAGTTCTATTTTAATTTTTTGAAGAATCTCTATACTGTTTTTCTTAATAATTGTATTAATTTACATTCTTACCAACAGTGTGTAAGTTTCCCATTTCTCCACATTCTCACCAACACTTATCTTTTTACTTTTTGATAATAGTCATCCTAACAGGTATGAGATGATATCTCATTGTAGTTTTGATTTTTATTTCCCTGATGATTAGTGATGTTGAACTTCATTTCATGTACCTAATAGGCATTTATATGTCTTCTTTGGAAAAATATCTATTTTGGTCCTTTGCCCCATTTTTTAATTGTTGGTTGTGGTTGCATTTTTTTTTCTTGCTATTGAGTTGTATGAGTTCCTTATATATTTTATGATTGTAAATATATAAGCAGCTAACATTAGAGCACTGAAACACATAAAGCAAATATTAACAGATCTGAAGGGAAAAATAGGCAGCAGTACAATAATAGTAGGGAACTTCAGTGTCGCACTTTCAACAATGGATACATCATCCAGACAGAAAATAAACAGAAAGAGTAGACTTGAGTAATACTATTCACCAAATGATTTTAACAGACATATACAGAATATTCTATTCAACAGGAGTATGATACACATTCTTCTCAGGCTCTCACATGGAATATCTTCCAGGATAAATCATATGTCAGCCCACAAAATGAGTAATAATAAATTTAAGAAAATTGAAATTATACCAAGTATCTTTTCCAACCACAATGGTATGAAACTCTTGAACAACTGATGGGTAGAAGATGACATCAAAAGAGAAATCAAAAAATATCTTGAGACAAATGAAAATGGAAACACAACATGCCAAAACTTATGGGATGCATCAAAAGCAGTGCTGAGAAGGAAGTTAGCAATAAAAGCATACATCAAGAAAACAGAGAGGTCTCAGACAACATAGCATTACATCTTAAGGAACTGGAAAAAGAAGGACAAACTAAACCCAATTAGAAGGAAAGAGTAATGAAAATTAGAAGACAAACAAATGAAATAGAGACTAGAAAAACCATAGAAAAGATCAATGAAACTAAGAGTTGTTTGTTTTAAAGATAAACAAAATTGACATTTAGCTAGACTAAGAGAAAAGAGAAAATACTCACAAAAGTATAATTAGAAATTAAAGAAGACATTACAGCTGATACCACAGAAGTACAAATAAGAGACTACTGTGAACAATTACATGATGCATCGCCTGTACTCTTCCCCTATCATAATGATAATCTGACACTCTTTCTT
>NW_024423344.1:40075171-40344305 GCF_017311325.1 Ursus maritimus
TCTTGTTGATGACTGTTTTTATTCCCTTCTTCTGCATACTCTGTAGACTCTCCTTAGTCTCCTTAATGGAAAGTTTGTACTGCTGATTTCACTTTATCTCCTTTTTCTTCAAATTATATTACAGTCTCTTCATTCGTATTAAAGAAGCTTAACTCTTTAATTAAAATTAACATCATACCTACCCTTCATCTATTGCACACTCTTCAAGGCTAAACCTTTTTCTTCACCATAAATAGCTTCTAATTCCATACATCATCATCCTGTTCAACCTGCTATTGTTCCTGATTCTTCACACTGTTCTTTTGCTAAAGACATCTGTGGCTTCTGTGTGGCTAACTACAAGTTTCACTTCAGGACATGTACCTTTCTTATCTTCTCAACAATATCTGCAGTCTTAACTGCATCCCTTTACTGAAGGCTTCCCTTTTTTGGTTACTATATGTAAAACTTCCCACTCTCTCTCTCTCTCTTTTTTTTTTTCCCCACCTCCTGGGATATTTATTCATAGTTTATTGTGTAGGTGGCTCCACACGACTCTTAAATGAGTCTTCTCTTTGCATGTTACTCTCTTGTTTCATTAAGTGTTAGCACAGTTTGAGCAATTGCTTAATCCTAAAACTCAGGAGAGATCATTGATTTCAGAATATATTACTATCCACCCCTAAACTGTCATCAACTCAACCATAATGGATTAGCTTTTTAATTTTTAAAAAATTTTTAATCACAGTGGATTAACTTTTTAAATATCTTTTTGTGATTCACTCTATATCAATCCATTTATAATTTACCATCTGACCTTGAGCACGTCTCCTTTATATTTTGAAGCCATCTACTGCTTTTTATCCTGTTAATGCCTCATCTCTTCCTCCTTTTTTACTGGAGTATCTCTCTCTAGACCTTATTTTGTGTAATCCATTTTATATCCGCTGTCATCTTTAAAAATAATAAAGCAGAATGTGTCGCTTGTATTTAAAAAATGCTTTAGTGACTTTTCATTGTCCTTGCCAAACATCATCCTTGCAGTCTGGTGCATGTCTTCCTCTCCAGCTTTCTTTTTCACCTTTTTCTGTGTTACTCAGTTTCACTTCATCGGAATAACTCTTCTTACTTTTTAGAATGTGCTGCATTTTCTTTAAAATATGAGCCTTCACATGATTTCCTTTGCAGGAAAGTTTCTTTCACTCATCCTCCTATATTAAATTCACCAGGTGACTGCTACTCATCCTTTTGATCTCAGTTTAACAGTTAGTTCTCAGATTAAATTTTTGTTCTTCCACACTAGCTTAGCTCCTAAATGCTATTTTTTTTCTACTGGGCTGTACAATCCACAAGGGTATAAACTGCATCTGTTTTTTTCCCTGACAAATTTGTAGCATCTACACAATTGTGTGGTAAAGAATGGACAGTCACAAATTAGATATTGAATAGATCACTATATCACAATTCATTTCTTGGTTATATTGCAGAGACAGAGGATTGATTAATCCTGCACAGTCATAACTTGTACAAGTTAAATAATCATCCTTTCTCAGGTTAAGAATCTAATTTAGCGATTTGCTAATTTAAAATCAGTAGTTTATCATGTTTCAGTTTTCGAGCTCTGATCACAAAGGATAAAAAATAAATTTAATAGATGTTGAAATGTCTCTCAGTTAAGGAATGCATAAGACAAAATTGTGTTTTATTGACTTTAAAATCTCTTCTATTTTTGTAATTTCCCAAATTCAGTTATAATTCCCCAAATACAGTGAATATAACTGTTTCCCCACAATGTGAATTTATAAAAACAGTCTGATTTACAGAAATATTGTTTCTTTAGAAATTTATGTCAACAGTCATGCTAATTAATCATTGATGGAATGAAATTAAGTCTTTGCTAAATAGAAAGGATCATCCACTGAGACATTCAATTAGAAAGTGAGTAGTACATAATTTATCACTAAACTAGACATTTTTCTTGCTCCTTTAAAAGTTGAATATTATTCTGTGTAATAAATATGAAGGAAAATAAATTGCGTTAATTAATGCAGGCAATTTTGAGTCACTTATATATTGAATAATAAAAACACAGTGGAAATTAATACCATTAGTTGCAGAAGTGTTGTGATTTAGTGACATATTTTAAATTTCTGACTAAAAAAATGTCTTTCAGTATTCCTAATAAGAGGAATCCAGTATTTCCTCAATAGTGTCATCTAGAAGGGCCATAAGAAGAGGCTTTTTTCCATAAGTGAATTCCCTGAGGAATTTAAATAATTATTTGGGGTGTATATATATACATTTTTCCCTCATTTGTGAAATCAGTGGCCTGGAAGAGATGGAACATAAAGCATCTTCTGGGTGAAAGGTTTCTTGACTTTGATTTATACCTACAACTTCTGTCACCAGGAGCAATTCTTACTTCATGTGGAGGAAGTTCTGCCCATGTGCTGTGATCTCAAATTTCTTTCATGACCACATCTTCATGACTCGGCCAGTGCTGAAAATTCATTGCTACCAACAGAGGAAATTCTTTAAAGTGATCCATTCCTTCTTACAGATCTTTGAGTAACACATACATTCAATAGAGTAGTTATAATAATCTAACTCAAAGTAACAACACTATGGAGCTGAGAAATAATATTTAAATTTTTATGGGGAGGCAGGAAGGGATAAAGTCTACCAGTATGCGTGGCATTAAGACAAAGCTAGAAAGGCTATATATTCCTTGGTTGATGGGGTCCTCATGTGTTACCGAGATGTGAAATGAAAATAATTTTTACTTAAAAATATTGCCTAAATCTTCTTTAACTTCTTTAAGTTTCAGCTTCTCAATTTGTAAAATAAAGCTAAAAATTTCCCTCTGCATTTAAAAATATACTTCTGTCAATGTCTTCCAGCCAAAGATCACCAGGAACATACCTGTAGGTGAACAAGTGAGTTTATTACTAATTGCAGAGAGGGAGAACACATACTATAAGGAATGGTGGGAGGTCTCGTAAAGAGCATTAGAAAGAACCTGTAATTGGATTTGGTGTTTTACTGGGTAATTTTGGAAACAGGATGTGGAAATGGGAGTCCACTTTGGATTGGGTGCTGTTAGAATGCAGCAGCATTTATATGTTAGAGCATCTCATTAATTTTATCTACAGGAAGGGCATATTAGAGCAAGAATCACACTGTAGTTGATAAAGAAACAGCAGTCATTCATAATTGCTGAGAAATGAGATGTTAGCTATCTCATGGGTTGTACATGACATTGTTTTTTCTCACTTTATCATAATCTCAGTGTGATCTTGATGTTGGTTCCTACAAGATCATGTATGTCTAAGAAGAGAAGAGTGTGGCCTAGTTATGAGTGTCAGGCCATCTTCTCACAATGGTGAAGCCACTGTCATTGTCAGATCACTTCCTGGATAGAAGGGACTGCTTTTTGTTTCCTCACAAAGAAAGCTATAAAAAACAAAATATTGAAGAAACACTTGACTGAGAAAAATTCAGGATGTCCAGCATACCACATAGAAGTTCTGGAAAGAGAAATAAAAAAAATAAATGAAATGGACAGGAAGGTCTTGTCAAATTAATACTGAGGAAAATATTCCCCAACTCTAAGCATAGCATTATTTAATATAACACTAAGTACAAAGAAAAGTTTGTAAAAGCTTCCAGAGAGAAGGAAAAAAAAAAAAAGATTCTTTTTACAATGGGACAAGTTTCACATTACCATCATATTGCTCAGGAAAAGTGCAGATTCCCGCACAGTAGATGAAAGTATTAAAGTTCTGAGGAAAAGCAGCTCTTTATCTTGAATCCTAGAGGCAGCCAAACTTGGATCATGCCACGACCAGTAGATTTACCTCCACCACACTCTTTCTGAGGCAATTACTTGAAAATATACTCCAACAAGATGAGAATGAAACCAAGAAGAAGGAAGATTAGAAACCCATGAAATGGTGCAGTTAGCCATGAACATAGTGAAAGAACCCTAGGCTGAGAGCTGTGAAGCAGGCCAATGAAACACCATCTATAATGGCATGAACCAGTGGGCTCAAAGAAGCATGTCTTAAACCAGTGCTCTCGAACTTTACTGTATCAAAGAATTAACCAAACATTTTAAAATGTCAATTTCAGTTAGGTAGATCTGCAATGTGGACCAAAGATTCTGCATTTCTTGCAAGCTCCCCATTGATGCTGCCATTGCTCCATGGGCCACCCTATGAGTAGGAAGGTGTGCCACTGAGCAATACATTCAGTCATTTAAAATATAAATTTGTGATCCATCCTCCTAAAACTTGTTGCATGTTTCTCTTCATTGTCCTTAGAATTAAATCTTTCTTCCTATCCATGGCTCTAAAATTTCTTTATTAAAATGATTCCATGAGCTTGCATTTCACACCTCAACACATACCACTCTAAGCATCATTGGTTATGTTCAAATCGTACTGGTGCAGTTTCATGGATGTTCTAACTTCAGAGTGTCTACTTTTGCTGTTGCCTCCAGCTGGATGCTCTTTTCCTACCTACTTGCAACACTTGGAGCATTTAAATATCACTTCTTCTAAAAAAGTTTTGTTTGCTTTTAAATATATTATTATTTTATTATTTTTAAGTAATCTCTACACCCAACAACGGGCTTGAACTCACAATCCCAAGATGAAGAGTCCCATGCTCTTCTGACTGAGGCAGCCAGAGACCCCTTTAAAAAGGTGATACAAAATATAGCTTTTTAATTCTAAACACCAAATATATAGCCATATTAGAGAACTACTTTAAAAGAAAATTAAAAAGAAATATATATAATTTTATACATATTAAAAGGATATAAGCATGACTATTTTTAATACGTCTAGATACTAGCACTTGATAGAAATATTGAAGTATTTGCACACATTATGAATTAAACTAAAATTTCATTTGTGATCCTGTAATGTCTTTTCAAAGATTTTTCCCCCAATGTTTGCTCAGTGAGCTGAAAATTTCCTAAATTGTCCCAGAGATTCTTACCTCAGCCTTGAGATCATTGACTTTCTAAAGCTATTGGTGTGAATATTCAAAGAAATTGCCTGTGCATTAAGTTTAAATTAGCTGTCATTATTATTCACAAAATAATGAGACTGCAAGCAAATCATGTCATTAGGAACAACTTTCACATCAGTATCATATTTTCTCCTCTGTTTACTGCTAAATGTGCAATTTACCTAAAGAGGGAGTGTAAGGGAAAAATGAGACAAAAATTGAGTGAGCATGTGTGATGCGAATTCTCTGACCCAGGAAAACTAAAATGAGAAATTAAAAATATATATTATGGGGACACCTGGCTGGCTCAGTTGGTAGAGTGTGCAACTCTTGATTTCAGAGTCATGAGTTCAAGCCCCACATTGGGTGTAGAGCTTATTTTAAAAAATAAAACAATAACAACCATATATATATATATTTTTTTTGACTTCAGAGTCATGAGTTCAAGCCCCACATTGGGTGTAGAGCTTATTTTAAAAAAAACAATATATATATATAAAATGAAAGTACTATATGTGCAAAACAAATAAATACAAAATGTCATCTATGCACACATTTGTCCACAGGTAGAGATGAAGCAAGTAAAATGTCATCATTTTCAGTGAGGTGTCAATATTGAATCATAACCCAAATATTTATTGAAGAGTAACAAATAAGTTATTTTTAAGTAGAACTTAAGGAATTTGTAGGAGAATTCAGTTGAATAAAATACTAAAATTATTTCATTACCTAGTTTCTTACCCCTTCTTTCAATTCTCTGATGAATGTTTCCTAGTATCTTGAGTTTTTACTCATTGCTAGCCATGTTTCTGAATCTCAAGTATGTACTTCTGCAGATGTCAATTTACTATTTTTAATTATGTCTTTACATCTAACACTCCTTCTGTAAAGTATTGAAAAAGGCATAAAACTTAAAATTAGAGACATTTAGGTTTGAATCATAGCTTCAGCATCTAAATGCTACGTGAATTTAGACAAGTTAATTAATCATGCTGTGTTTCAGAAATTTTTATTTAAAATGACATAGTCATAGCATTAAATGAGGGAGGGGGATATGTTAATGACCTTAGTTGTACCTGACACAAAATAGGTACTAATTGTAAATTATTTTACTTTCCCTCTCTTGTCTCTTGAATTTCAAACATCATGGCCCTCTTTGCTTTGCCATCAGCTATTCACATATTTCAAACTGGCTTGATCCTAAAATAGAACGTGTTAGTTCTTTAAAAAAAAAAAAAAAGCAACACAACTCATATACTATGCTTTTATTTTCCTCCTCTCTGCTTCAGTTTCCATGCCTCTCGTCTTTTTTCTTTCCTTACCCTTATACCAATGTAATAGTTGAGCTATCAGAAAGGAATATAGGTACATTTGGGGGGAAAGTTAAATAAGAATTATCAGGATGCAAGCAGGGTTGAAAATGTTAAATCAGTAACGGAATGATAACTACCATGGATTGTATAGACATGGAGTCTGGAGTGCGCAGAAGCAGGTTCCTACTTACTGCCTTCACTGATTTTTATCAATAGCTACTTGGACAATAGAAAACTCCTAGCCCCAAAGAAGACAGTCCATTGATTGGCAAGAAACCATGACATTAACTTTCTCTCTGTTTTGTGTCATGAGACAAATATGGTCAGTTGTTTAGATAGGAGAATATTAGAGAGAACTATTGTTCCACTAAGGATCTGAGAGTATCCCAGGTTCATGTTTTATCTGACTGCTCTCAGCATAATTTTACTTCTTTATCGTCAATGAAATTTTATGAAATGCATTTTTATTATGTTAAAGTAGTCATGTTTCTGTTGATGGAAATAAATTTCCTCCAAGACAGACTTACCCTAGGTAGAAACTTTTGTTCAAAAGCCAATAGAATAGAACTTATAATTTATACCTTATTTTGTATTTATGGATCTCTTAGGTGAGTACTCATAATCTCTCATCCAGCTGTGTATCACCCAGCAGGATGGAATAGAACTCAGGTCAGAACAGAGCATATTGAACTCAATGGGTACTTTAATATGGGAGTTTCTGATTATTGGACTTTCTTTTACTATATACTATTAGATTTCATATAATAAATATTCAGTGTGATAGAAATCTATAAACTGCATGTTATCTAAAGTTAAGTTGAGAGCATCAGTAATTCATTAAAAATATACTGATCCTTTGATCTGTTCACTCTTTCTCTCATAAATTTTTCTGAAATGACAATGTGGTAAGAGTGATTACTTTAACTGTATCATGCCTACTTTCAACATTTCACTAATTAATAATATTTTGACAAAGTAGATCAATACAAAGACACTATAATTAGTGACATTTTGATGTGAATGGCTAATCCATATCTTGTTTTAGATATATGCATTAATTTGGTATTTGTTAATATACCTGAAACTAAAAAAAATAAAAACCAACCTATGAGTATTATAAAATTATTAGATAAAATATTACAATGTGAATCTCCTAAAAGATGAAAATTACTTATCACAGACAGACGTGTAGTATGTTGATAAATTTTATTTCAGGAATCATACATACTACACATATATTTAATTATAACAATAATAAACTTATAAAATTAGTTTATTTTACTCTTAAAGTTTTAACAAATGGTACAATGATTTTTATTGTTTTGAAGGAAATAAATAATAATGAAAACCCACTATAATTAAAGAGTGATAGAAAATTTATTATGTCTCCAAGATGACTGTGATTCTAAACTCAATTTTTAAACTTGTCTAAAAAACTGATGAAGAAGATAAATTTTGTCAATTAAGATGTAATAAAGTCCTAGAAAAGACAGACTTTAAAAAGGAATATAAACAGTCTATTTACAGGTTAATAGATCCGTATCATGGAAATATACATATTTTTAATTATGCTTAGTATTTGGATCTTATATACCATAATTAATGGTTATTTAGATTACTGTATCAAGTCTTAGGGAAGAAAGCAACAAACCCAATTTGTTTCTCTAAGGTTGTTTGAGACTGAGTTGTGTTTAAGGCTTGACAGGATTTTAACACTGCCTTGCTATGCTACTGTACTTAATTTTCTGGGTTTGAACCTGTGCTCATTCATAGCCTGGGAATCCTTGCACTGTTCCAGCTCATCAGTGTTTGTACAAAGATGTTTAAACATGCTATTCAGAATTGCTTGAATTGACTACATCATAGGTTTCAATACAAGTATCTAGCTTATCATTCTACTAGAAATTCTTATTCTTTGCTGAACTAACTGTACTAGGGTTTTCATGACCACCCATCAACCAAAACTAATTTAGATGATTTGGCAATGGCTTTCACTTTGACAATCTATGGTCTACTCTCACTTCTCATTCTTTTGAACTATCATCAGCATTTGAAAAAGCTAATTTATCTCTCTTCCTTGGAATACTTCGACCAGTTGGCTCCAGGGAATGCCAACTCTACTGGTTCCCTCCTCCTTCACTGGAAACTCCTTAGCAGCCTGAATGCTAACTTCCTGCTTATCATTTCCAATCTTTACATGCTGTTGTATGTCTAAGGCTTAGTCCTGAGAGGTTTTTTTCTCTTTTTTATATCCTATTCTTTGGTTGATTTCTTTGAGTTCAGGGGCGGATATTAACCAAACCAGTTTGGACCTAACTTCTGTTTGCATCTCCACATAGGTAATCAATTAGTATCTCAAACTTAACATGTCAAAAACATTTGCAATTCAACAAATGGCAACAGCTATGTCCCTCCAGTTGCTCATGCTGAAAACTTGACTCTCCATATTGCACATTCAATTCATCAGCAAATCTTTTGTTTTCATTCAAAAAATATAACCAGTATCTGACCATTTCTCACCACCTCCACAGCCACCACTTTCATCCATGCCACTGGATGCTTTCCTGGACCACATCCATTACCTCCTAACCATGTTCTCTCCTCCTTCCCATTCTGTGTCTAGTTAATGTGGGCCTCCACATTATCCTTTGGAGGAGACTATATTACTTCTCTCTGCTCCAAACTTCCCAGTGTTTTCACATAGCTATAGGATACTTCACCCCTATTCTCTCTCTGAAGTTATATCCCTTTATGCCTCCCTAGTTTAATGTACTCTGACTAGATTGGTCTGCACTGTGTTTCTCAATGTCATGCTCACATCTCAGGGACATAGCACTTGCCATTCTCCCTACCTATATTCCTTTCTTAAGACCTCCTTTACTTCCTTAAGGTTTTTGTAGAAAAATCACATTTTCACATTCTGGTGTGAAAATATAAAATAAAATCCCCCTGTTCAGGAACCCAGTAATCCTTCTTCACAACTTCATTTTTTTCTCTGGTATTTCCTCTTTGAAATTTACATGTTTTAATATTATGTGCTTAATATTCTGACTTCTTCAGCTAGAATGAAAGCTTCAGGATTGCAGTTTTTTTTTTTTCTCTGTTTAGCTCATTTCTGTGTCTGTGTTTTATAGAAAAGTGCCTAGCACCTAGTAGGTGCTAAATAAATATTTGTTGACAAAACTAATTAGGTAAAATTCTCACAAGAATGCTTGATGCCTGAAAACATATTGACTGTTGAAGAGAAAATTGATATAATTTTCCAGTAGATAATTAGATAGTAAGAGTTTTAATTGATTAAATAAAAAATTAACAGAACAAAAGCCAGTATATGGCTCAATGAAAGTTAGTATCATTTTATAAAGAAAATGTAGGACAGGGTACAAGAGCAAGGAATAGAATAATGCTGGACATTTGTTAATCTTGAATTATAGCTATCAATCTTTCCACGCTATTATGCTTTGTTATAATAGGCTCATAGTGGTTAAAAGGAAAATTTATCTTAAATAAGTTACTGGAAGAACTTATAATCTTAATACCAATCACACTTCATTTCTTAGGGTGAATGAAAAATACTGCTGCCATTACATAATACTTGAGATCAAATAAAATCAGAAATTAAATTTTACATTCAAACTCTAATTGAGTAGGATAACTTCCATAACATCCGAAGTGCTAAGTGACTATTCATACATTTATCTATGGAGCATTTTTTTTTATTATTCAGAGCATATCCAAACACTGCCATTTGAATTAAAATAAATAAAAAGGAAAGTAGTCCCTTCATATCTTTGTACTTTGCATTTAAAGTATATAACTTGACAAATGTCCCAGATTCTTGCAACTTATTCATGATTCCAAATGTTGATAGATCATAGATGTTAACCCTACATTATTTTTCACTTGTAACACCATCCAACCTACCACCAATTTACCACCTTTCTATTTCTTCCAAATATCTGTCAGAATACTTGCCCTCCAAGCAAATCTTGGAAGCCTTACCAAGGCCATAGGTAATAATATCCAGTAATTGGATATAATTTGGCACATTTCCCCATGTCTTACTCCTCAAAGACCAACATATAATTTTTTATTAGTTAGAAAGGGAAAGAAAGAAATATGTCATCTTTTCTTATTTCCACCCAAGAAGTCAAGTGATAGGCTTGATTTTCTGTGTGTGTTTGTTTAAAGTGTTCTTATTTCTCCCATTTCTTTACTATCCATTGTTCTCCAACTTCCTGTGATTATAGTTGGTCATTTTTTAAAACACATTTTCTTTTTCATATAAATCTCTGAGTATTATATACATAAACTAAAGTAAGTTTGAAATAAAAATATCAGTATTTACAAACATGTCACAGAGGAAATTTTTTAACGCTGTGCAATTATTTTAATATTTTGAACCAAAGAACCAAATACCAGTGTTGTGAAAACAGTCACCATTTCAATTCAATTAAGATGGGTGTCTTAGGACAGCAATTAATAATTCAAAGCTCAGATAATAGCAGATAAGCTAATATTATTTAATATTAACTCTCCTTCCTTTTGGCCCCTTGGTTGAATCATTGTCATGCCTGAATACTCCTATAATTTCAGTAATTTCAACTTACTTTCATATGCAAAAATCTTATTCTTTACCAATAATTTTAGAAAATCTCATGTCATTCTTGAATAAGACTTATAAAATCTTCATGATATATTTTTAAGTTTACATAATCTTATTATTTTCCAAAGAAGACGGACTGACTCCCTTCCTTTCTTCTTTCCTTCCTTCCCAATATTATTAACTATATTCCTTATACTGTACTTTTCATCCCCATAACTTATTTATTTTATAACTGAAAGTTTGTACCTCTTAATCTCCTTCACCTATCCCTAGTCCAATATCATTTTTTTTTAAGATTTTTTTTTAAATTTTTATTTTTAAGTAATCTCTACACCCACTGTATGGCCAGAACTCAGAACCTGGAGATCAAAAGTTGCATGCGCCACCGAAAGAGCCAGCCAAGCACCCCCCTAGGCCAATTTCTTTTCTTTTCTTTTTTTTTTTAAAGATTTTATTTATTTATTCGACAGAGATAGAGACAGCCAGAGAGAGAGGGAACACAAGCAGGGGGAGTGGGAGAGGAAGAAGCAGACTCATAGCGGAAGAGCCTGATGTGGGGCTCAATCCCATAACGCTGGGATCACGCCCTGAGCTGAAGGCAGACACTTAACCGCTGTGCCACCCAGGCGCCCCAGCCCCTAGGCCAATTTCTAATGAAATATGTTTCCAGTGTTTAATCTCTCAGTCAAATGTTCAGAGATTTGTAAATCTTTTTGAGTAGAAGTAAGGGCTCATTTATTTCTATATTCAAAAATATTTTTCTCATATTGGATATAGTTTTACTATATTTTACAAAAGAGCTATTTGATTATTGTATAGTCAAATAATTGCACTTAAAATATTTTCTTAAGACTTTTGGTATAATATTCAAGTTTCTTATACAGAAGATATATGATCTAAGCACACTTCTCTTTCTCTTCTACACCTTCACAGAGCAAAATCGAAGGACCCATAGTTTCCCAAATGTAGGAAACAGTTTCAGGTTGTTTCACTTGATTTATGTTTTTCTTCTGTGCTTGGTGTACCTCAGAAGCAAGTATAATCTAATCCTCTTTACCTTTTAAACCCTGCCTCTGTCTGTCATCCTGTCTGCATCCAAGAGTTTTGTGTCTGGCACCCATTAGGCAACTAAAAACTATTTTCTAAGAAAAAAAATGAAGAATTCATTAATAAGAAGAAAAATGGCAGGAAAGTAAGCCATTTGCTCCTAGGTAAAAATAATCATTTTGGTTTCTTGAAACCCTCTTTAGAATTAGGTTAGACTGTTTGTTTGTTTGTTTTTGAAGCTAAACACAGTAAGAAGGTATACAATATGTATTTAAGAAATAGCTAATAATTACCACATATCTTTCTAGTTGATTTTATGGGCATTTTAAAATTTAATCTTTATAGAATTATTTTGTGTTACTTTACTATTCATTTTATAGATGATGAAACTGAGGCTCAGAAGATTTAAGTAACTTGTTCGATGTTACACAGATAAGTAACAAGGCAACATTAGAACATAATTTTGGCTTCAGAACTGATAATCTTCTGGCATATTTGATGATGCCCATTAGTTGCCCAAAAACAAGCTTTGGGACCAAAAACAGAGCCCAAAAGAGAGAGGTAGGCCTTTGAGATTTTGATTAATTTATAGCAAATTATTTTTGAGAATAGATTTTACTTAAAGCAGACACTGATAGCAATATTTAAAATTAGGCAGATAAAATTGTGTATTGTAATCATGTTTAATGTGCTCTAGTTAAAAAAAAAAAATATTTTCAAGAAGAGATTCTATCTAAACTCTTAGGTAACCCTAAGCATTAACTGTGGTACACTTGTGTACAGTATATTCTAGCTGGATTTTTATATTATAGTTTAAAGCTTTTCAAGTTAAATATATCCATTTTGACCTCTATTTAAGCCTCTTTTGAAACCAACATTTTATTGGTTTTAACTATATTGATTTTTCAATTGAAGATAACATTCCATTCACATGAAGGTTCATTTGTTACAGCTTTCCATTTATAAGCCCCTGTGTCTTGATTTAATGTTATTTTCTTGCAGAAGCTAAAGTTTGTAGGTCAATCTTGAAGAATGAGTATAACCACAAATATAGCAGATGCCTCATGAAATTATCTTCTACTGCTTCTCTGTGACCTCTGTCAAGGAAATAACAGTCAAATCTGCGTCAGCATGAACAGCTGTGGATGCCGCTGTTAGATAGCTGTGACCTATCCTCCCAAGGGTAGTGCCCAACTGGGAGGCAATGGCGATTTTCGCAGAGTCAATGTTATTAACGCCAACATAAATCAGAAAATACTGCTTCAAATCTAAAAATTAGATGCCACAGTTCATAAAAAGAAGCAAACTTCCCTTATAATAAATCAAACTAAGTTCCATGTAGACATTTATGAAAATGATAATAACAATTGTGTAAAGATTTTTGTACCCCTCAAAACTTCATTTAAAATAAATGTGTAAATGAACATATAAGGTGCACCTTTCTCTTTCAGAGAAATACATTAGAAACATACTCTTTTTTTCAATTGAAAGAGCTTTTAAGCAGAACTGTACGGTGTGGCCATGGGAGGAGTAAACATTATAGCTATTTTTATTAAGTTGCACTGCTATCTGCTACTTATCTTGCTAGACCAATTCAGAAGTAGTGAGGAAACTTCACAATGAGGGATTTGATTCACATGGGCAGATGTATTCACTAAAATATAATTTTCCATGTTATAATTTTACCATGTGGTCCATTACCTATTTTCCATAAAAACCCATATTTATGAGTATATGTTTAATTTTTATATAATGTACTATGTATTCTATATATAGCAATATATATCATATAGACACTTGTATAAATAAAACACATACACACAGTTATATTCACATCACACGTGCACTGAATACACTTCGGTTTTCTAAGATTCTCTTATTATTTCTGAATAGCTTTAAGCTGGCACTGCATGACATTTATAATAAAAGGTAGCCCAAGGAAGCTCTTAGTAAAAGGAAAATGGCCATATATGTTTAATTAGAATATTTATGTTTCAGTGAAAGCATGTTAAACTCCATAGTTTTTCATGACCTTAAGAAAGTAAATCAAAGTAACCAAATATTTTTGCACATTGAAATGTGTGAAAGAAACATTTTAGCTGCTAGACAGGACCCAGGTATTGAAGAAGTTTTGACTACAACATTTGAATTAGTGATTCCAGAGAAATTCAGTCTTAAACTATCCCCAAGTTCTCATCTGGGATTTTATTCCCCAGGTGTAGTTCTGAGTCCAGGGAACCAGGAAGCTCTGTGAGAAAGAACAGACCAAGCCACCACTCTCATGATTTTTAAAACCTCGTGAGTGGCAGCCAATAGTGAACAAATAAATGTATTTGTTATTTTTTGTTACTGTTATTTATTACAAAGAGTAACATAGTGTAAAAAAGAAATCAGGCAACACAAGGATAGTAAAAGAAAACTGATGTTTTAGATAGAGTGGATAGGAAGTTTTTCTCAATAAGAAGACCAAAGAAGGAGGATCTAACAGTACTGGTGTTTTGGAAGACAAGGTCTAGGAAAGGAACTGCAAATGCCTTAAATGTGTTTGCTCTGTGTGTTTGAGGAAAAGCAAGAGGCCAGTGTAGCTGCTCTGAGTGAGTGAGGAAGGTTAGGGCAGGAAATGAGGGAGGAGGGGGCAGCTAAGGGACCTGGTGTCTTTTTCTGTCCATTTTAAGAAACCTGCCTTTATTTGGGGTGAGATGAGAAACCACTGGAGAGACTGGGCGGACGGGTGGCATAGAATTAAGTTTTGAAGAATCACTTCTACTCCTCTGGGGAAAATAAATGAAAAGTGGGCAAAAGTAGCATTCGAGAGACCAGTCTGTAGGCTCTTCTAATTAGTGAGGTGAAGAAGATGGTTGAGTAGTAGAGGTAGAGATGGGGAGAAGTCAGACCTGGATATATTTTGAAGGTGCAGCTGACACAGATTGCAATAGATTGGGCTTGAGCTGGGAAAGAACAAGACTTTAACAATATCTGCTTCCTCCATACTCCATTTATCCCCTAGTACTTCGTTTCCACTCAGACACATACCACTTGAACTCTGTGACTCATTCCAAGCAAAAATATACTAGGAAAGAATCATGCTAAATAAGTACAAATAGAAAATGAGTTAAAATATGATCAGTATTCTACTTGTTTTTTCACAGTTAATTCAGGAAGCCCACATAATCACATTGGTAGGTATCTATTTATGAATTCTGAGAAGGGCACCGTTTGTTTTGGCATTATTCCATCTCTCTTTCCAAATGTCATTACCTTTGTATTTTTTCCTTTCCTAGAAGAATGAACCCCTCCTTTATCTGTACCTGGCTACCCAGTCTCTTCAGAGAGGCCGCTCTGTTTAATCCACTCTACTGGTCTAAGTAATTACATTTGTTAAACAATGTATCTCAGGCCACAGTTAACTCACATGAGAGTCATAGGACTTAGGTTGTCTTTTACCCACATTTTATAGATAAGAAAACTAGAGTGAATAAATCATTTGCCCAAATTCATAAACCTAGTGACAATAGACCAGGATTCACAACCTGGCATCCTGGACCCAGAGCTAATTCTCTTAGATTCCGGACAAAGAAGCCTCACACAAACCCACCCCCCCCTCCCCAGATGGTAAAATTTACTGCCTATAAATTCCTTCAAGTCCTCGTTTTCTCCAGGAACACAAACCTGGTGATGCTTTTTATTTGATAAATTACACAGAGCTAATCCATTCTCCAATTAAAGAGCAAATAAAAAGGCATGTAAAACAAAAGAAAACTTCTGTGTAGCACCAATGTACCTCAATCCAATTGAAATGGATCAACTGTTAAGATACCAATCTACTTAACAATTCCAAAGGCTACTCCATCACACTTATTAATGCTATTTTGTCTTATTTACAAATAGACTGTTTTATTATATTTTTATTTCACATTCTAAATTCAGAAATTGATTTACATATACTTTTGGTAGTGTAATTCTACCAAAAAAAAAAACAAAAAAAAAAACCCGAAAGCAATGTTTTTCTGCTATTACTTAAAATGTCTAGTTTCCCTCACCATTTTTTCCTCCATCACATTAATATAATAGATTAAATGGACATAAATTACAAGATATTTTTCTTCAAAACCTAGAAGTTATTATTCTATGTTCTCATTTTCATTCAGTGTTACTGTTGAGAATTCAGATGTTAACTGTTGTCCTGTACATTTGTAAGAAAACTATTTTTCCATAAGATTTTCAAATTATTTGCCATTTCGTGTTCTTAAATTCCACTTTATCAATCACAAGTGTAGTTTTTAAAAAAAAAAAATCTAGCTTGTCTTGTGCTTGACAAGTATATTATATCTAAAGTCTCACATTTTCCCTAATTCTATTAAATTCTGAGATTGTAACTTTAAATACTTTCCCAAATTATCTTCCTTTCCCTAAAACTCTTCTTAGATGGATACTGATATTTCACCTTCTACCTTTCATATCAAGGACTTTGTTTTTTTATGTGCTGTCTCTTTGTGTCTAACTTGTTCCTGAGTACTTCAAGCTGCCAGTTAATTTCTTTATTTCATTTTGCATTTATCATACCCAACATTCAACTTGATTCTTCCTAGTTGATTCCTTATTCTTTTTTATGTTTTCAATGTCTGCTGTTATCTCTTTGAGAGTATTTAATGCCTTTATTGTACATTTCTATTTGGTTTGATCATTAATACCAGGTGAGGTGACATAGTTTCATTTTTAATATTTTTATATATCAGTTGATTTGCTCAGATCTTCAGTTTTCTTTGTGAGCTCATGTCCCTTGTCATATAACTAATTGCCTGATAATGTGAAAGGAGAGGCTGAAGCAGATTTTCAGGATTATGCAGGAATTGATGACTTTTGTGGGGAAGAGAACCACTGATTAATAATATAGGCTGGCCATCTCTAAATCCAACAATTCTGACCTACAGATAACCTCCTCTAACTCTCTTTCAAAGGCTGCTGTTTTCTAAGGGCTCTCTTCTCTGATTGTAATCAACTAGTTGTCTGGGTGGATACCTACACCACGTGGCAAGGGCCTGCCAGAGACCCACCTGTCCTGCATTAGTTGTGTTCCCACCCAGTCAACATCCAGCACAAACTTCATGTTTTAGATTCCGGGCAATGAAGCCTTACACAAAACCCACCACAAAACCTCACACAAAATGCGCCACAAAACACATGCTTCAGACTAGTGATGGGCTGGTGATATTCTTTTGGCATCTTGGTTTGTTGATAGAATACGGAAGAAACACCAAGAGCAATATTGTTACAGGGCACAACTAAAACACCTGCTCTGTCCTATGTTTGGCAATCATGCTATTTTTAATCAAGATATTACTAATTAAATCTCTGTTTTTAACCTTTGATTATCCCCCTGTTTTTCTCACAATTATTTCATGTTGTAATCATTTCCAACATTCAGTTATGGTGAGAGACTAAAAATTAAAATTGTGTGTGTGTGTATGTGTATGTGTATGTATATTTTTTACACTATAATAATGAGCATGAGTTATGAATTTCAAAAATATGTTTCATATATATTTTAAGATATTCAAATATTAACAATTTAGAAATATAATATGTTAATAGTTTTGATATATTCTTACCTCAAATATCCCACACAGAGTCATTTCATTTCTAGGTTTATAATTTGCTTTTTATCATAATTTCTCTGAAAATGAATTTAAATTACAATCATAGATTAAAAAGCTGGTCCTAAGACTGAAAAATAGGAGAATGAAATAGATCCATTATTACAGAATATCAGACAAGGGCGCCTGGGTGGCTCGGTTGGTTAAACATCTGTCCTCGGCTCAGGTCATGATCCCGGGGTCCTGGGATCGAGCCCCAAGTCAGGCACCACCATGCACAGTGGGGAGCCTACTTCTCCCTCTCGCTCTGCCACTCCCCCTGCTTGTGCGTGCTCGCTCTCTCTCTCTCAAATAAATAAATAAATAATATTTTAAAAAAGAATATCAAACAGAGGGAAATGCTCTAAGAACTGACCCTGAGCTTTCGGGATCAAGAAATTTGATGTTGTTGATATACAGGGATTAATTAATTAATTAATCCTCTTAACCAGTACTTCTTCCATTGACCCTTCAGAGCTCTGCTCTCCAGAATCAGCATACCTCAAAAATTAAATAACTAGTCAGAATATTGCTTATTTAGCAGAGATTCCAGGAAAGGAGATGGATATCTTCGTAAGAGACATCCCTGTTCTCCAAAGAAACCCCCTCCGCTCTCCAAATAAATAATCGATTACAAATCTGAGATTTTGCTTCTTTCTTGGATAAAGTGACGTTCTGGACATTCACCCATAGACAGTTCTTGTGACTATGTTTCTTTTCTGTGCTTACCCTGCTAACCATGTATTCTTAGTCAACTTTACGTATGCTTTCATGCAGGGAGACTTTCAACCTCTTGTTATTATGTGCTGACTCTGTTAGTTGGTTGCAAAGGTCACAGGGGGAATTACTATTTCCAGTACAAGTTGGCAGTACTAGGAAGAGATTCTAGCACTTTGAATTGCATTCCACCATATGAAATAGAGAAAAGAACATTGTCCTGCTACTCATGAAATCTTGAGTACTCTGGCTTTTGCTGTATACCTAGATAAAGTCCTTAGCTTCTCTACCCTCCAACTTTTTCTTTCTCAAATATATCAACATTTAATATAACATTAACATCTAAAATCTTATTAGGCTTGCTATAATATCAAAGTATAATTTATTGGGCAGCAAAACATGTCTATAATTTATATACATATAATGAAGAGATGAAAATTTCTGTTCTGCCAGATATAAAGAATCCTCCATGGTAAAAGTGTACAGCACAGTAGTACCTCATATATTAGAACAGTATATACCAAATTTAAAGTATGGAAATAACCATTTCCATAACAAGTCATATATACAAACTGTATCAAAATAGAAACAGGAACATATGTGCATTAGTATATTGCTCATAATATTCATGCATCCTGTGTAGCGTGTGGGATGATTTTATTCAGATGATTATCAGAAATAGTTTGTCTCCATAGCCTTATCATTTTATTATATTACTAAAATTTCAAACCAGTGAGATTTTCTAAGTTTAATTGCTGCACTATTTCAGAGGAGCATGATTTTTTTTTCTTTTCTTTGCTCGAGGGAAATGGTGATTATACTTTAAAGATGTTATCTTATTCTTATTAAATTAATCCTTTGTGATTATTCATTAGGAAAAAAAGCTTGTCAACATCTGTCACAGCAATCAACTCACATAAAAGTAGTATACACAATCATGAGTGTTTGTTTTTTGATAATTTTCTCTATTTAGAAAATCGTAGGGGACATTAAAATGGCATTTGGAAAGAAAACCCACCAGCATTGTATATATAGCACATAGATGTTTAAATTCATCTACAGAATTTTATAATGATACTGAAAAGTTTTTCAAAATGTCCAGGTTTATATTTCCATATTTACTCATATTGTACATTTGATGTTAATTTTAATATAAAGTAGTTTTAGACCTTCAAAGCACATGGGTGAAATGCTTTAGTTCCTGGCTGCACAAATTGTTGAGCAGCAACAGCAGCAACATCTAATAACTTGTTAGAAATGCAGAATCTTGGGCCCTACCCCAGATCTACTGAATGAGGGTCTGCCTTTTAACAGGATCCCCAGGTAATTCAATACATTTGCATGCTAAATATATGCAGTTTTCACTTGTGAATTTTGTGTAGCAGCTGTAAACTTACTACATGAAAGTAAGGCAAGGATAGATTGGTAAAGCCGGCCTGTGTGTTACCTACTTCTTGTATAATTATTATACACTTATTTTTTTTTATTTTTTAATTTTATTGTTAGTCACCATACAGTATATCATTAGTTTTAAATGTAGTGTTCCATGTTTCATTGTTTGTGTATAACATCCAGTGCTCCATGCAATACATTCCCTCCTTAATACCCATCACCAGGCTAACCCATCCCCCCTCCCCACCCCCTCCTCTGAAACCCTCAGTTTGTTTCCCGTAGTCCATAGTCTCTCATGGTTCGTCTCCCCCTCTGATTTCCTCCCTTCATTTTCCCCTTCCTTCTCCTAATGTCCTCCATGCTATTCCTTGTGTTCCACATATAAGTGAAACCATATGATAATTGTCTTTCTCTGCTTGACTTACTTCACTTAGCATAATCCCCTCCAGTTCCATCCATGTCAACGCAGATGTTGGGTATTCATCCTTTCTGATAGCTGAGTAATATTCCATTGTATACATGGACCACATCTTTATCCATTCATCTGTTATACACTTCTAATAGTAGTTACAGTTTTTAGGCAAATGACATTTACCTGATTGTCAGCCATATAGATTTCTCCTTCTTCCATATCTGGTTGATTTTCCTTAGATAACATGAATTCAGCAACCAAGTGCTATATATACCAAATGCTTCAAAATTCATTATATTAATACATTTTTCCATCAGAGGCACTTAGCCAGTTCATATGATCCCAGCCATTTCTAATGTCAGAGCTTCCCATTCAGTGTACTGAAGTTAAGTTAGATGTGCTACAGGTATGCAGATACAGCGTTGTCTTTCAGCCTTGAAATAGATAAATCAATGGCCAGTGAGCCTGATAACGTCTTTATCCCAGGATGCCCTGTAACATCACCACTGTAGTTGTATCACTGGAGAAAGATAAAGCACTGTTTTATGCCACTTGTGAGCTACATTGTCTTATTTATTAGGTATATTAAATTAACATAGTTTATTGAAGGTCTTTTTTTACATGTATGAGAGAAGACTGAAAAATGAAAAGAGTGTAACTGTGATTCATTGTTTTTCTTTTGGTAAGGTAGACGTGGCAGGAAATGAAATGAAACATACTTAAAACTCATTTCTCTCACTACAATAACATAATTTGGGAGAGAGACTGTGGTCTAAGAGTCACTCTTGTGGCTCATCTGAAATGTTTGCGTTTTATTATCATAACCCCAAATCACCATGAAGTCTACTTTTTAAAATTATTTCTGAAGCATGATTAACCCCTTTTAATGGTAAAAAGAGCAATATCAAGAATATAAGAAAGGACATTTAAAGCGAATGATTAGTCTGCAAAGAAACATTTTGAGATGTAATAATTAAATAATTTGCAAGATAATTGAACTCACTGGCTCACATATTCATCTCTGAGTAGTAGTCCTTGCCTTATTCTTAGATCAGCTCTATGTCAACATCTTTATATGTTGTGTGAGTAAAGAAGAGAAGGAAAACTAAGACATTATGCATTATGGATAATTATGAGTAATTTAAAAAAGGAATATACTGCATAATAGATGAGAGTCAAGTAAAATCATTTGATAAGCATATATGATTAGAACATGGAATTTTATCCATCTTCCCCAAGTAGTTCTGAATAAATCCATTGTCCCATTCATAGTTAATTTAGACATTAAGGACTATAGGTGGAGCTTAAGCCCTATAAAGCCCTTTTTTGGGGGGGACTTATGAAAAATTTGAGACAAACACAGAAAGGTTGACTAATTATTGCACAAACATGTTTACAAAACGCAATGTTATGCAAACTATTTAACTGCATCACAACTGATACATTTAGAGATGAGGTTGATTTATCATGGATGGGTGAATAATTTTTATGTTCTATACAGGGATACCTTTAAAGTAATAGTGCATTGATATCTTAAAATGTCTTAATATAGCTCTAGTTCCATTTTTCAGTTAGAAGGGCTGTCTCAGTAAAGTTATGAGTTTCTTCATCACTTCTCTTTCATTGTACGTGAAGTAGCCATATTTCATATTTGGCCTCCTTTTCCCCAGCATCTCAGAGCTCATCTGCCAGCCTTGGTTCTGATCAACATTCAGATGTTCCTGAACTAACATAATATTTCTCTCAGGAAACAAATTATATTAGGAGACACTAACAAGAAAAACATTTCTAATTGTGTGACTCAAGTCATTTGTGAGACCAGTAAGAGAAGTAGGGCCCCATAATGAAGTCTAAGTGTTACCACCTACACTACTTACTTGTTTATAAGAAGTACACTCAGTACAACACATTACCTGGATACGTATCCTTCCTTATACGGTGCTTTTCTGGGTAATTACTTTAGACATACATTCTTGGTTTGGTTATTAATCTTCACTACCGTATATGGGCAGGTGGTTGCTTTTTTAGCTTTCATCCCATTTCTCCTGAATAACTCAGTAGTTCAGGGGCAAAATGAAGGGCCACGGCTAGCAAAGAGCTACATGACAAGTGTGTTGTGTGAGACAAACCCCAGCGAAACTACTAAGTGAAATCATAGAATAATAAGGTCTCTTCTTTCCAATTCTTCACTTTACCTTCTCCTCTCTCCTGGTGTCCTCCATCCCTCATGCCTAGAAAAACAAGTGAGGACCTCTGGAAATTCAATGTAATTCAAAGTTGCAAACAAATCACATCTCTCCTCAAGTGTTTCACACTCCTGTATTAATTATCCATCCACCTGCCACCATAAAATCCCCAATTCCCCTGACATCATTAGAAAAACCATCTGATTAAACACATAGAGACATGAATAGCAGTTCCATTAACACTCTCCATAGCGTGTGATTAGTCACTGGATATCTTTCTATAATACGAATGTATGAATATTTGGGTAAATATTCTAGATTAATAAATGTCTTCTTTCCTCATAGTAGGTACTCAATGATGTTTGTTGAATTTTTGGTTTAGTCTATATTGAAAGGAAACAAAACCTGACTGAACAACCTCTAAGAGACCTCAAGTTTTTCACAGAATGACTGAAGCTCCTCTATGCAAATCAGATCTAAGTTCAACATTCTTGAAGAATCAATAATCAGGATAGAATTGATCAAAAATCTACAGGTTTCCAGTCAGGAATTTAAACACCTAATGTAATATCAACAACATGCCTAAGGAATGGATACCACTCCCATTTTTAGGTAAATTAGACACTTACGACTCTTCCCAATTCACGGACCATAAGGGAAGCAGCTGGAAATGGCAAGAGCAGATGGGGGTAGGTACTGAGTGCCAAGTGAATGTCTTTTCTTCATCAGGGAAAGGTTTAGTTTTGAAGCATGTGAATGTCAGCCAAGAGCTTTGTGCAGAACTTTGGCATAGACCAAATTACGCAGAGCTTCAAAGAATGATATAATCAATAATATATATTTTTCCAATTTCTGTTTTAACTGCTTCGATTCTTCAGCATTGCTGAGGTAATTGGTCATAAATGTTATTTTTTTTTCAATTCTCGTTCCATTCCATTCCATTTACGTCTTCATTTTTGAAGAGAAGCACCAGCAGAATTGTCTTTTTTGTATGCATCAGTTTACCCTACTGTCTTTATAGTATATAACATCAGTAGGTAAGTGAGAGAGGGTTGTAAGGTGATGTTGCATGCACAAGAGGGAACACAATTTGAAGGTAGAAGGAAAGGACTTTTAGGGAAGATGAGCTTGGTTTTGTTTTGTGATGGACTTCCATCGTCTTAGGTTCCCGAAATAGATACCAGCATTCTTACAGTGGTAAATAAATGTTTTGCTGGAAGAACTAGGTAAATAGTGGTGCCACTTAGTGGAATGAGAAATATAAGAGAAGAATTTCTGTTCTTGGAGTTAAAAAAATGTTCTGTTTTAGATATTTTAATTAGAGATATTTCCTAAATCAGTTTATAATGTGAGATTGGAAGCCAAGAATGAGTCTCACACTAGAGTTATAAATATGCCTAATCAGCATATTGATGGTGAGTAGAATTATGGCATTAAATAATTCCTCTTAATAAATAACATGTACTGGGCTATAACCAGGTATAAAGTACTATTCTGAACAATTTTAGTAATTTCAAAAAGCAAGCCTAAAAGGTAGACATCATTACTGTCTTCATTTTAGAGGGAAGAAAAATTAGATCCAGACAGATTAAATATTTTGCCCAGCACCCCTTGCCTAGTAAGTGATCAAGCCTGAATCTCAGTCAGGGCAGTTTGGCCCCATATCACATGTACTGAGTCACTATATACCCCTTTTCATGTGATAGAATTATAATAAGTCATTAAAAAGTCGTCAGGACAAGTTATAAGGCACTTGGAACATTTTAAAATAAGAGATAAAATAGCCAACAAAGGATACTTAGAATAAATGATCAATAAGAAAACAATAAGTAAGGAAAATGTGGTATTCTGGAAGCCAAGCAAAGGACATGTTTAAAGATGAATGAAGTGATCAATTTTGTCAAATGCTGCCAAGAAGTTGATTAAGGTGATATCTAAGCAAACATGTATAGATTTTATAAAAATAGATCATTTGGTTTACTTCACAAGATTAGTTTGTATCTAATACTATTGTTTATATCTAAGTAGTATAAATGAAAGGGTTTCTGGGGTTTCTGGAGTGGAGTGAGGGGTCATGGAAGGCAACAAGTGAAGTCAATGAATATAAACAATTTTATGGGAAAGATACCTATGCAATAAATCAGATGGCTTTCATATTGGAGGAAAAGCATGAAAGTTGAGAAAGTTTCCATTATTGGTGGGAAACACAGCATGCTTGAATGCTGTTAGGAAGGATACAGAGGGTATAAAATACTTGATGATGCTGGAAAATTAGAAGATCGTTGCAGGGCTAAAGTTATTGAGTAGACAACAGGAGCATGATATATAACTGCAAAAGTGGGACTTCTCGGCCTGCATAATCACAAGAGCTGACCTCTCTTAATAAATCTCTTTCTACATATCTTTCTGTGTATATTCTGTTGGTTCTGTTTCTTTGGAGAACCCTAAATAACACAAGCATCTTCTTTGTCCTTGACATGGAATAAAAGAATGAAATAGGGAGGAAAAAAGAAAATGTTTTGCCTTTTAAGAACTTTAAGACACTTTTCTCAGCCACTGACTTCTCATCATAGTCACAAGACATCAGAACTCCCTTCACTATTCCCTGACTCCAAAATGAGGAAATCTCACAAGAAGGTAGCATTTTTATTAAAAGTAAATAGCATTTTGCCTTTTGAATTTAGTAACAAATAAATTAGCATCATCACATGTTTTGATTGACCCAATAGATCAATAACAAAATACATTTTAATTTCTATTTGGAAAGCTATCACAAGGTTCTAGTCTTTTTTTATGTTAATAGGAAGAATCCTTGTGTCTTGTTTGACTGTTTTAACATCTGCATACTTCAGCTATTTAGTTTTGCCTCATCAATCTTGCAGTGCTGTTTGTAGGAAAATCTGATCCAAGATATCTAGGCATGAGAACACCTGATACTCAGAGAGCCTGATATTCCTGATGTGACTTGTACTAGCTAGCGTGGGAGTTTCACCCCAGGTGCACCTTATCAGCACCACTGTGCCACAAAATAAATCATGCCATCGTTTTAATTTTAAGTTACACAGGTATATTTTAACTTTTCATTTAAAGTATTGTAGTTAATTTGAGAGTAATAGGAAGGTGTTTTGAAAGTTTAATGCATCTGCTTACTTTTTTTTAAATATTTTTTTATAGATTTTATTTATTTTATTTGACAGAGATAGAGACAGCCAGCGAGAGAGGGAACACAAGCAGGGGGAGTGGGAGAGGAAGAAGCAGGCTCATAGCGGAGGAGCCTGATGTGGGGCTCGATCCCATAATGCCGGGATCACGCCCTGAGCTGAAGGCAGACGCCTAACCGCTGTGCCACCCAGGTGCCCCTGCATCTGTTTACTTTTAAACATGCCAAAATTAAATTGATATAAGAAAAAATGTAACTAACTTAGTACCATTATTTCATCTTTATGCTACAAATAGATGCTCATTTTACATGATTATAAAAGAGAATAAATTTAAAGTAGTAAAGTGGGGTTTTAATGCAACCACCAATGATTTTCCAAAATCATATGTATTTGAGTGGAAAGACAAATCTGGAGGACACTCACACACACACATGCACACACACATACACAGTTCAATCTGCAAAGCCTGCATGAAAGTCTATGAGAATATAGTACTCATATCTATTACTTCTTTTCAGGTATGGGATAGAATAACTCTTTGTAACTTCTACCAATTTATATTTATACTCTAAAGAGGATGGAGCTCTTGGAGAAATATAACAGCAGTAATAAAGCATGGAATTGTTTAACACTAAAAAAAGAAATCTGGAGCATATTAGAGGTGTCCAAATGAGGTAAATAAACATACTTAATGAGAATCAGAAAATATCTGCATTGTGCTGTACTTTGTGAAGAAAATCAGCCGGGGAACTATTAGTACATGTTTTGGAGCTCTACTCTTCAAAAATTGTAATTCATTGTTGAAAGATTCAGAAAGTTTGTACTTTTCAGTGATGCCAGATTAATTCTGGCTGATATCTAGGTGTGAAAACCGTTGTTCCATATTATTTGCTGATTTAAATTTTTGTATTAAAAATTTGGTAGTTACATGAATGGATTTTTAATTTGAGTTAGTTTGACTTCATAAGATAATCCAAGGAACTACATGTTCCTTTTAGGTAATATTCCTGTCTATTACTTCAAGTGTTGGATAGTATTATTCATTAGATTTATCATGATCTAACATCATGACTTCAGTAGCTAATCAAATTTTATTATGGGCATATTGAGAAATATATACTTGAGTGTCTTGTGACCAGGGAGAGATGTATTTATAATTTATTTTTATGCACATCTATATATTCTTTCCATTCAAAGCTGAAACATCTATCATGAAAAAAATTAGAAAATATTATTTTCCAAATGAATAACAGGTTTACACACAGAGCTTTTCCTGAAAAAGTTTAGGATCTATAGTCCAAAATTAAGAGAAACAACACAAATTGATATATAAATATTATGAAATACAGTTCATTACGTATCATCTCATCTAATTTCATGATTATATCATTATTTCATATGACAGAAATTATCTAAAAATATATTACATTTTCTAGGATGCAGTATTTGGGAAAAGTAGAATGTTTCTAGCATGAGAATATATATGGAGGATGACAAAATATGTGCATATTAAAAATTAAAAGCACAGCAAGCAAATATCCTTAGGCATAAATGAACTGTTTACAGTAGCCAAGAATTTCCTTGGTTTAATTCCTGCTTCTCTCCTTTGTGTCCACATCTGGCACGGATTCTTTCTAAAAGCACTGCCAAGCAAGCTAATGAAATGCTTCTCTGAATAGGTATTATTTGGTTTTCATAGATAAACAAATGGTTATATATCTCATATTGCAATTAAGCTCTACCAAATTATGCACATACTCTTTGAATATGCAGCGACTGTTATTATTAATATTTAGGCACATCTGTGTTCTCCAATCATATCATCCTCGATTGAAGAAATGCTAGAGCACATAAAACAGAAGTATGTGTCGCCAATTCAGAAATTAACCATCATTCAAAATTGTGCCAATAAGCATATTGAATTTTGCTTTAAAAACTTATTTTAGATGCTTTCTTATTAAGGAATTCCTTAGTAGATACACTTGGAAGAAATGTTCGAGTAAATGAAACTTCCACAAAAATATTTATAATATTCTTCGTGGAAATAAACCAATTTTGTTGAATGAATGTACTGAAGTTTTTAACCAAAGACAAACACCCATGGAAATCTTAATACTTTACCAAGAGTACATTTGAGATTTAGAGGAAATTTTCTGTTTTTGTGAAAATTACCCCAATTTTTACACACTTCAATTGGATTGCAGTTGGAGAATCTCTGGCTTGTGAATTTATGGTAATAATTTCATTGCTTATCAAGTTTAGACTTTGAAAACATCCCTCTGGTTTTGGTAGTTAAGCAATAGATATATTTAAATTCTGAATAGATAGTAAGTATTTCATTTTAACTTCAGATTAATCTTTTCTACTGTGTTGTGGTTTTCACAGAAGTAAAAAAATAGTAATTCTGGCCTAGCATATAAGCCAAACTGTGCCATCTATATCTATGTATATTATGACCGTGTATATATCTATAGCTATATCCACTTCTGTATTCAAGCCAAAATCCAATCCATATATCTCTATTTCAGTGTACGCTGCAATTTAAACAATGCAGAATTCATCTGCTCATAAATTCTATAAAACTTAAAAAATAAGATTAATAATAGTAAATCTATAAATTTTGAAAGGAATTAACTTTATTGTATTTTTGTATTAGTTTAGCTATTTTTGAATATATGAAATGTTATTGTTTACTTACTGTATATGAGAAACTGCGTTAGGCTTACTGCTTCCTAGGTATTTATAACCTACTAGAATATTCAAACATAGAAACAGATAACTTTAAAAATACTGTGGTTGGGTTAAAAGGGTTATGATATACATTTTGTAAGTAGTGGAGAGTTACCAAATTTGAGGGAACTGGATTAGAAAATTCTCAGAAAATATAGCTTAAATTGAATATTTATGGATACCTTGGTGTTAACTGATGGCAAGGCTTTATAGAGAGGAAGAATTTTAGTTAGCAGAAGAGCACATAAGGCAATATAATGTTGCTGGTGGTGAAAGCAAAGCTCATACCTGGAGCTTTCATAAATGCTGTGAAGGAATGAGGTGTCTCTCAAAGTTTTGAAGCAGAAAAAATGACATAGCAAAATCTAAGGTGTAGATTGCTAACTTGTTCAGAGAAATGAAGGTAAATTTTGGGATGATTCAAGAATGTGAACGGGGGGGGGGGGGCCTGGGTGGCACAGCGGTTAAGCGTCTGCCTTTGGCTCAGGGCGTGATCCCGGCGTTGTGGGATCGAGCCCCACATCAGGCTCTTCCGCTATGAGCCTGCTTCTTCCTCTCCCACTCCCCCTGCTCGTGTTCCCTCTCTCGCTGGCTGACTCTGTCTCTGTCAAATAAATAAATAAATAAATCTTTAAAAAAAAAAACGTGAACAGGGAATTCAACATGGAGGCTATGCATTACTTCAATGACATGTTCCAGTATCTTAAAATAAACACAAGCAAGGGAGATTGTGCTGAAGAGATAAAAAGGAGATAAAACTAGCATAGATACTGATTTGTCTATAAAGTGAGGAAGAGGAAGGTGAAAAGAAAGGCTTCTAGATTTCTGGTTTGATTAGGTAGATGGTGAAGCAGTTTCTGATTTCTACAGAGGGGGTTAGCATTTCTCTGTAGGATAACTATATTTGGGAAATAAGGGTGGATAATGTTATATTCTATTTTGGACTTACTGTCCTTTTTTTGGTGGCATGTTAAAATTACTCAGAAGATCACTTGTAGGGATAAGGGAGAAATTTTTGAAACAGTATGGTACAGTACTGAAAGCAGATAGACTAACATAGTACCCCTTATTTTCTAAAGAAAGCTCAGTGTTGTTTATGCAAGGAACATTTACTAACATATATTATGCCTCTTTTAGGTGCTAAAGCACAGTATTACCTGTATGACCTTGGACATGTCTTACATCTCTCAAATAGAAGTAAATTAATACCCTCTTCTCTCTAAACCTATCTGAGCCTCAGTTTCCTTATGTAAACATTGAGGAAAATGCTAATAAGATCAAATAAAGTAATATATAAAAATACTATATAACATACAATGTATAAAAACAATATACAAAATACTAAGGAAATATATAGCTATCGCAATCAAAAGGATAGGAAGGTGTGATTCTTCATTAAAAAGTTAAGAAGCCCACATTCCATTTTTGTCTTTAAGGGATGTTTTTCCCTTTTCCAGGAGGTAGGAAAAGGAAGAGTTTCATCAATCCCTGTACTGAACTCTTTTCTAGACCTAAACCAAAGGATAATGGGCAGGCATCCCTAGGAAGTCACACTGCTTACACACAGTCACTAAGCAGAAGCAAAATCTATTTACACTTAATGTAAGTAGTGTCAGCCTAGTTTACGGAAGGGAGAAAAAACGATCTGAGGATATACCTTCAATAACTATGAACAAACTTCTGCCTAAAATATAATATATCTCTCCTTTTTTGCTAGACTTCTCATGCCTACTCACGTGGGTCAATGATGAAGATAAAGTTGACAATGTCTTTGCAATTGTAATATATTTATCTGGATTCCCATGTGATTCTAAACGACGTGAGGGAAAAATATTTGTTCTCTTAGGGTTTACTCATTTTCCAAGGTTGGCATAACATGCACTGAAAGTTTATTTCCGGGTAGTTTCTGTTCTGGTGAGTGTTGCTGATTGATGGATGGATTTTCTAATACTTTTCATGTATTTGAATTAAGCTGCTTGGTAAAGAATTACAAAGGACCTCAATTTAACTATTTCTAGAGAGAAAATAGAACATCAACAGGAGATAGTAATATTTAATAGTTAATACTTTTGATTCAGTTAATTATAAAGGATTATTTTGTTGATTTGAGAAACTAAGAGATGTATAGTCTCAGTGACTTTTAAAATTTAGAAATAAAAGTTTTATCTTCTCATGATTTGCATATAAACATTATGCCTTATTCCATTATGCCATTTCACTCCATTTATAGTGAAGAATACATTTTAACCACAAAAAAGACACATTTACTCAACCAAATGTACTTAATTGATTTTCCATTCTAACAAGCTAACAAAGCTTTCATAAGTGGTAAAAGAGATGAAAGTTAAAAAATGAATAAAAACATATTTAAAGGCAAATAGGAGAACATCAGAGATTTAAGATCTTTCTACAGTGTGCTTAGCAAAGATGATTTGTAGGAGCAGTTAGCCACAATCTGGCTAATATGTCCTCAAAAATTAACAAAAAGCATGGGAATAGATAATTGGTTTCTTTGGATCAAGGATATCATTACTATTCTTTACTACTGCAATATCTCCTCAAAGTACAATCTGAAAGAAAATGGAAATATTGTCATTTTCACAGAAAGACTAAACCAGATTGTGAACATTATAAAATGAATATTCTTTATATAAAGCAGCCAAAGAGTTCAATTAGTCTATTAAAATGATACTTTTTTCTATGAAATAATGCTAGAGCAGGGCATATCTATAAACTGAAGGCAGATTTAGTTTGTAAGAAAAGGAAGACCAAAGACATGTATTTTACACTTGAAGGTCAATAGATTCAGTTTCCATCAGATTAGGATAGATGAGTTCGAGAACCTCATGAAAACTCTTACTTCAATTTCTACTCAGTTTGTCCTTCTGTTAACTGATGATATCAGTTACAAGAGGGCAAGGTGAGAAAAACAGGCTGTAGGTAATCCGTACATAAAGAACATAAGGTGTCTGCTAAAAATAAGCACTGGCATTGTACTAAGGTCTAATAGGAAGCAGGGTGCATGTCAGGGAACTGGTATGGGACACAGCATAGCCAGGGCTGGGGGAGGTAATACAAATCGGGTGTAGGCAGTAGTAACCCAGGCCATGATGGGTATGAAGAGCCAGCAAACATAGTTGCTACAGGTCACAGTTGGCATCAGGGATAGTTGCAACCGGAAAGTCAGGGTCAGATTCTGCTGATAAACCCATCTATTGAGATACAGTGCTCTGGTTCAAGGGACTAGACAAATTCAGTTGAAGCAGTCTTGCCCTAAATAGATAGTTCCTTAATAAAAGGAGATGTTCTAACTGTATCTGGGAAAAGATTGAAAGTAGACATACTCAGATGATTCAATTTTCTGGTTGACAAAGCGTTTCTGTTGTTTCTTATAATATTTGTGGATAGGAGAGTGGTGATGAGGCTAGTGCATATGACGTTAAAATTCCATAGCCTCTTACCTGGAAGTGGCTGGCAGTTCAGGCCCTGGGCACACAATTCTGAATTACTGTTCCCAGCAAAGTATTTATCTCCTTGGTTAGGGTAGCAGCATTTCCAGAAGTCTCCAGCAAGTAAATCTCATAAATTCTTTGCATTGCCTTTGGTTGAATTAATCAGTCATTCTAAAGTAAGAAATTTATTGAGAGAGCTAATAATGTAGGTATTCATGTTAGCTATATATGGCTTTAATGGGTAGAATGAGACAATGCATATTTTTCTATCAAATTTGATACTTTAGGTTCTCGTGATTTTTGAAAACTAGTTTCCAAGGTGATCTGGAAAGTCATTGTTTAAATATGAAATCTGAACTGCAATTTGAAGTAAAAGAATAAAAAAGGCCAGTAGTGGAGCTAAAGAAGTATCTGATTGGTCAGTATATAGAAATAAAGCCATTTCAACTAGTACTAAATTGAATTCTAGCCCATAATAAATACATACAATGTGAACAGTTCACATGTAGAAGTACACTACAGAGTCACTGAATACAAATTAACTAGGAGGTAACAAAAACTTTCAAGGTGCAAAGAAAAGAAAACAAACCATGACCTGGAATTTTAAGGTGAGAATAGAATAGGGGCCAGAATTCAGACCGCTATTTCTGTAATGGGAATGATCGCATGTTGGCATACATCTGATAGCATTGCCGGTGGTGCAGAGGAGTATGCAGCGTAAGCACAGCTGTAATCGTTAGAAACACATTTCCACCTTCAGCAGTGCTGTATTTCATTCATACATTGGGCTATAGCTGTGTAATACCTATGTCTGTATGTACTTCCACCAATTGGGTAGATCGATAATTTAAGTATTTTCTAGCTCACGTTGTTTTCCACCCTACATGTGTTAAGATACATTATAAACCAGCAGAAACAGGTATACCACCGTATTTTGTATCTTTAAGCTCTTCAAAAGCAAGATTTGTGTCCTAATCATCATTTTATTTCCATTGCCTAACCTTGCCTAGTGCAAAGTAAGTACTTCAAAAGTATTTTTAAACTTGAAGAATTGTTCAATTAAAAAAAATATTGAGAACACCTAGTATTTCTGCCTCCAGGGGTACAGTAATGAACAGTCTCTGCCCTCATGAAATTAATAATTAATTTCATTAATTGAATAATGAACATGGTTTTTATAAATAGAATGTGGGTGCATATGTAAGTTTTCATAGCGATTATCTTAATTAAGAAAAGCTAAAGTGGTTATAGAGAATGTATTCACCGTGTTTGGAAACTCATAAATTTTAGAAATGATCATCTCTCCATTTAAATATATTTCTCATCATCAATAATCATGTAGGGTCAAATAATTGGCCTTTGGTATTTTCCAAATTGAGGCCTGGGTGTGCATTTTGTTTCTAAGGTCAGGTAAACACTTAACCAGACCTACTAGCATGCTTAGAATGTCCGTGAATATTCTTCTTTCTATCCTTTCCATGACCTAATATTGATGTTTTTTTTAAAAAATATGGATATAATAGAATATATATGGGTTGTTTCCGGCACCTTGAATGCAAAGTCTGTCTTTGAATTCTTGGTATCTGCAATAGTGCCTTTTATAGGTTAGGTTTCAATAATTTAAAGGCCATGGAATTTGCTCATAAGAAAATGAAGATCAGTAGCTAAATAATTTGATGCAAAAAAGCCTTTTTTCCCCTATATATAAAAAGTCTGTAGAGCCGCATTGAAATCAGTAGGCTTCAGATTGATACATGCATTTAATAAGTTTGTAAATGAAGGCAGACTGAACCACCGACTTTGATATCCCAGCATAGTGCATCATTTCTCATTCTAGACTCCAGAATTAATGAAAGAATATTATTACCAATGAATAGAAAATACATATTTCTTAGGTTCTGAAAAAAATGCATTGTCATATTTAAAGAGCTCTTCACACAACTCTTTATTTTGAAAACTGGTAATTAAAGGGAAAAATAAACATTTTTCTGCTTTCCATTTTAAACTGTATTCCTGGGAAGATCTGAAAAGGGGCATAAGACTCTAGCTGCTGAGCTACCAAGGAGTTGCACCATATCAGGCACCACCTAAAAATCTAAATGTACTACCCCCTTCTAGTCTGTGATTTATTCTAGTAATATTCTAAATATCCCAATCTTTTAAAAAATAAAATTAGATGTAATTTTCCATTGCCTATAGCAAAACAACTTAACGAATGCAAACCTTATATATAGATTTTGGGGTTTTGCATTAGGTATATACCAAAAAAAAAAAAAAATGCAACTATTGCAATGCTCTATGTCAGTCTGTATTTCAATCTGTTTGCCAGAATTTTAGGCACTGAATAGTCCAATAATCATTTGATGCAAATCCATGGCATGTATGTCATTTATTATAATAATTTAACTGAAAATTTTATTACTTAATTTTTTTTTGCTATTTTTCCAAAGACTGTAATTTCTTTACCCTCTCCCTTAAATTTTAGGGGTATTGTTCTGAATCTCAGATGATGGATCACCTGGTGACACATTTCATTGTGATGAGTCAGGCATAGGGAATTTTTCTGAAATTTTACCAGTTGACTTGCATATCACGAAGACTTGAAATATGTGTTAGAAGAATTAACAATACATTACAAAGTTATTTTTTGCAGCTTTGTTAAATACTGTTCTGAAATTATTGCTTAAGTTTTCATAGTTCTTGAGAAGAGATTATGACAGACTGAAAAATAGTAGACACTATTTGGATCGTCAAAGAATGTAAATTAAATTAGTACTTTATTATCAAATAAATTTCAAATTTTTTAATTATATAGGTTTACAAATTATGTAGTTTTAAAGAAATATATAAAGATTGTGTGCACCTAACTAATAGAAAGGCAAATTCTAGTTTATAAATTTTATTTTACAAATTTAGTTTGGCTTGAAAGTGTGTCTCCACATTGAATTAATTAAGTCAATATAAAACATTAAATATATATTTGTATGTTTATGTGTGTATGATATTTGCTGTATCTCATGCATCAAGTATATCATGTATATACTTGTATATATATAGATCTGTATTTGTCTATCTGTTGCACACATATTAAGGATGAGACTTAATCAAAACACTCCATGTTCTAAGAAACAATAGAGTGCAAGAGTTGATACATAAATAGGTTAAATTTGTTCAGCTGTTAGCCTATTAAATTAATTTTAAAATGATTTAGCCACTCAAATAGCCCATATTTATTATTATTATTTTTTAAAGATTTATTTATTTATTTGACAGAGAGAGAGACAGCCAGCGAGAGAGGGAACACAAGCAGGAGGAGTGGGAGAGGAAGAAGCAGGCTCATAGCGGAGGAGCCTGATGTGGGGCTCGATCCGAGAACACCAGGATCACGCCCTGAGCCGAAGGCAGGCGCCTAACCGCTGTGCCACCCAGGTGCCCCCAATATTTATATTATTCATCATACTTACATTTAATAACCTGTTTGCATGATGTTCATGTTATTCATATCATATTTTAATAGTCCATATACATATACTCAGGAAATATGTGTTGACAAAAATAAACTGAAAATTGCAAATAATTCCTTTAAGGATATGGCCCAATATAATGGTTTTTGTCAAAGAAATGTTGAATACACCTCTTTCCATGACCAAACTTAGTTTTCATTACACCTTATATCAGCCATAAAAATAACAAGAATTAAACCCATTAGTTCATCTCAGGGAAGATTGCAAAGTTTGTGGTTTTCTATGGTGTTTTTCTGGTGGAATATATGTGGTATGGATCTCAAACTCAACTGACTGGTAACCAGCATTACCAATTTATATAGCAAAGGCATAATTCACAAATCCAGAGTTAAATACTTTCATTAGATGATAAGTGAAGGGGTGCTTATATATGTATATATGACATTAAAAATAACAAAAACATTAAAAATGATTTTTAGTAAAATAAAATGAATAATCTTAATGATTTTATTTTGAATTAGGTTAACTTTGTGTATGGCTGCTTTTGACCAAAAGTAAATTATCATATTATCAAAGCTGAAGTTGCACTTGACAGAGTTAAACAGGCAAGAGTGACTTTATTTGTAGCTATTAGAACAGAGAGAGACCAGAACTTAGACTAAGCTCAACTCCATAAAAGTAAAAGGGAGGGCTGGAACATTCTTAAGTGCCATAGATAGCTACTGCAAAGTACTGGAAGAAAGTACTGGTTGGGGAGGTTGATCAATGGGATGTGTCCAGCACATTGAGTTAGTACTGAGTTTGCAAATGTGATTGTGCCACCTGTGCTTGCTAATTGGTACTCATCCACCTACAGAGACTGAAGGGGTGGGGGCACTGTCCTCCTTGACAGGCGCTTTTCAAAGGCATGGCTTCCAGATTCTTAAGAAAGACATTGCCTGGCAAAACACTTCTTAAAAAGATTTACATCCTAAAGGAGTAGAGAAAGAATTTACGATTATAAATTTTCTAAAGTAAATGCTCTAAGAAAAGAATGGTCAGGAGCCTAGAGTCAGGAAAATTCCAGTCTAAGTTTAGTCAAGCTGAGGGGAATTTTAAGGCCTTCTTGTTTAATATCTTAGGAAATCCAAGGATGAAGTTTGAATTCCAATAAGCCTTTTATTTTACATCATAGACTCAGTTAGATCCAAAAGTTTAATGTGCAAACAGTTATTATCCAGGCATAGAGTCTTACTTAATGCAAAATTTTATTAGGCTTAACCATAAAGTACAGCATAATGAACATATTTTCTGATTCAATGAGTATGTTTATTGAATATCTAGAATAAGATTAGCAATGCTAGTTCTCCCTTGCTCCAAATGGGTGCCCAATATAGCTAAAACATGAGGAGCATATGCATGATTTAGATTGTGTTGAAAAGGAAGATCTTATGAAATAGAAAAAAATCTATTAATTTTAAACTTGTGTATTACAACGTGTGATATCATGATTGTACACAGAAGATCTGGATATTGCATACATAACTAGGATTGAGTGCTTTTCTACTGTCACGTAGGATTTTTGAAAATCTGATATTATGTGTCACAATGTATATATGATAGAGAGTAGCATAAGTAGGTCATATTAGTCAATGTCAAGAGTGGGTCAGTATATATCGTAATCCCAGGCACTCCTCCACCAAATCCTATGAAATTAGGCTTGTCCTTGTTATTTAACAAAGGAAGGAATTAAAGCTCTGAGTTCTACTTCCAAAGTCATGCAGCTTTAAAAGAGTTAAGGTGAAAAACAGGGGCACCTGGGTAGCTCAGTAGGTTAAGCATCTGCCTTCGGCTCAGGTCATGGGTCCTGGGATGGAGCCCCACATCGGGCTGCCTGCTTCTCCCTCTCCACTGCTTGTGCTGTCTCATGTTCTCTCTCTCTCAAATAAATAAATAAAATCTTTTAAAAAGAAGAGTTAAGGTGAAAAACAAAACCTGTTTAAATCCTATATCTGTGTTTTTCTTACCCCAAGAAACTGACCACGATGATTCGTTCCTTCCTGAACAGTAAAGATTCATTCACTACACTGCTTTAGATCAAAAATCAGCTTTGTGAAATGAAATGCTGACATTGTTGACAAGAAAACGTCCAGTTTTGGGGGTGCCTGAGTGGCACAGTCAGTGTCTGCCTTCAGCTCAGTTCATGATCCTGGGGTCCTGGGATTGAGCCCTGCTCAGCAGGGAGTCTGCTTCTCTCTCTCCCCCTACCCCTCCACCCCGCTTGTGCCCTCTCTCTCTAGCTCACTCACTCTCTCAAATAAATAAATAAAATCTTAAAAAAAAAAAAAAAGAAAATGTTCAGTTTTAGATGCCATTTTTTTCTAACTCTTCATCAGTTAGCTTGAGAAACAGTGACTTAAACAGAACTGCTTGAGTAACTAAGGCCTTGCACACAATTCTGTGCTCAGATTCCTAACTTACAAGTCCTTTGTTTCAAAGGCACCGCACAGTAATCATTGGAATTACTTTCCATTTGTTTCCATCATGTTTCTTCAAAAAGCTCTGTTACTGTACCAAGCACATAGAGAGGAAGTGGAATATGCTTATTTGTCTGACTTAAACCCTGATATGGAGAAATCCATCTCAACAGTCCCTAGTAGTTGTGTACCTCATAGTTTCACAAAATGACTATGAACAGTATTCTAGCTTCTAAAGCACCAGTCACAGCATGCTTTACTATAAATATTGATTTACGAACACTATTAGATATTAGATTCTCTTAAATATGGTGCAGTGGCACAGAATTCAGCTTTTAACTTTGCATATGATACAATTTTGGGGTATACTAGTCATGTAAAATTCTCTATCATTTAATCATTCAGCAGATAATTTGTTTTTAATCAAATTAGGTATCATTCTCATGAATGCTATCAATAAAATTGTCAGTTATAATATTACAGGCCACGGCTTCTAAAATAAATTTCAGAAGCTACTAGATATACCTGTAACATTTGTCTTTAAAAAAGTTTTTTTATATGCAGTTTCATAAAATGCAGTAAAAAGACCATTACAAAAGAATGATTGATGACATTTTAGTAGGATTAAGAGTTGATAGAATAAATGCAGTCATGAAGTCATTGGCCTTCGCATGCAGTGCATTAGTTATGGAAACATATGTAAACCATATTATGATCATTATACAGGAACTACACTGGGAACACCTCAACAACGTTGAAGTAAAACTGATGTAGGCTCAGAGATGAACTCAGAGTCTAGACTGAAGAATAAATATGCTGTCCTTTTAAAGTGGCCAGTTGATTTCCAAGTCCCATTGGTGATCTGTCCAAGGAGAGAAGGTAGGGAGTCAGATTGTCAACACAGTCCACTTTCTAGTAAACTATTTCTATTAATGGGAAGCAGTTTTAAAATCCTAGAGAAAATAGTAAGTTATCAAATATCACAAAAACATTTACTATGAAGTAAACAAAACAATAGTAAATAATTACCATAGAGTTAAAAAAAACCAAAAACCCAGATGATTTGCTTTACAAAGACCGGAATTTTCAGAACTTTGGAAATGAAGAAATGTGAACATGACAAAGATTTCTTAATCAGACTTAGTATCAAGTTGTACATACCTGTTTGGCAATGATTACTTGAACATAGAAGATCTTTGTCTCTGTTTTAATTGATAGAATTGTTAGACCTACTCAAACATTTTCTGGTGATAAGAGCTGTGAATTATTTAATCTCTAAAAGCAATAGGAACTACTGAGAAGTGGAGCCTTTCTATCTGCATCCACAGTTTTCTAATCTAAATATTGACTTATAATCTTGTAGAAGTAGTACCCTAATCTCTCATTATTGTTGTAAATAAGTAAAACCTAATCAATAAAGGTGATATCACAGAAAATTAAAATGAGATCTGTCCTGATCTGTGCCCCCCCCCCCCCCCCCGTTCTTCACATTTGACAAGCTCTGATCAGTATGTTCTGGGACTAACTATTCTGAGACAAAGGCTGGCATTTATAGTCTCTGGAAGTAATCTGTTTGCTAAAATGACAACTTTTAAAGCTTTCAAAACCAAAACCTTATAAAGTCTAAAACAAGCTTCTTCTAAACTTCAAATTCATGTGAATTTGAAATAGTCAGTTTGGAAATGATAATAGAGCATCAAATAACTTTTGATCCTTACAAAACATTTGCCTAAAATTCATAATTAAAATTATTTTCATCTTTTAGATTTATCTCTTCCTGCATGTATTTTCTGTATTTAATTGGATTTTTTTTTTTTTTTTACTAAGAATAATCCAAGTTACAAAATTTGAGTTTTTGTTAGCTGGCTCTCTTTGTAGAAAAATAACTTGATTCCCCCAAATAGGATGAAGAGTTGTATTTCAAAAAATGTAGAAAGACAGGGATGCCTGGGTGGCTCAGTCGTTAAGCATCTGCCTTTGGCCCAGGGCATGATCCCAGAGTCCTGGGATCGAGCCCCACATCAGGCTCCTCTGCTGGGAGCCTGCTTCTTCCTCTCCCACTCCCCCTGCTTGTGTTCCCTCTCTTGCTGGCTGTGTCTCTCTCTGTCATATAAATAAATAAAATCTTAAAGAAAATGTAGAAAGACAAAGAGAAAAAGAGTTAGATAATGCTATTTTTATGTAGATTATTGGACTGGAATTCAGTTCTTATCCTCTGAATTAATAAAATGGTTACGAAATCTCTTAGCTCAAAATGTTTTTTCTATAGTTTTATTTAAATACTTTGACTTCTAATGTTTTTCATAAATATCTCCTGTGGATCAAAATGGATTTCCTCCAAATTTATTTAATATAGAAATTCAAGTGAAATATTCCCTTTAATAATTACTATTTATAAAAACTCTACATACTTCAAGCCGTTAAGTCCCTTTCATTATAATCAAATTCAGCAAAGATATTACACAATAGATATTGGGGTTGATGATAGTCACAATAAAACACATCCAAAAGCTAGAATACCTGAAGAACTCATAGTCTAGTATCAGGGATAAAGTTTGAATCAATTATTTCTTTTCCATTTGCTGTAATAGATTAAAGAAACAAAATACATAGTACAATGTTGTATAGCAGAAAAAAGTGACTGACTCGCTCAGGATGAGGACAGAGATACCACTACAAAAAACAAGGGTATATGCTGGATTTTGAAAAGGGCTCCCTAATGTGAGACAAAGAACATTATCAGAAGAGGCAATAGCATGCTTAGAAAAACAGAGGCATGAACTAACATAGGTATTCAGGGGATGCATATCTAAAAGTGACAGTATTTCAGGTGGCCTTATAGAAAGTAGAAGATGATTGAAAGGCAGGTAATCGAGGAAAGTATACTTGCAACCACAAGAGAATCACTGAAGATTTTAAGCTTGAAATAGACATGGTAGAATTCATATTTTAATAAAAGCATGTTTATAAAGTTATAGGGAACAGATTATTGGAAGGAAGATAAAGTTGGTACGATAGCGATGGTAAGTGCTCACCAAAAGTGGTTCATCTTTCTTTCTCAGGCACATGGAAGAAATCTTAGCCTGCCTTGGGTCTAGCTCTGGCTAATAGGATCTGAATGAAGTTAAGACCACATGTGATTTCCTCATACTCTCTGGTGAAGAACGCTCTAAAGCATAGGTCTCTCATGTGGAAGGAATAGGTGCAAAAGCCCTAAGATGGATTTTAAAGATACAGATATAAGATACTACATCAAGGCCAATTATGATTGCATTGCAGGGTTAAAAGGGGAGAGATGTAGGAGATAAGGTCAGAGTATAAGCCAAGGGCATTATCATACACATCCTTCAGACCTTGCAAGAACTTTGCATGATAGGTAAAGTAGGAATGACAGTTCTTGCTAGAGATGACAGGAACTTGAATGTGTTAAAGTATCTAAATATTTGTCAGGTTTCTCATTTTTGTTAGTTCTCCCCAGAATGTTTATTTTCCATATTTGAAAGGTTTTGCCACCTCCACATCACCGTTGAATCAGTCATCAAAATTGTACATATCTTCAGTATGCAGAATTCTATAATTATTTCTCTGAAGTTATCTGAAGGCTTATAGTTGCAAAATGCCATAAACATCTCTTTCTTTGTCCTCAGACATTATTTGAAAATGAGGATCTGCTTCTACCTGGTATTCTTTTTTTTCTAGGCCATTGTGATAATTCCCACGTATGATTTTTACATGTCTGTGGTCCTAATCTGATATTTTTCTGTCTGCTAATTTTGTCTCCAGTACTTCTATCATTTTCCCTTTTTATTTTCCTCATATTTTCTGGAACTTTTGTAATATGAACATATAAATGGCCAACATCAAACAGATAAAAATTTCAGATTTAAAAACCTATTTCTTTCTTGAGCTCCAAGAAATATTTCCAAATGAGTGGCAAGTAATCCCCCTTTTTCAAAATACAATATATTTGAAATTAAACCATTTTTATATCTATTCCCCAATGTGCTCCCAAACCCCCAAACTTTTTACTTCTCTGTGCCATGTTTTAAAATAATTTATTACTAAGTCTCATCGAAAGTTCTTTAAAGCTTACCAATGGGATATTTTGTTGCATAAAAAGAAAAACAACATATATACTTAGTTAGTAGTTGATTTCAAACTTTTATATACTCATAAAACATAATTACAGCTATCTTACCTCAAAAATGTTTTGGTAATGTGTTCTTTTCTTCTCGATGCTGCAACTAATTACCACAAACTGAGTGGCTTAAAACAACAGAAGTTTAATATCTTATTTTTCTGGAGGTCAGAAGTCTGATTTGTGTCTTAGTCTGCTTAGTGCTTGCAGGGCTACATTGCTTTTTTGGTGACGTCAGTGGAGAAATGTCCTCCGTGCCTTTTCCAGCTTCTAGATTTCATCTATATTCCTTACCTCGGGGCCCCATTCTTCTACCTTCTAAGCCAGCAACTTCAAGCCAAGTATTTCTCACACTACCATTTCTCTTTCTCTGTCTCCTTCTTTCAGTCATACACCAGGACCCTGGAGCCACCTGGATAATGCAAGGTTGTCTTTGCATCTCCAAGTCATTTCATTAGAAACTCTAATTCCATTTACAACCTTAATTCCCCTTTGCCGTGCAACCTAATATAGTCACAAAGTCCAGGGATTAGAATGTGGGCAGCTGGGGATCATTATTTTGCCAATCACAGATAAATACATTCTTTTAAATATCAGTACACGTTTGGAAATGAAACTCTTCTTAAACTTCACTAAGATTATATGGCACAGAAAATGACTCAAGTTTTCACAAGGAAAATCATACACACTATTTTACATTTAATTTAAAACTAGGAGAAACTAAGCAGTATTCTTCTTCTTCTTCTTCTTCTTCTTCTTCTTATTATTATTATTATGTTCAGTTAGCCAACGTATAGTACATCATTAGTTTTTGATGTAGTGTTCAACGATTCATTAGTTGCATGTAGGTTTGGATTCTCTATCTGCAATTCAAATCAATAGAACTTTAAACTTTCTCAGCATTTTTTATTGTTATTTATACTTCAAAATTCTTGTAACTTTTTTTTTTTTTTTTTGCTATTTTAAATGTTTGCTTTTTTCCCCACTTTATGTAACCTGCTCAGGAATAGAAACTAGAATTTACTTTTCCAATTACATGGCTAGATACTGATATTTCACAGCTCAATATCTAAACATGGGTGATGGAACTACTTCTTAGAAACTATGAAAAACTTTTATTAAAAAAAAGTTTTCTGAAAAATAATTTTAAAATATTCAATGGAAATATAACTCAGGAAATGAAGAGGAAAATAAAGCTGAAAGCATATTTGTTATAATGATACAGCAGGAAATGGATTTCTGTCAAATGTAGTAATTCTACTTAAAAATAATAGCATCCTGTAAAAAACTAAGGAAATACATTTAAAATACCGAAAAGTGAAATTTATTGATAATGCGTGAGTACATGCTTAAATGCTTTTTATGTTTTTTTATTTCTCAGGTGTACTGAGGGACACTTTATGTACAGTAAAATTTGTCCTTTTTTGGTGTACAAGTCTATAGATTTTTAATACAAATAAATACACAGTTGTATCACCAAAATCAAGACATTTAGTATTCTCGTTTCTCCAGAATGGTCCCTGTTCTCCTTTGTAGCCAATCCCCTAAGTGTACCACAGACTCCTGAAAATCACTGATCTGTTGATTGAATATGTAATTTTGCCTTTTTCAGAACGTCATATATAAGTGGAGTCGGATAGAATATAGCATTCTTAGTCTGACTTCTTTCCCTTAGCATTTATCAGTAGTTCATTAGTTTGTTTTTTGGGGTTTTTCTTTTTAAGATTATTTATTTATGTATTTAGAAAGAGAGAGCATGAGCAGGGGGAGGGACAGAGCTAAAGGGAGGGAGAAAATCTCAAGCAGACTCTGCACTGAACATGGAGATCATGACCTGAGCCAAAATCAAGAGTCAGACACTTAACCGACTGAGGCACCCACGTGCCCCCCCTTTTAAGGATTTTTAAAAATTTAGTTATTTATTTTAGTTCATTAGTTTTTTTTTTTTTTGGTGAGTAATATTCCATTATATGAATGCACCACAATTTGTTTCACCAGTTGAAGGACGTTTGAGTTGTATTCACGTTCAGGTCATTATGAACTAAGCTGCCATAAATGTTGTACGGAGGTTTTTTCCATGAACATATATCTTCATTTAGTTTGGATGACTACCTAAGATGAGACTTGCTAAGATATAAGGCAAGTGCATTTTAATTTTAATAAGAAACTTCGAATGTGTTTTCCAGAGTAGCAGTAGCATTTTGCATTCCCAGATCAGTATATGAGGTACGGTTTCTCCTCATCTTCGTTGCTATGGTTACCTTTGGTGCAGTCTGTCTTGTGTGTTGGCTAGGGACTAGGCACCAGGGGGGTTTCCTCAGTTTCAGAGCTCCACTTGGCATTTTGCCATGTTGGATGGCCTTACCGCACCCTTTAGCAATAAAGTGATGTTGCTGGCACTGCGTGCCTAGTTCCTAGTGAAGGCAAGAGTGTTTCTTGATTATTCTACTCAGAGCCCAGTCTTAGGGATGCCCTTTGTTTCAGGTCCTCCGCATTAGAGTTTTCTCAGATACCTGCCCCTCCTCCCTGTGGCAGCCAAACTCTGCTTTGTGTCTGTACTTGCTGTTGGGCAGCCATTTCCTGCCTTTTCTCTAGCTTTAGAAATTTATGCTTGATAAATGTATAAGCTCTTGATCCTAAAATAATTGCCTGCCCATCTTCCAGGGTAGAGATTTTTTTTTCTTCGATGTTTATGTCAGTGGCATTCTTTCTCATTGCCAGAAGTGGCAAGTTTTAAATCCTTTCCTGCAGCAGCTGACATTTTTGCTTTCAAGGAAAGGTAAGTCCAAGGAACTGCTTTGTGCCTGACCCCCACAGCCAATAATCATTTTGTTCTGCCTATATCACCAAAGAGAGTTCTCTTTTGTCTCCAATACTGTGCCCAGTCTTTCTCATGCACTCCAGGTAGAGGGCCATTGAGAAAGAACTTGCAAATGAGTGCAAAGTCCTTTTGTGTCTAGTGTCCCAGTTTTTTGCAGACTGACCTACTTCTTCATTAGGACTTTCGACAGTCTGCACACATTTAATTTCTCCTTACGTTGGACAGTAGCCAGATCCTCTTCTTCCCAACCTGTACTTCAAGGAAGATAGTTCATGTGTTTTATTCTTCTTAGAGGTGCTGTCCCTCTTTGAAATTCAGTGTCCTTAGTTGTCTAATGTTAGCTCTGTTGGCCAGTTCAAGATAAGTTATGATTCTGTAGTTTACACCCAGATTTCTTAGTGGGAAAGTTCTTTTGAATTTTCTTTACCCCAAAGTAAAGCAAAACCTTTGTTAAGGGCTTCAAACAGCTGTGAACTGAGGAACTGTATTTTGGGGGAGGTGGAGAGCTGTATTGATTCAGTGGACATCTTTGTGAGAAATGATATCCAATCCTCTTCTCACTTTTTAATATTGAGATTTTAAACATATAAGAGTGTAGAGCAGTACCAAGAAACAATCAAGTGTTTCCAATAATTATTAGCACATAATCAGTCTTGTATATCTATATCCCTTACCCTGTTGCCCATACAGACACTGGATACTGTCATCTATAGATTCCATGAAGGTGCAGTTTATATTTATTCTAATATCTCTCACTCGATATTTTGACCTTCTTGTGCTGTTACTCACTTCCCAGGACTGGGTCTTCTTCCAGGATAAAGTGGTTAAAGGAAAGAAGGATAAATAAGGTAACAAGGATTCCCTTCATTCTCTTCGGACCGCACACGTCCCATTTTCCCAGTGTCCCTTCCAGGGAAAAGGAGCCTACGCGGTGCTGCTGCTGCTGCTGCAGGAATGCGGTTTGGAACTGGGGCATTATCCAACGGACAGACCCCGAGGAGAAGAAAAAAACCAAAACGAAGGGTTATCTGCATTTTCTCCACCTTGTAACTTTTCTTCTCCCCCAGCCAGATTCTTTGACATTTTCAGTTTCTTGCTAAGTATTATGATTTCAATATGTCTTTATTATACACTCAACTCTTCTAAATTTACTTTGTTCTCCAGATTTGATTATTATAACTACTACCTTTAGATGCCTCCACATTCCTTGCTTCCTTACAGTTATTTAACAAACCACAGCAGTGGTAATATCTTCATTTCTACCTACGTATTTTGACTTCTAGCCTGTTAGCATAGATACATTTTCAGGGTGCTTGAAAGAAAATCTTGTCACCTCATTTATCTAATAAAACATACTTTCTCACCTCCTTAATGACATTGCTCCACAATTTCTCTCTCTCTGTCTCTCACATTATCTATTTTTCATATTCTAGTGATCATTCCCTTCAGTTGGAAGCTTTCCTTTATTCTTTCCTTTTTTAATCAAAGAAAAGAAAAAGAAAGATGAGAAGAATCTTTTGGCAGCTACTGCCTTCTACTTTTGATAGTACAAACTCCTCAAAAGAGTTGCTTATATCCACTGCCTCAAGTGACCCTCCCCCCATTCATTCTTTAACCTATTTCTATTAGGATTTTGTCAGTATTATTCAACAGAAATTGCTCTAGTTCAAGTCAACAGGTATATCCACATTGGTAAATTTAGTGATTAGTTCTCAGTCCTCATCTTATCTAATCTATTCATGGCTTTGAAACATATGATTTCTTTCTCTTCCTTAATATATTTTCTCTTATTGGTTCCCAATCAGGGCCGGCTTCTTTGGAATGAGACGGGCGCAGTCAAACAGGCCCCTGGGCTTAGAAGGGTTCTGCACTTGGTTGAATGTTCTGTGTCTCTGTCTTGAAATTTTAAACAACTTTGTAGCAAGGATTCCACATTTTTATTTTGAGCTAGATCACAACTTGTGTCGCCAGTCCTGCTTCCTGTCCACTGCACTCTGGTTTTCTCTTATCTTTCAGAGTCTGTATCTTTTGTTTCATATTCTTCCTCTTCTGTCATTCTTGGACCTGTGTCTCTATCCACAGTCATTTCCTTGATTATCTCATTTATTTCTATGAATTGCACTGATTTGCCGACAATTTCAAAATTTATATTTCTAGTTAGACAGACTACCCTCCCAAACTCCAGATGTGTATAACTGTCTATTCAACCTTTCAAGGTCAATGTGTCTGAAATTGATCGCATGACCTTTCAGATCCACCCTGCTCTATCCACAGCCTTTCTCATCTTCGGTGACAGAGACCCTAGCCTCCCAGTTTTTCATTTACTTACATTCTTTTACTTCCCATATCTGATGTCAGGGAATCATGTTGGTTTACCTTCAAAGTGTATCTAGAATTCCACCATTTGGTCATTCCACACAATGCCATCACCCTTATCAGAGCTACCATGATCTTTCACTTGATTACTGGAGTAGTTTTCAAAAAGATCCAATTCTTTCTCTTTTTGCTTTCCTACAGTCTGTTCTCAACAAAACAGTTAAATTCTTTATGATATAAATCAGTTCAAATCACTCCTGTGTTCAAAACTCTGCAACAATTCTCTATTTCAAATGGAGTAAAACCATAGTACATATTATGACTTAAAGGCCCTACATAATTTGGTCTCCAATTGCATGTCTAACACATTGGTCTTCTTGTCCTTTCTGAGACATACCAGTCAAGTTCAAATTTTTGCATTTTTGTTCTAACTGTCTCACCTTTCAGAAACACTTTCTTTTAGATATGTACTTGGCTAACTCTTTTTGCTACCTTTAAGAAATTGTTCACTCTTCTACTTTCCAATGAGGATTGCCCTGACCACCCTATTAAGACTATGCTGGCTACCTTGCATGCCATTTTTCTCTTCCCTTGCTTTATTTTCTATTGTGTGATTGTATCTTTTCTTTCCATTTTCTTTCTCTGTTTTCCTGAAGCATTTGAAAGTAAGTTGCCAGCATCACCTGTAGATATCAGCTTGAATTTCCTAAAAGTAATTCTCCTACATAATCAGAATGCTGTTATCATACTACAGAAACTTAACATTAACATTCTAGTATCATCTGATAACAATCTATTTTAAAATGTCCCTTGCTTTTTGTTTTTTTGTTGTCAAATGTTTTCCAGTGCAGTGAGTTGAAGAGTGTCTTCCCAAAATTCACATGTAAGGACTAAAAATATGTCCTTATTTGGAGATAAGGTGATGTAATTAAAATGACTTCATGCTCATTTTAACTAATTATGTAGGCCGCAAATCAAGCAATCTGTGTCCTTATAAGAAGATTAGAGAACACGTAGAGATATACACAAGGAAGAAGATCATATGACATGGAGGCAGAGAATGAAATGATGCAACTACAAGCCAAGAAGTTTCAAAGATTGTTGGAAATTTCCAGAAGTTTAAGGAAGGAAGGAAAGATTTTTTTCCCTAGAGCCTTCAGAGGAGGGATGGCACTGCTTACACCTTGATTTCAGATTTCACCAGAGAACAGTGAGAGAATAAATTTCTATTGTTCAAAACCATCTAGTTTCTGGCACTTTGTTATGGCAACCCTAGGAAACTAATACGTTCATTATAAAGTAGATATTTTTGACATAAAGAGGGTTATATGAATTTTTTTATTATAATACAGAAAGGATCACTTTAAAAGTTCTGGCTTCCTTTATATACTTTCATCATACAAATAAGAATCAAAATAAATTATCTTGGGGACAGAAGGACAAAATTTACATAGGTTAATTGTAAACATTTTTTTAATTTAGAAACAAATATACCTCTCTAAAAGTATAATTATAGCTAGATGATTTTGCAAGTGAAAATATATAGTAACAGATAATGTGTGTAGTTTTCTGAGAAACATAAATAATGGTACTCTGGAATATTAGCCATGAGTAATAATTGGAGATAACATAATCCAATCCTTTCATTTCATGGTTGGAAAATACTGAAGTTTAGAAAAGGTATAATTGTCTTCTCCAAGAGTATTAGTAAATAGTATACTTGATATTTAGTACATGTTGCTTTCATACCAGTCTTAGATTTTGAAATAAAACCTCTCCTGCATCCACCTTCCCTTGAAACATATTTCTTGAAGTTAACCTGTACGAGATCAATGGTGTGAGAGTGAGGAAGAGGCCAAGCAAGGTATCAGTTTTCTTTCTTTTTTTTTTTTTTTTAAAGATTTTATTTATTTATTCGACAGAGATAGAGACAGCCAGCGAGAGAGGGAACACAAGCAGGGGGAGTGGGAGAGGAAGAAGCAGGCTCATAGTGGAAGAGCCTGATGTGGGGCTCGATCCCATAATGCCGGGATCACGCCCTGAGCCGAAGGCAGATGCTTAACCGCTGTGCCACCCAGGCGCCCCAAGGTATCAGTTTTCTTGTGGTGAAGGAACAAGTGAAGGAGGAGCCAAGTGAGGTAGCAACTGGAACCAAGTCAGAGACGTGACAGAGAAAATCAGCAGCTGACATAGAGTTAGGGTCAGTTAAGAAAGTGACATTAGTAAAGTAGCAGTGTGCTAGGTCAGGGCCGAAGAGCCATTGGTGTGACTACAGAAGAGTGGCCAGAGAAACACACTGGTGCTGGCTTTCAAAATGGAGGAAGGAAGCCACAAACTAAGAGATGTAGATCATCTCTAGAGGTTGGAAAATGTAAAACAAAAACAAAACAAAACAAAAGGAATGACAACAACAAACACAGTTCTCTTCTAGAGTCTCCAAAAAGGAGCACAGCCCTGTCGATGCGATGCCTTGATTTTAGCCAGTGAGGCTTACGTTGGGCTTTTAACTTCTAGAACAGTGAGATAATAAATTTGTGTTGTTTTAAGCCACTAAGTCTGAGATAATTTGTAACAGAAACGATAGAAAGCTAATAGAAAAACTACATTCCTGACTAGCAGAAATGTTACAAATATGGAAAGGGAAGAATCTAGAATAAATTCTGTGTGTTAGATCGGAATTGGAAGTAATGAAGTGAACTCTCATGCATTTCAAGATATGGATATAAATATAGCTATGGATTGAGAGAGATATGAATGTGTGTTGCGTGTGTGTATATCACACACAGATAGATATGTATACATATATACATGTATATGCCATGTATATGGGTGTTTGCACTTCTTATCTGTGTTCATTGATAGGGCCTGGGAGTAGCAGTATCCCATCAGTGATGAGCATACTTGGTACTCGGATCTTGGCATCTAAATATCACTTTTTACTTAAAGGAGCCAGAGCCTCTAAGAAAAATGACTGGTTTCAGGACCGAGTAAATAAAGTATTAGATAAACCTGGAAAATCTTGTGCCAGAAAGTAAGAGAATGCCAAAAGAAGGATGAGATTTTGTCAAAAGACATAAAACCCAGCTTAAAGAGGTTTCCAGTAGCCAAACCCAGGACAATTTGGGCATCAAAATAAAGAGTAACAGATTATAGTATAATTAATAATATATGCGTTCATAATGATATAAAGAAAGAAAAATAGAGCACGCTCTAACTTATAGTAGTAGGACAACTAATAAAAGTAGAAAAGATAATGAAATTAGAAAATAATCTTTTGGAAAATATCACAGTATTAATTGTCTAAATAAGATTTTTATCAGTGGATGCTAAAAATATAATAGTTTAATGAGGAAAAATTGTATTTTCACAGCATCCAAGTATCTCCCTACAATTGTTTTAGCAATTACAGCAAGAAATATGGAAGCTTTACAGTAGAGAAAGGCAGCACCTCTACCAGCTGATTGTAGTTAACATTTGCCAGCAATGACATAAATCAACATTATGTGCCATGTACTATAGAATGCACCAAGAGTACAGGATTACATTTGCTCTATTTATGCTAAATATATGTAACCTGAATAATCATGAAGCAACATTAGATAAAACAAATTGAAGAACAGTCTACAAAATAATAGGCTTATAATTTTAAAGAAAAAATTAGGATTCTAAGTTTTGTTTTGCTTTGTTTTAAAGTAATCTCTACACCCCATGTGGGACTCAAACTCATGACCCCGAGGTCAAGAGTCACATGCTCTTCTGACTGAGCCAGCCAGGTGCCCCATTTTTTAAAAAGTTTGTTTGTTTGTTTGTTTGTTTGTTTAGTAATTTGTACACCCAGTGTGGGGCTTGACCTCACAGCCCCAAGATGAAGAATCAAATGCCCTGCTGACTGAGCCAGCCAGGTGCCCCTAAAAAATTAGGATTCTAAAAGACAAGACTGGATTTTAGGATTTTGAAAGACTGAGGAATAGTTTTTGATTGATTCAAGAGATATGGCAAACAAATGGTACTCCTCACTATGGATTGGATTCATTTCCTGTAAAGGCGGTACTATTTACCAATATCAATTTTCCTATTTTACAGGGTTATACTATAGAGGAGAATACCTTTCTTTTAGGAAATAAACATTTAATTATTTAATTATAATGGGACATCATATCGGCATACACACAAATATATGAGAGCAAAGAATGAGGCAGTATTGATATAATATTAACAATTGGAGAATTTAGATAAAGGATAAAATATATTTGAGCTTCTTTTTATTATTTTTTATAACTTTGTAGTCATTGTGAGTATTTTTCAAAATAAAAAGTGAAAGAAAATAACTATCAAGTAGCCACCATGAATAACTTTACTCACAGAGCTATACTGTTGGTAGAATGACTTCGAATAGCAAGGATGCCACTTTTTATGAGATATTTTTGTTTTCTTCAAATGTACTGTATTGGTAAACATATGATTTATTCCCCTGTGTTCAGGCTGTGATTTTATGTACATGTAGTAAACACCTCAGATAATCATCTAATAACATCTTTGAAAATTATGAGCATTTAAGGTTTTTAAAATTTGTATTGCATCTACATCTATTTCTGTTAAGCTACCACCTGTTTTCCCTAGACCAACTCCTATGATGTTGCATAGATCACATATATTCCCAGATAAACATCAGAACTTGCCATAAAAAAAATTGATTAATATAGATAACAAATATGGCCTTAGTAAAATACTAGAATAAGAGAATAATAACACCAAATGAGGTATCACTTAATAATGGTTATACCTAAAGACTAGAACACATATTCTGTCTTTGATTTCATTACTATCTTTTTAATAATAGATTCAATTGACAACCACTTGCTTTGTACAAGTAAATTGATGGTTATGAAAAGTTTCAAAAAATTTCCTCTTTTGATGATGCAGGAGATCCTACTAATACCTGTGAAACTAAGCAACAAATTATTTTTTTGCAAAATATTTTCATGTCTGCTCCTGAGCACTAAAGGTTGACAATGGTGATAGATGATAGACAGATGATAACTTTTTAGACATTAATGATAGTCATTATCTATTATTAAGATGGTAGATAGGAGTTAAGTGAAATCTTTGACTATTCAATATTACACTTAAAATTTGAGATATTATGTTGCAGGTAGCATAAAAATAAAGACATAATAACTAAAAAAGATACATTGCTTTATCTTCTTTACAGATTTTTTTCCCATAAGAGCTCTTCATTATGGCAAATGTTGATATAGTATGTGATTTATGAGTGGCAGTAACTCATAAATTTTATTCACAAAGCTAATTTTGAAAACATAATGAAATCTTTTGAAATGACCACCATGTATTCAATTATATCTTAAATAAGTTTGTATGTTTTCTTTATTTCTTTTAGTATTTTTCTGTCAATTGATTTTTGTAACCCTTTATTGAAGCTTTGTCAGAAAATACACAAAGCCTAAGTGTATAGCTGACTGGATTATTCCAAAGTGAGCACACACACTCATGTAATGACACCCAAGTCAAGAAATAGAACATTACCAGCATCCCCAGAAATTCCCTTTGTGCACTACCAAGTAACCTCCTGTCTCCTCACAGTTACCACTCTTTTGACTTGTTATACATTCATTTTGTCTGTTCTTGAACTTTAATAATTGAAATTATACAGTATGTACTTTTTTATGTCTGGCTTCTGTCACTCAACATCATGTTACAAAATTAACTTTATATATTTCATAATGTACATTTGTAGAGATTTTAAACAGGAATTTAAAAATAGAAGGAATTTGGAAAACCAACCTGATACTCAAATAATATCTAATGATATAAACCAAAATTATTATTTTTATATTTGAGAAGTTAACTTAGGTCATGAGTAAAATCAAAGGCTTTAGGATAGTTATAGTTACAATGTTTGAGTATGTGTTTTTCACCTCTTGATAATATTAGGAAATTCTGCCCACCTTCGGAGCAAACTCTGTCTACATTAATTTAATGCAAAAATTCTCTGTGACTGAGTATTTTTAAAAAACCAGTTTTATGAAGAAAATATAAGATAGGTTTATGGTCCCTGGAATGAATTAAAGACTTTAATCTTTTTTCTTAAAAAGACAGGGGGTGGGCATTGGACTCTGATGCACATTTTTCATTAAAGAAATATAGCATGGCTGGTTGGCTGGTCTCCAAACCATTAGTCTTTCATTTGTTTCCTATTTGCTAGAGGTATGTTTGAAGGAAAACGAGAGTGCCACTGAGAAAACAGAGTATAAACTCCTAGGAAAAAAATTAGGAACACGTTATTCCATCACATGTGTGGAAAACCATCAAAGAATTGAATCACAACCTTTAATTTATTTTTTGGCATTGTTTCTATAAATAATATATAATTGCCTAATATTTAAAAGAAAATCCTGAAAAATGACACCTGAAAAGCTTAGAATATAGTGTACACTGTGAAATCATACTCTTTATATAGCTTATGTACACACACACACACACACACACACACTAATTCTAAGAAAATGAATAATACACAAGAGATCACTTAAGTTAACAGTGGAATTTATATTCTAAGGGAAAAAAGTAAAAGCAGATGGACTACCAAGAGTATAAAACCTATAGAGGAAGTTTCTTTGTAGGTTTTTTTCTTGTTTTGTTTTTGTTGTCTCAATTTGGAGTTCTTGAAAATGTTTCCAAAGATATTTGTGAATCAGAATAATTATCAACTCCTAGAATTTATATATATTTATATGTATATATTTGATTTTCTAAAGACAAGAAAATATGGAAAGAATGATGTTTCTTTTCTGTTTATCTAGTGTAGATTTTGCATACGCATACACACACACACACACACACACACACACACGCACAACTACTGGTTCAGATAAACTAACTATACAATATTTCCTGTGTGATATTTCCAGTTTTGTATAAACACAATTATAAAGTGAAATTGGTAATGGAGTCTTGGGGTGTTAATGAGTTTGCCAAAGTGTTACACCATTCCTTAATTAATCCCATTTAGTTCTTCTTTCCTGGTTTAACTGTAGGAGTTTCAAAAATTTGTGATGTAGAAATTCTCAAAAATTGTCCAGTCTTATCTTCCACTCTTTCCTGCTCTTCTCTATCAAAAGGAAAACACCTCTGTTTTTCTGAGTTATAACTTACAGTCTCGATTCCCTCCTACTTTTCTGCCTCGGAAATGATCCTTCAAGTTCATGTTCTTCACTTGCATTTTATTGCTTCTAATTTTATTCACTAATTTTCTTTTTAAAAAAAGCATTAGTACCTTCTTTATTACTACGTTGTATCTATTGAGGTTGTTGATGAAACTTCCGTGTTGAAACTTCCGTGTTGTACCGGTTATGACCCCTACAACTGCAAGTTCTACAGCTTTGAAACTGGGTTCATAGTGCTATATATCCATCTTCCTACTTTTCTCGTATGTCTTTAGCTATTGCTTTATTACCCCAAATGATGAAGCCACATCTTTGTTTTATTTACTCCAGGTAGATGGCATTATTACATAATGTAGAGGAAAATCATGAGACATCAGTCTTAATTTTCTCACCTAAATACACATCCCCCTTATTAAGCCCTTTACATAGTAATTATCCTTATTCCTTTTCCTAAGTAAAATGAGTGGCCCCGCTCCCTTACTTATCAATCTCTGAACATACTCCTTTCTGTTCTGTTTTAAAACCACACAAAGCAACACAACAACCGAAACAATTATAAATACATATATAGCACACTCACTCACCCCACCATCCCTTTACTTTGCTTTTCTCCACCTTTCAGCCAAATTTCTTGAAGAAGCAATTACTTTCCCAATCTCTATATCCCCACTCCCTATTCAATATACAATTCCTTTAACTATTATATAGTTTATTATTTCAGGTAATTCACTGACCCCATGTAAAAGAATTACACATCCCCATTTTGTAAGTTACTGCTGTGCTCATTTGTGATCAATAAAATTCCTTCAACTCATTGACTGGTACCAGATTTAGAAATATGACTTGCTTTGGTTAATGGAAGTGAGCAAAAATGATCAATTGTCCCAATAGAAAATTTAAGCACCATTGCACCACTGCCTGGTTACACCCTTTGCTTTTTCTCTCTGTGGCAAGGACTGTAGGTCAAGGTAGAAGCTAACCTTCATCAGGAAGACACATGAAGCCGAGCCTTAGCTGACATTAGCCAACATGTAACAAAAACACGGAATAAAGTTTTGTTTTTTTACGCAAGCTGGGTTTGTATTGTTGTTGTTGTTTTGCCATAACATAGTAAAAACTTAATAATATATAAAATATACCAGAAGGCACAATTTTGGAATTTAGAAAAATGGTGAGATGTCTTAGGCAATGGAGAAACATTTGATAGCATTATCAAGAGCAATAATGTGGAAGGAAGTCATACATCAAATGAACTTGTGGATTTAATGTACTTGGCTGAGATAGGCTGAATTTAATAAGGTACTACACGAAAAAGATGAGCTGAAAAATGATTGGCATTGGCAAACACAAATGAAGAGAAAACAGGAGGAATTCTGGGACTTTCAAGATTGAAGGATAAAATTGTTACTAATAGCCAACAATTAAAGACAAAATATAGTGTCAGTTGTTGCTGAATAAACAGCTTCATGGAGTAGTCCAAGTCTAAAGTCTGATCATGAAGTCCTTTGTTAAATCTCTGATTTGATTTAGTTGACACTCAGCTAGTATTTTAACCATGACAAGAGTCTTAGAGAAATGAGACTAAACATGCTGCTCCTCCAAAGAAACCTGATAAGCTCCAGTGACTTGCAAATGAGTACAGAAAAGAAAAAGCATGTCTACAAGAAAATTCTACAGACTATTGGTAAAAAGAGCAAAACTTAGCTTTTTTTTTAAGATTTTATTTATTTATTTGACAGAGATAGAGACAGCCAGCGAGAGAGGGAACACAAGCAGGGGGAGTGGGAGAGGAAGAAGCAGGCTCATAGCGGAGGAGCCTGATGTGGGGCTCGATCCCATAATGCCGGGACCACGCCCTGAGCCGGAGGCAGACGCCCCAACTGCTGTGCCACCCAGGAGCCCCCAAAACTTAGCTTTTATGTGTTGAGTTGTATGTCCTAAGAAGATACATTGAAATCCTTTTTTCTCATGCCCCAGAATGTGATCTTATTTAGAAATGGAAATTGGAAATGTAATCACTTAAAATGAGGTCATACTGGAGTTGGATGTGCTCTTAATCCAATATAACTGGTATCCTTACAAGAAGACAGAAATTTAGACACAGACACCAAGGCAGGATAGCCATATGAAGATGGGTGCATAGATTGGAGTTAAGCTACTGCAAACTAAAAAACATGTGGCTTTACTGGTAATGGGCAGGGCAAGAATGGATTCTCCCCTAGAACCTTCAGAGAGAGTATGTCGCTGCCAACACCTTGACTTTGGACTTCTAACCTCCACAACTGTTGGAGAATAACTTTTTGTTGTTTATAAATACCTAGTTTATCATTCTACCATGCCTGCGTTACCCTGATGCCAAAACCACATAAAGATACTACCAAAAAAAAAAAGAGAGAGAGAGAACCATAGGCCAGTATACCAAAAATAATAAAATACCTAGGAATGAATTTAACTAAGGGGATGAAAGACCTGTACTCTGAAAACTATAAAACATTGATGAATGAAATGGAAGTTGACACAAACAAATGGAAAGATATTCCATTTTCATGGATTGGAAGAACAAATATTAAAATGTCCATACATTTTACAGATTTTATTTTTAATATTTTACAAATATTAAAATGTCCATACATTTTACAGAGCAATTTACAGATTTAATATAATTTCTATCAAAATACCAATAGCACTTTTCATAGAACTAGAGCAAATAATCCTAAAATTTGTATGGAACACAGAAGACCCTGAATATCCAAACCAATCTTGAAAAAGAAAACAAAACTGGAGTCATCACAATTCCAGATTTCAAATTACACTATAAAGCTGTGGTAATTAAAACAGAATGGTACTGGCACAAAAACAGATACATAAATCAGAAGAACAGGATAGAAAGCCTAGAAACAAACCCATGATTATATGGACAATTAATCTTTGACAAAAGAGGCAAGAATATGCAATTGGAAAATTGGACGGTTACATATAAAAGAATGAAACTGGACCACTTTCTTACACCATACACAGAAATAAACTCAAAACATATTAAAATCCTAAATGTGAGATCTGAAACCATAAAAATACTTGAAGAGAGCACAGGCAGTAATTACTCTGACATTGGCCATAGCAACATTTTTCTAGATAGTATCTCCTGAGTTAAGGGAAACAAAAGCAAAAATGAACTATTGGGACTACATCAAAATAAAAAGGTTCTGCACACCAAAGAAAACAACTAAAAGACAACCTACTGAATGGGAGAAGATACTCGCAAATGACATATCTGATGAAAGGTTAGTATTCAAAATATGTAAAGACCATTCAAAACTCAACACCCAAAACCTACATAATCCAATTAAAAAATGGACAGAAGACATCAACAGACATTTCTCCAAAGAAGACGTACAGACGGCCAACAGACACATGAAAAGGTGCTCAGCATCACTCATCATCAGGGAAATACAAATCAAAACCACAATCCATTATCACCTCATACCTGTCAGAATGGCTAAAATCAAAAACACAAGAAACAAGTGTTGGTGAGGATGTGGAGAAAAAGGAACCCTCATGCACTGTAGGTAGGAATGCAAATTTTTGCAGCCACTGTGGAAAACTCTTGCGGTTCCTCAAAAAGTTAAAAATAGAACTACCCTACAGTCCAGTAATTGCACAACTGGCTGTTTACCTAAAGAACAAAAACACTAATTTGAAAAGATATATACATTCCTATGTTTATTGCAGCATTATCAACAATAGCAAAACTATGGAAGCAACTCACGTGTCCATCTATAGACGAATTGATAAAGAAGAGGTGGTGTATATATACATATATATATATATATATATATATATATATATATATATAGGAATATTATTCAGCCATAAAAAGAATGAAATTTTGCCATTCGCAACAACATAGGTGGAGCTAGAGAGTATAATGCTAAGCTAAATAAGTCTGTCAGAGAAAGACAAATACCATGTGATCATATGTGGAATTTAAGAAACAAAACAAATGAACAAAGGGAAAAAAAAAGAGAAACCGAGAAACAGACTCTTAACTATAGAGAACAAACTGATGGTTACAAGAGGGAAGGTGGGTAGGGGGATGGGTGAAAGAGGTGAAGGGGGACTAGGAGTATACTTAACCTGATGAGCACTGAGCAGGATATAGAATTGTTGAATTACTGTATTGTACACCTGAAAGTAATATAACGCTGTATATTAACTATACTAGAAATAAAATAAAAAACTTAGAAAAAAGAAGTTGGTAAAAAATATACTAAAATAAAATAATAAAATATCTAGTTTATGTTCATTGTCACTGCAACCCTAGGAAACAGGTACACCAGCAACCTGTGACTAATACAATGGCCTTCTGCAGAGTCCAGCCCAGACTAGTCTCCCAAATCTCCCAAATTTCATCATTAAATACCCAAAACCCTGTATTTTATTTTCTTTTTAAAGATTTATTTATTTGAGAAAGAGAGCAGGGGGGAGTGCCAGAGGGAGAGGAAGAGAGACTCTTAAGCCAATTGCATGCTGGGTGCAGAGCCCAGGGTGGGGCTCTATCCCAGTACCTGAAATCACAACCTGAGTCAAAACCAGGAGTCGGACGCTCAACTGACAGCACCACCCAGGCGCCCCATTAAACCCTGTATTTTAAATACCTGGCCCTTCAAACCAAATACATATCCTAAGCAAAACACATCACATTCCCCCTAAAAATTGTTCATCACCTATATGCTTTTCCCTTGGTTGGTGGCATACCCATCCAGTGATCATGCAAGCCAAAAGTCTAGGATTAATTCTTAACTCCTCTCCCCATTTTTTCCCTCATATTTCATTCACTTTTTATATTACTTCTTAAAATTGTCCTAAATCTGTCACTGCCAATTCTACTTTGGTTCCTGGGCTTATCCTCTCACACATGGACAGTTAACTTGATACATTAGATCATTCTACTCTTTTCTCTTTGCCTCCACTCCCACACTCTAATCCTCAGAGAGTTTATTCTCGTTTTCTTTTAAAGTCTCCTCTTCTGTTGCTTGTCACATAAGTCCAGTAATCCCTAGATTTTTTTTCTTCAACCCTATTATTTTATTACCACACACATGATTACTGGGGATTTTACGTACTCCCTTGGTAACTATCATATTTTGTACTCTTAGTACCCACTGTTTGATACTCTGGAACCAAATAGACTCAGATAATAAGGGACACTTTGCTATTCAAACTTGCTGTACAAAATCTTGCTATTTAATGTCTCTCAAGAGAAAGTCAGAAATTGTTATTTAGATCTCTAAAGTCACTTGACAGCATTCTGGTGCACATTATTTCCTGAGCTCAAAAATCACATTTTCAGCTGCTTCCATGATCTCTCCACATGAATGGCCCCAGACACCTTCAGTTCTGTATATTCCAAAATGCACTCCCCCCCATTTTCTATTTGCTTTTTTCTGTCTCCCTTTATTGCAAATAATCTTTTCAGTTAATAACCTTTTAACCATCCCGTTAATAACGTTTGAAGCTTCCAAGCTATTCTTTACTTCTTCACAACCTTACCATTAGAGACTCTGCCAAGTCTTTCATAGATACAAATTTTTATTTTTAATAATTCTGAACTTGTTTCTTTTCACCATTCCTACTATCAGTTCGGTAAGGTTCTTTCATTTTTTCCCCCCAAATCCCAAATTTCTTAACCTGAAGGAACCTGAATTATCTGGCTGTAACCAGACTTTCTGGTATCCTCTTCAAGCACTTTATACCATATCAAAAAAAAGAATATTTTTCCCCCGATCCTGGTTATTTATGTTCTCTCTCTCATTTTTTAAAAAGCTTCCTTGACAGTGATTTATCAATTAATCATTCTTCTCAATGCATTTAATTTTGGTGTGGTTGAATCATTTATGATGTTTTCATTGTATTAATTTTTGCTTTTTATTAATTTCTACTACATCCTTTGAGTTAATTGGCTTTTTTGAAATACTGTCTTGAAATGGATGTGTAGTTCATTGAATTCCATCATTTAGTCTTTTCTAATGCCTGCATTTAGCACTGTAATTTTATGTCTGAAGGTGGTCAGTTCTTTCGATACCATTACTTTCATTATCATGCACTTCAAAATATTTTCTAATTTTTTATAATTTTCTTCCTTGTCTGTCAGGTAATATATTTTTCCATTTATCGTTTTATGATAATTTTGCAAAAGAGTACTATGTTCACAAAACATACTATATGACCTATTCAAATTTTTTTGGAGCTTACTTTATGGCATATGATATGTTCTATTTTTGTAGTTGTTTAATATGTGCTTTAAAAGACTATATTCTGGGGGCGCCTGGGTGGCACAGTGGTTAAGCATCTGCCTTCGGCTCAGGGCGTGATCCCGGCGTTATGGGATCGAGCCCCACATCAGGCTCCTCCGCTAGGAGCCTGCTTCTTCCTCTCCCACTCCCCCTTGCTTGTGTTCCCTCTCTCGCTGGCTGTCTCTATCTCTGTCAAATAAATAAATAAAATCTTATTTTGTGTATTCTTTTTTCTCTGTGTGATCCATGGTTACATTTGACAACTTAACATCTTAAAAATTTCTGATACAATTGGACTTTAATCTACCATCTTACTTTTCCTTCCTTATTGTCTTTGTTCTGTTGCTTGATTTCAGCCTTATAAGACCCTAAGCAGAGGACCCAGCTAAAACATGTCAGACTTCTGTACTGTGGAAACTGGGATAATAAAATAGTGTTGTTTTAAACTAAGTTTATGATAATGTTATGTAGCAATAGAAAATGAGTGTATCTCTGTTGCCTTCTTTTGGATTGACTAGTTTTCAGTTTTAATTATTCCCTTTTTTCTATGATTGACTTTGTAGTTATATCATAATTTAACATACTATTACTAGCTGCAATTGAAATCATACCATGCATTCCTGGTTAATCAGTAATATTAATTCAAACTTGCAGTTATCCTCATGTTCAGTTCAGGACCTTAGAATACATAATATGAATCCTCCCTCCTGAGATGCCTTTTTTCAATTTCAATCATGTTTATTTAAACCAAAGATGATGTTACTATTTTTATGCCAGTAATATTTATATAGATTTCCCCTCACATTTTCATCTTTATTTTCACTCTTTTTGATTCCTTCCTGCCATATCTACAAGCTTCCATCTCAGATCAGTGTCTTTTGTCTGAAGAATAATATTCTCTAGTGTCTTCTTCAGTTCAGTCCTGCATATGACAAAATCTTTCAGTTGTTTTTTAAAAAATGTCTTTGTTTCAAACTTACCTTTATTTCTAATTTATCTCTTCAAACCCTATCCTGCTCCCCCTTTGGTAGATATAAAATTCTAGTTTGGCCAAAATTTCTAAGACTCCATTTTTTGGTTTTTACTTCATGAGTCGGACAAAAACTCTCCTCAAATTCACAACTTTCTAGCTGTCTCTTCATGGATGGCCAAATCCTGTAAGTGGAAGACAGCCCCAAATAATAACCTCATTTCTCTGAATTTTTCTTTTTTGGACTTTTTTTTAGATCACTGCCTCTTAGTTTTGTCATCAATGAAATTGTTTTAGATACATTTTTTTTTTATTTTCTTGATATTCTTTAGGGGCGGGAAGATTGACCCAAATTATCTAAACTGTGATTACATAAATGAAAAGACTTCCTTCAGACATTAAAAACAGTTGTTAACCAGACAGATCCAACCTAGTAACATCAAAGTCCTGGTATCCAGCCTGGTTAGATCAAGAGGAGATAATTACGTAAAAATCTTTCATAAATTGGATCTAACTCGTCCGTCATGTCACCCATTGTACTTGCTTACAGTAGTTGTACTATAATGTTAATTCAATAGTACTTGGATATTCTGAATCTTTGATGTGTGTGTATATAGTTTGTTTACTTAATCTTTGCTCCAGGAACTCCCTCTACCATTCCCTTTTTTTGTAATAATTTGTATTGTATAATTGATTACAATATTGTAAAACCTGCACCATCTTTATAATTGATACAGTTAATCTACTTTGAAAACTAAAACACTGGATAAATGTTATTCATAATTTAATTGTTTTCACATAGTCTGTGAGGCACATTTCTTACTAGGGTATTGATAGTTTTGTTTTGAGAATACTTTTCTTCACCTTGTTTCAGTACACATAAATGCATTATCAGTTTTATTTTTCTTTACCAGGTCACCTAGATATACTTAGTACTACTTTCTACCTCCACATTTAGTCTCAACTACTTTTTTTTTTTAAGTTGTATGTATGTATGTATTTTAAGAGTGTGAGTAGGGGTAGGGGCAGAGGGAGAGGGAGAGAGAGAATCTCAGGCAGACTCCACACTGAGCATGGAGCCCAACGCAGGGCTTGATTTCACAACCTGAGATCATGACCTGAGCCAAAATCAAGAGTTAGACACTCAACCAACTGAGCGACCCAGGCATCCCCAGCCTCATCTCCTTCTTGAAGTCATCTTGTAAAGGCTGCCTAACCTACAATTAGTATGTTTAGAAATTAGTCTAGGGGTGCCTGGGTGGCTCAGTCAGTTAAGCATCTGAATCTCCATCTCAGGTCTTGATCTCAGGGTCATGAGTTTAATCCCTCTATCCTTCTGTTGGGTTCCATGCTGGGTGTGGAACCTACTAAAAAAAATTTAAAAATTAGTCTAAAGACCAAAAAGTATTTATCTAATGTTTTCTATTTGTTGTGATGCCCACTGATTCTCTTTTACTACATACCCTACACATGTAGATACCTCCCCTTACCCATTATATCAGATGCCAGTATGCACTTGTTTAGCTCTCTTGGGTATTGTTCTGGTTCACATGAGGCATGAGTTATAATTCCTTAGCACAGATCTTGCCCCTTCTCATGTTTTAGTCCTCAATCCTGTCAGCTATAGCTTACTTCCTTCACCTTAGCCACTAGTGGGGCTCTTCCTATAAATGTACTTACCAACCATAACAATGCCATTTCTAATCCTCTTACTTGGTATATTACTGCAACCCCTATTGACAGCCACCCTACTAAATAGTTCAACTAACTGGAGAAAGTGACTCAACTTTCTAGGTACTTGTTTCTTTTGCTAAAACTGAGAGAAAACGAATACCTACTTCATAGCATTGTTGGGAATTCTAAATAATATACAAAATAAAAGAATTAATAACAGTGCTGAAACCTGATGATTATTCATGAAATTATCATTGTCATATTATAATGATAATATATTGAAGCAATATGTTATGATTATATACGTAAGTTAGGAGACACATTTGTTTATCTGGGTTTTTTTCTCTCTAATTTTGCATGTTTTCCATATCTAGAGTGAAGTCATTGGTGGGGTCGTATTTTATGCTCTAAAAATCTTAACTACTTCCAAAATATAATAATTGTTCATATGATAGAAGAAAATATTCCAAGACCCACTCACCACCTGGCTCTATCATTTTTCTCTTGAAAATACATTTTTAGATATTGTGGGTAAAGTTATTTTGAGTTTTGTTATTTTGTTTGTAACTTAGGCCAAATGGCAGAGGAATGAGAAGAAAAAACAGCAACAGAAAACAAATTACAACATATGTCCATAAAATTTTAAAATAAACAATGTGTTCTCTTATTTACACTATAATACATTCAAATCTTGTGAAGTTGTTTGATAATATCGAAGCTCCATACTGCAATAAAATAATCTAAGCTCTAAGTAACATTGAGTAAAATTAGTGAATGTGAATTTAAGGGATAATTTTTTAAAATTTTTGGATAACTAGGTGTCTAAGACTATGAAGTCATACCACAGTAAGAGTACATAGCTCAATACTATATATCTTGCTTTTTTGTAGTGTGTGTCTTCTCACACCTTCTCATGAGTTTAGAGCAGGATGAAATTGGTTAAAAAAAAATCCAAATTCAGCAATTTTCCTTCATAATGTTTCATTTCTGTTTTGTTTGTCAAGATGGATGTTAATTTTACTTTAAGAACAAATGTAGGTTAAGTATATGGTGTATTTAATTATGTGTATGTCTGTTGAATACAGGATAATGGAGGTATATGAAAACCTAAGAAAAAGGCATAAAAAAATGCATCGTACGTACTGATCTTAGAAACAGTTTTTTTTCTTTTACTCCTGTTCCTTCTCTACTTGTTCCACTGTGTACAAGCTATGTATCTTCAAGATTACATGAGAAAATCTATTAGGAAGTCTGAACACTTGAAACCTTGATTATAATCTATGCAATAGTGTTTTTACACAATATACTATGTTTTCCATTATACAAACATTGAGTCTAAGAAAGGTTATGTAAATTATCCAAGGAGACATCGCTTTTAAATCATATAGTCGAGGGGCGCCTGGGTGATTCAGTGGGTTAGGTGTCTGCCTTCAGCTCAGGTCATGATCCTGGACCCAGGATTGAGCCCCGTAGCAATAGCAGGCTCCCTGCACAGCAGGGAGTCTGTTTCTCCCTCTCCTGCTACCCCTGCTTGTGCTCTCTTGCTAGTTCATTCTCTCTCTGTTAAATAAGTAAATAAATAAATTTTTAAAAATGATATAATCAAAATTTATATTCATATCCATAACATATAATTCTGCACCGAATACAATTTTACTAATTGTGTTATTAGATAATCACTTACAATTACTAGTTTTATTTATTTAACTATTATTCATTTACTTATTTTATTTACTAAATTATGGTTATTTATTGTTAAATTATTTGTTATAATTTAATTAATGAATAGGCAGCAAGTTCATAGAGTCAATTTATTGCATAATCTCAAGTGAGGCACTATGTAGGATGATCTCTTGGAAATTCTTGAAACTAGACGTGTGTGTGTGTGTGTATTTATATGAAGTAAAACAGTTTATGACTGTTAATTTTCGCATACTATCCATTATTTTTTATTATTGTTGTCATAAATCTAATTACTTTTTTTTTAACTCTACAAGTAGGCAACAGCAGCAGACAATTACATTAGTGGCCCTCATAAACCATATATTTTAGTATATGCATTCTTGGGTCAGTTCAGCTTGGCCATGTGATGTAGTTTGACCAATGGCATCAGGAAGCTTGGTACAAACAGAAATCTGATCACTGCTTGTGTATTTGGACTTGCCCTCCAAATGCTCTTTTAGACCTCTAAACCACTACGTAGAGATGTCCAGCAACTCTGATGTAGCATCCACATAGAAAAAATAAAAGGTGTTCTGTCAGCCCCCAGCTATTGCAGCTCTCTCAGGTGAGGCTCCAAACATGAAGAAGAAGCCATCTTGAACATCCCATCCCTATCAGACAGCAGAGGGAACAGAATAGCCATTTGTGCCCAGGTCCAATTGCAGAATTATCCAGATCAAAAATTTGTCAGTTTATTTAAGTCTTTAAGTTTTAAGGTGATCTCATGCATCAGTAGACAACTGAATCAGCAACATAATTATTGTTTTATGAGCAAATAGTTGTATTCATCTACATTTATACTAACTTGTTTTTTAACCTTCATAAAGCTATATCATAATCCTTTCTTACAGAATAATTTTTCTTCATGGAATGAATCTATTTGAAGATTCCTCAGTGAAACTCTCAGATTTTGTTTGTACAGAAATGCCTTGATTTTGTTCCATTTTAGATTGATAACTTATATTGACCGTTATTTACTGTCACCACTTTGAAGATATTTCACTCTCTCTGTGATTTTATTAGACTATTAACTGCTGTTAATAAGTCTAATTGTCATTTTGTTGTAGGCAATCTTCCCTTTCTCTCTAGTCACTTTTAAGAGCTCATCTTTCGGAATTTTATTCTATAGTTTCACTGTGATGCGACGGGGTATATTTTTCTATCTTTTTGCTTGGTATTTGTTTTCCTTCATTTTGAATGTGACTGAATCACGTGATAGAACAATTCTGGACAAATCCCAATCATTATGTGTTCAAATTTTGCTTCTCCTTTATTCTATGTCTCTTTCCTTTTTGGAAATTAATTTAGGCTTAGTAGGAATTTTAATTCTAATCTCTTTTCTCAAAACCCATGAGTCATAATCTCCTTTTATTTATATTATACCCAACATTTTCTGATCTAACTTCCATTCTCTATTCACTAATTACTTGGTCTGTGACTTCAGCAATCGACATATACATATGCATTCATGTATATTCCTTTCAAAATCTTTTTTGTTCCTTTATCACACCTGAATGGTTAGATGTAGTAGTTACTTGTTTAGTTTTCAATTTAATTTATTACTTTAAATGTTGATTTTTACATCCATATTTCATAAGGCAAATGTGAATTCCAAGTCACTGGATTTTAAATTCTGTTGACTGTCACTACCAGCAGTCTCTTCACGGAAATTTTCTTTTAATTTTCTGGCAAATTGTGCTTTTATTCTTTTTTTTTTAAATAGCTTTTTTTTCAGGTATAATTGACAAATTGTAATATATTTAAGGTGTACAGTGTGGTGATTTGATATACATTGTACAAAGATTCCCCTCATTATGTTAATGCATCTGTCATCTCACATATTTCCTCTTGTGTAGGAGATCACTTAAGTTCTACTCTCTTAGTAAATTTCAGTTGTACAATACAGGGGCACCTGGGTGGCTCAGTCTGTTAAGGAATCGAGTCTTGATTTTAGCTCAGGTCGCTATCTCAGAGTCATGAGATGGAGCCCCAAGTCTGGTTCCACACTCAGCAGGGAGTCTGGTTGACATTCTTTTCCTCTGCGCCTCTCCTTATTCTTGCATGCACATGCTGTCTCTCAAATAAATAAATTAATCTTTAAAAAATAATCATACAATACAGTGTTATCAGTTGTAGTCACCATGTTAAACATTAGATCCTCAGACTTTACTCGTTTCAGTGAAGTTTTCTTGAATTTTGAATCTGTGCTGTTTGGCTGTGGTAAATTTAGGGGAATGCTAATGGGCCTTGTTGAGTTGCTTTTCTCCAAGGAGCACTTGATTTTGCTTAAGCCAGGGACTTTCCTACTGGCAACTGCTTCAGTTTAACTTTAAACTTTGGATATTCCAGACCATATGAGTAATATGTGCTTTTAAAACTGCGTCTGTTTATCATGGAAGATGTTTTCACCTGCCAAGAGCCACGGCTGAGGTCATGGAAACTGTATATAATCTATTCCTTTGCCTGGGGCTTCATGTGATATTCTCAGTTCCAGTCTCACATCTAGTGAAGACACAAAACCTGTCTTTTATCCTCATCACAGATGCAAAAACTCATGTTTCTGTTTTTCTCTATGACACATGCCAAGCAAGAGTCTAGTTTTTGTTTTGTCTAGTATGTTTTCAACGCTTAGTTTTCTTACTATTCTGGTGTTCTGTTGCCTGTGTATTGAAGACCCTAGATTTCCTTTTCCTTTTTTTTTTCTTTTCTTTTCTTCTTGTGGGCTCTGCTATGCAATTAAAAATTATGTTTATTGAAATTTATCCAGTATCTAGCTGTTTCGTGCCAAGGTGTTTCTTGTACGGCTGACCATATTGAATAAAAATGATGTTTCTACTTTTTATTCTCCTCTTATGACATATATTTTAGTCTTACTAAATTTACATTGAAATTTTTAATAATTAAATAATCTTTTTTACCCTGTTCTTTAGGATTGTTTTAGGTTACTTGTTTAGTTCTTAGACTACTTACTTGTCATAGATCTTTTAGTCCTATAATTTAGATCAGTAATCAGCCAGGATTTGTTAATGTATTTATATTATTTATGTTATTTTTCTAAAACATCTATGCATTTAATTTTGTACTTGTGGATATCATTTGATTTGATTTGATTTTGTGAAAATACGAAGTATCGCATAAGTAGCTTAATCAATAGAAGTATATTATTTTGTATAACAGGAAGTCTGAAGGTATGCTGTATCGGGTTCCACAGGGTAACATCAAGACCTTAATGCTCTCCATTTTTCTGCTCTGTCATTCCCTATGTATTGGCTTTTATCCTCAGATTTGTATATTCATGATCACAAGACAGTTTCTGCCACCCCAGGCTTTACTTCTTACCCAGCAGCAATTCTTGATTAGAAAAACTGCAGCTATGATTGGTTTTCCCTATGTATACATTTCTGTCAGATATATAAATAACATCAAGTTTTTATTAACTATGAAAGTAGGAGACACACTATGGTATGAACAAATAGTGGAGTCTGCCATAAAATCCTTTATCGTGTAGTAAATCCTTTGTGAATATGATAGCTATCAGCCTTTTTTATGAAGTATATATAATTATATGTATTTTATATATGTATGCATATGTGTATATGTTTTATACATTTTATATATATTTTATATATTTAAAAATATACATTATATATATGATTAAGTCACCCCTGACTTTTTTAAAAGATTTTATTTATTTATTTATTTATTTTTGTTTGTTTGTTTATTTTTAAAGATTTTATTTATTTATTTGGGGAGGAGAGAGAGAGAGCACAAGCAGGGGTCGGGGTAGAGGGAGAAGCAGACTCCCTGCTGAGCAAGGAGCCTGATGCGGGACTCAATCCCAGGACCCTGGGATCATGACCTGAGTCAAAGGCAGACACTTAAGCAACTGAGCCACCCAGGCATCCCACCCCTGACTTTTTGATATTAAGGCTGTAAAGCCCCACTAGAGGTAGGAATGGGTTACAGTCATGACAGTGTTATTGATTGCCTCAGTTATTGGTGTGGTTTAGCACAGCCTGGAGTTGCTGAATGAAGTCTGGGGCAGCAAGCTCCTGAAACAGTCATCTCTTGATACATGGCTCCACTCTTAACCATAGTGAACCACACAGATTATGAACCCCTACGTGTTAAGGAAACACTGCCTTAAAGAGCCCATCAGTGTACCCTTAATGAATTTATCAAGAATCTTTTAAATTTTACTTTACCCACCTGAAGTTTCATCAGATCCTCCATGAAATCCTACTTGATGTCTCTTTTCACTGTCTCCAGCTATTTAGGGATTATAGTTTCTTGTGTATTTAGACTCTAATATTCAGTATTTTTAAGGTCATCAGAGGCTATATTCTTGCAGTAATCTTTAGATACTTAACTTCTCTCAATTCAAAATAACACCGATGTACGAAGTACTGCTGGAAAAGAGAAGTATTTTAGAGTAAGGAATGTCTGGATGTGTATCTACAGCAACAGCACAATGACATTGTAAGAGGATCATTCTTCTGTATATTACAGAAAGCTAAAAATCCTACAATTATAAAGGATATTTGACCTTACATTTCTAAAGAGAATTCAGGGTCACAATTATATTAGGCAAAACATGAAAACACAAAGCAAGTAACAGAATAACAGGTGAGGGGAAAAAATTAAAATATTTGAAAATAGTGTATTAGATTTATATACCTTTATTGTTTTCCTGAATTTTTTTAAACAAGGAAAACATGGATATTCTTTTTAATTAAACTTGTCTTGGGTAAAAGTAAAATCGAAGACAAGATAGAATTTTCCCCCAAATAACAACATTCTTTGAAGGGCAATGTGGTATAAGAAAAATACATGGGACTTAATGTCAGATAATACTTTGGTTCAATCTACTTTTCTTCACTTAATAACTATTTCACTTTGAGCAAATAATTGAAACAATGTGACTTCTAGTTTTTCTAGGAGAATAAGAATAGTTATAGTTTGGATTGGTAGGGAAAGATTCACTATAATCTGCTTCCTAAAGGAGGGATAAATCATGTGCAAGGTGAGGAGTGACATAGACCTTGCTCTTTTCTAAGAGGGAAAGTAAGTATGTAAACTCAGTCAAATATCCCAGAGAAGCTAAAAACATGTTATGTCAGCCCCTGGGAATATATACTTGAAACAAGTATGAAGTATGAAATAAATCAATGGTATGCTTGGCATTAGAGTCAGCCACAGAGTAGTCCAGTAGGTAGGCCATCTAAAAACCTGCAAGCCCTAGTATCAGTATTTTAAAAAATAATCCTAACTTCTATTGGAGTAACTATAGAAATTATAAGAATCAGCTCAAGCTTCCAAAACAAAATACCATACCATAGACTGGGTGGCTTAACAACAAATTTATTTTCGGCTACAACCCATACTACATGGTATGTACTAAAACCCACTGAACAGAATAAGAATCAGTGAATACACATTTGATATAAACACGTAAAAGAGAAGGTAATGCTCTATCTTGCATTATAAACTCGATGTATAAATTTGGAAGATACGGTGACCTTGTAATCTGACTGGCAAAAACCATAATAATTGATTTAAGCAAAACTAACAATTGATGATAAAACTATTGGGTAATAGTTTGTTAAGTAATGGGTTATTTACATGGTCTCAACATACCAACTTATATTAATTACAAGGGACAAATTGACATAATGTGCCTTCTGATCTAATTCACTGAGGACACAGCATCACTTCTGTGACATTCCTGCTATTAAATGTATAACATAAATTTAATCATGGGGAAACATCAGACAAACCCACATTGATCAGCATTCTACAAAATAATTTCTACTGTAGTCTTCAAAATTATATGCCATAAAAGAAGAAGCAAAACTGAGAAATTGTTCCTTATTAAAGGAGACTGTTCAGAAGCAGCACGAGCCAGGATTTTCTTTTACTGTAATATTACTAAGAAAATGGAAATCTGAATAAATGCTGTAGACAATAGTGTTTGTATAACTTTTCTGTGGTTATGTAAGGAAAGATTTTTATTTAGGAAATACACGCTGAAGATTTAGAGATAACGTGAGGTAATGTTTTCTAATCTAAAGTATTACAAAAAATATGCAAAAACTTGATAAAACAAAAGTGGTAAAAGGTTGACATTTGGGGAAGTTGAGTGAAATGGAAGTTAGGATTCTTTGTATTATTCCTGTAACCTTTCTGTGTTGGAGATTTTGTCAAAATAAAAATTTTAAAGAACAATAATGGTTTTCAATCTTTTTCAGTAATCTGTCTCTTACTTTATTTTTTTTTATTTCTACACTGGGCAAGTGACATTTACAAAAGCTTTAAACCTGTCTTTGAAACTTTGCATTTAGACAATGACAGGTCACCTGCAGTAACTGACCTTGTAGACTACCCACCTGCAAGAAAATGTCTGGCTAGAGAGAATAAAACTTGGATTATGTGCCTTTCCCATACAATATATCTTTCACTGATTGTTATCACTCGAGAAATACTTGGTAAGGGAGAAAGTATGTGAAACTCAAATCTCTTCAATGGTTTTACTTTCAGAAGGTTGATAAGAGAGTTAGTTGATACCAACTGCTAAAATTAGGTTTAAGGATTATCCATGGATAATTCCTTCCCAATTTCTCTGTTACTATCTATGAAACCACCATTTATCTGTCACCCAAAAATGGGCTAATTTTGCACTTATCCTTCTCCGTGAAAAACCTTTAATTAGTTTCTAAGTTCCTTATTTTTCCCTTAAAATTCTCTTTATTTTGTATGCATTCTTGACTGCATAACTTTGATTTTGTCTTTTAAGCCACTTTATCCAGATATGATTGGCATGTAAAAAGCGGTACCTATTTGATGTATACAACTTGATAAGTTGGGGGTTGAGTGCACAACTTTCTTATTAAGAATATTCTAATCTCTCCTTTTCACTATTGGTTGAGTTCAGTTTCAAACACTTCAATTTTATAATCATACCACATCTGGATTGATAAATTATTTATATCTAATGTAATGGTTTCTACTTTTTTTGTTTAACTTTAGTGTTATTTATCAACTTGATTTTAAAAAAAATTTAAACAAGTTCTCTACTTCTGTAGCTTCATATACCTGATATTATATACATATTGAGCAAGTACTCACTAAATACTCATTAATTTATTTGAAAAATAAGGAATGCCTTTTGTATAACAGCTAATATTTCTACACTTGGTATATGTCAGACTGATCTTTTGCACCTTGTCTTGTGGAAAGAGTAGACATATACAAGTCCATTAAAAATATTTTTGTATTTCAGATTCTGAAACATGCTATGAAGGAAATTGAAGTATGATTGATGTGTGTGACCCGCAGGAAAGATTGATTTAGATTGGGTGGTCCTTAAAGCCTTCACTGAGAAAATGACATTTGAACAGTGAGCATCTCTAGTCACCTAGGTTTGGGCAGAGTCAAAGCATGTGTACATGAGCAAATGTGAGAACAGTTTTGGTGTGTTGGAGGAGAAAGGCAATCTGACTGTAACTTAGTGAATGAGGGATAGAGGTAAGTTAAGAAAAATAGGCAGTAAGAGTATGGCTGTTTTTTCAAAAAGCAATGGGAAGAGATGTGGAAGTTTTCATCTTGGGACTATCATAGACCAATTTTTATTTTTTAATCACTACAACTGGATAAAAATAGACTTATTTTTGGAGAAAGAATTTGGAATAAGGAAACTCTTGAGATAATTATAATGATTCAGATAAGTAATAGTGGCCTGGTGTGGGTTTATAGTGGAGATTCAGAAGATTTAATGACATTGGGATATTAAAAGGACTGTGTAATGGATTTGTTGTAGCCATTGTGGAAAAGGACAAGAAATGAGTCCTAAGTTTTGAACTTTAGCAAGCAGATTAAAAAAAACAAAACAAAACAAAACAAAAAACTGAGGGACCTATTCTGGTTGTATGTTTGAGAATGAGTGTATTGGGGAGATCAAGGCTACTGTCATAGTCATGTTAAATTCTGTCTGTGGACATCCAAACTGTGTTACCAAGTAAGCAGTTTGAAATATGAGTTTGATGCACAATGGAAATATCAAGGCTGGAGACATAAATTCAGGAGTCATTGACAAATAAACTGATACTTTAAATAACTTTCTATTTCCTTACATAAATAATTATCAAAAACATATTAATAAGGTATTATAAATACAGAATGATCCTAATGTAGTTTTGTACTTACATTGCTTATTTCCTTCAGAAAGCTAAATTTTAGAAAGTAAAATCAGCATTCAGAAAGTAAAATTTACTGAAAGCTTTTATTTCAAAATGAAACTGATTTTTATATTCTAAGGGCAATTCATTTTCAAATTAATTTTAATTCTGGGAGTTATTTTCCCAATAATCATGTTTAAAAAAACCCAAAACCCTATTTTGAGATTATTTTTGCATGGGAAAAAAGTGAAGTATGTCTTCATTTCTTTAAAAATAAATATTTTTCCTAAAGTAATGACTTCATTTATTCAGATTTTTAAAAATTACCAGCATAAATAAAGATGAAGCACAGGTAAGGAAGCACTATTTATCTGGTAACTTTTTTGCTCAGATCTTTTATAACATCGTCACAAATCAAAGTCAGAATTCAGAAACTATTCTGGAAGTATTTTCTCTCAAGTCCCATTGGCTGAATTGTGGCTGGTAATGGTCTGTAAAAGGAAAGCCAATTTGCCCCTTGATGGAGATTACTGTACCAAATGTAGCAAAGAGCTTTAGAAAATGTGACACGCTTTCTGTTCAACAGTGAAAAAGTCGATTAGTTTCCTAGTTTTTCTTTTTGTGCAATGGAAATAGGTCTTGCTTGTTAATTCTCTTTAATCTCCCACATCAGTTTCTTGGCGTTGTTGTTTATTTCTAAACCTGCATAATTGTATCTAAAACAAAAGTTTATAATGCACATATTTTAAAATTCTAATTCATTGGTAGATAACTAATTATTCTTAAAACTTGATTTGTGAGGTTAAAAAACTTTCCAAAAAATGTATTGTAATTATAAATGGATGTTTTTGAGAGGAAGATGCATTATTTCTTCAGCATTTTTAAATTTTGTAATATAAATTAATATGGCTTTGTTTCCCCTTAGCTAAGATTTCTTTAAAATTTCCTGGTCATGCTATAGTCATCCACATAGTATCTATGAAGATATATCCATTATTTTTAATGCACTGTAGCACAGAAAAATATAAGATGCACTTGTTACATACGATCATTATGTAAATTTATAAACCTAAATCAACAGATAAATTACAAAATTAAATTGATGAAATTTCTATCTTTCTGCTCATTTAATATATTTCATAGTTATATATGATACAGTTTCTAATTAAATTATTAAAGCAAAAGATTCATTCTCATGTTAGAGATGTCTTATAATCAAATAATTTATTGGGTTGAAATAAAGATTGAAATTATAATTCTGATGAATTATATAGATTATAAATAAATATAATATGTAAATATGAAATATAAAGCCAATAATTACTTTATGTGTTTATACTGGGAAAAATGAACTCATAAACTTACAACCATGCCTCAAAAAATGTCAGTTAAAATATTCAAACACATGACATCTTCTGAGGTATCTATCTGAGGTATATTTTATGTTTACAAAAAGCTATCATTGTAATAAAATATTTAATTAGAAATGTTCACAAATATTTTTATTAATTAATATTGAGATAAGTAGAAAATTTCTTATAGCAGGAGAGAGCAAAATAATTTTATGTAATTTACTTTGAAGTATACATATAAATTAATATATTTTAGAAAACCTAAAATTGAGGTCATAGAAAAAATGGCAATGTAAGAGAATCCAGCTTTCCCATCCCTCCACAAAGATCAATGATTGGACAGCTATCCATGAATAAAACTAGCTCTAGGAGACCTCTAGAGTCTACTTAGAAGTTTTAGCATCACCATGGAACAAAAATTTGAGAATAGTTGCACAAGAAGAGAAGAAAAAGAACTTCATTTTGCCTGCATCGACCCATTGTTCAATGCCAGGAAGAAACTTCCTAGCTAGAAAGAATTCTTTTTGCCAAGAAAGGAAGAGCAGGGTGAATAATCACCTTCAGCCTTAGGGCACATCTGGAAGGTCCTACTTGGGCTTCACCCCACTCAGACCCAGCAAAACTGAGGGTTATTGAGCCAGCTAGGAACAAGGATGAAGTTTATAGAATCCTTGGATTTTGAATAGATCTCAAAAATTTAAAGTTCAAACTGCTTGCTACCATAGGACTCCTGATCCTGAAGATAGTCATTAATGTTCTCATTTAACACTGACAAATCTAAAAAAAAAAAATATTTCACAGATCATTTATTTCATTCATTGAGCAAATATATGCTGATTGTTTCCTCCAGATAGGCAATGGTTTAGGCACTGGGGAAATGAGAACAAATCACATATGATTCCTGTGCAATGGACTGACCACATGTGAACAAACACTATACTTCATAGCCAGCTATACATGGGGGAGAGTGGGCACAAAGTACATGAGGAAGTACCACTCACATGGAGAATGTCCCAGAGGTAACACTTGAGCCATGAAAGAGGAGCTTGCTAGTACAAGAATGGCAGAAAAGAAACAACATAACATATACACAAGGATATAAAAAGGCATAACATTCAGGGGAATGCAAACATGTGCTCATTGCTGGTATATGAAATACCAGAAACAACGGCATACAGTCATATTGAGGATGTAGTAAAAAATGACATCATGAAAGGCTCATGCTAGTTTCTCAGTTTCTGATTGTGAGACAAACATTTCTAGAAATCACTCCTAAATACTGGTACATGAGTAGGCAGACTAATAAAATAGAATACAAAGTCCAGAAAGAGGAAAAATAACCATTGAGATTTAATTTTTTTTGGCATTTGGATCACTGAGATGACGATCAACTTAAATATGTCGGCAGAACTAATAGTCATTGAAAAAAATTGGATCTGTGTCACACCATACACCAAGATAATCACCAAAAGAATTGAATATTTAAAAGTAAATAATAAAATTAGAATAAAACAAAATTGAATATGGGTAAATTCATTTAAGATATTGGAGTAGGAGAAATTTATCACTCAAAATGCAAAAGCTATAGTAAAGTATCTTGATAGAATTGAATTATATTAAAAATCAAAAAACAAAAAATATAACATGAAGGAAATACTTGTGGGGGGAGCATAAGCAATATCAGAGATACATATTTATTGTGAAATGGCTTTATCAAGATAAAAGATTAATCTATGTTATAGGATGAATTGTGTCCCCTCAAAATTCATATGTTAAGACATAACCCCTAGTACTTGAGAATATGATTATTATTATTATTATTTGGACATAGAGTTTTAAGGAGGTAGTTAAGTTGAATGAAGCCATTCGTGTCGATCTGATTGATTTCCGTCTAAGACTAGAGTAGGACATACAGAGAGATACCAGGGATGCCCACACACAGGAAAAAGTCCCTGTGAAGGCATAGGGAAAAGGCAATGGTCTGCAAACCAAGGATAGAGGCCCAGGGAGAAACTAAATTTACCAAAACTTGACCTTGGACTTCTAGTCTCCAGAACAGTTAGAAAAATTTCTGTTGTTTAAGTTACCCAGTGTATGATAATTTGTTATGGTAGCCCTAACAAGCTAATACAACCTCCCTTACATGGAAGGTGGGAAAGATGAAGGAAAAAATAAATGCCCCAAATCCAACTGAAGAATGGACAAAAGTCATGAAAATACAGTTCATAGAAAAACATAAGTGTTCCTTAAACATATGAAAAGTTTCTCATTCTCATGCATAATAAAAGTCAAGGGCATAAAACTGCAGCAGAGACACTGTATGTCACTGTTCAGAATGACAAAAACTCCAAAGACGTGGGGGAAACCTGGGATTATTAGCAAGGTCGACTCTCCCTACACAACCATGAAGACTCCATATTATGTTTATAAGTGAACCGTAAAGTTGGTAGGTAGTTCTGGTAGTGTAATTTATTCAAACTCCCTTAAATTTTTCAAAAACATACAGAACAAATTACATATGAAAAATGACATCAAGAATATAATGTAATACCCTATACCTGGACACTGAGAATTTTTCAGCAGCAAGATTTTTTTTTTTCCTAAATCAAGTGCCCACTATTTTGTTCACACACATGGCCACCTGTTTCCCAGTCTTGCACTTGAAGACCTAAGATTTGTCTCATTATTATTTGACTGCAAATCTAACCAGCTTTTCAAGACTATCCTCAAAAGCATCAAGATAGTTTCGACCTTTTCAAGACCCTGCAGATAAATCCTCATCAGGACACTTTGCTCACTCATTCCCTAGGGCAGGCCCTTTAAAAAGCATGCCCTTGGACTTGGAGGCAGGCAGTAAAATTTTCTCAGATTTGTCCCAATGGAACTGCCATCTCTCCTTCCCCATGTTGCTCACTTTTTTCTCTTTCTTTACTTTTCTTCTCAAGAGAATTATCTGAGGAAGAAAAAAAAAAAGTGTCAGGATGTCAGTGGAAGTTCAAAGCTTGTATTCACCTTACTGACAAATGCAGAGGTCTGGCCACAGCTCTGCAGTATCACATTGTTACAGATCCAGTGATTCTATATATATATCGTATTTCCTCTTCAGTTTGCTTGGTATTTTAGTCATACGGATAATGGATCAAATGGATGAAGTTTTTCTGCTCCCTGAGCAGTAATATATTCATAAAAGTTTGCATACATATAAAACTACTTCTATGAAGAGACCATATCTTGTGACTTCTAGAAAATTATCTACTGTCTTTATGTAGAAGACTATATATGTCCCTTGTGGTGAACATAGCATAACTATAAACTTGTCAGATCTCTGTGTTGTACACCTCAAACTAAATATTGTGTGTCAGCTATACTCAAATAAAAAAAAGAATGAACTGTGTCCTCAAGAGGAGCATTTGTTTTTACCATAACAATAGCCATATCATTTGTCTTTATAATACATTATGTATTTCAAGTATGACAAAATGTGAAGATTACCATGAAGAGACTTCTTTTCATGTATATATGTGTGCATTTAAACACAATAAGTGGGCCCATGGAAACTGAGTGAGGGACTAGAATAACATGGGAATTGGAATCACAAGTTGTCTTTATCATCACACTTGTTATATGAACAAATATCGATTTTCTAATGGTGTTTAATTTTGCACTCAGAAGAACTATCAATATGCCATAGTTTCTTCAAAAACTTTTTAGACCTCCTGTCTAAACTTTAGAGTCTTGTTTTCTTCTGAGAATGGTAAACTTGTACTCTCTTTTCCAGAGTTAAGTTTTGTTATATTTATCTTGCAGTTCTTTATTGAATATTCTGTTTTTCTGACTTCCATTTATCTTAGGTGTGACAATTCAGAAGACACTAGAAAAAAATTATTTTGAGTAGAAAAATCATGATGCTTACTATAGAGAGAATATTTTTTTCTTGTCGTTTTATAATTTTGTCTTTACTTTCATTTTAATTGAAGGCGATCAAAAACACAGACTTACAGGGGTACCTGGGTGGGTCATTTGGTTAAGCAACCAACTCTTGATTTCAGCTCAGGTCATGATCTTAGGTTTGTGGGATCAAAGCCTCCACACACAGTGGGGAGTCTGCTTGGGTTTCTCTCCCTCTGCACCTTTTCCCACACACATATTCACTTGCGCCCTCTCTCTCTCTCTCTCTCAAATAAATCTTTAAAATATCTATCTATCTATCTAGACTTACAGACATGTTAAAAATACTTTGGAGTTTATACTGCTCTCCAAGAACACTGAATTTTATGAAACTTTTTGTTTTGGAGATTCTAAGCTCTCTCTCTAAAATAAATAAATAAATCTAAAGACAACAACAACAACAACATTGACAACACCACCACCACCACCAATGGTGAGAGTGGACATCCCTGTCTTGTTCCTGACTGTAGCAGAAAAAAAAATCTCAGTTTTTCCCCATTGAGGATGATATTAGCTGTGGGTCTTTTGTATATGGCCTTTACAATGTTGAGATATGTTCCCTCTATTCCTACTTTGTTGAGGGTTTTTGTCAGGAATGTATGCTGTACTTTCTCAAATGCTTTTTTCTGAATCTATTGAGAGGATCATATGGGTCTTATACTTTCTTCTAATGTGATGTACCATGTTGATTGATTTGCAAATATTGAACCACATTTGCAGCCCAAGAAGAAATCCCACTTGATTGTGGTGAATATGAACTGTTGGATTTGATTTGCTAATGTTTTGCTGAGAATATTTGCATCCATGTTTGTGAGGGATATTGGCCAGTAATTCTGTTTTTTAGTGGGGTCATGGTCTGGTTTTGGAATCAAGGTAGTATGGACTCATAGAATGAGTTTGGAAGTTTTCCTTGCTTATCTATTTTTTGGAACAGTTTGAGAAGGATAGGTAGTAACTCTGCTTTAACTGTTTGGTAGAATTCCCTTGGGAAGCTCTCTGGCCCTGGACTTTTTGTTTGTTGGAAGATTTTTGATTATTGATTCAATTTCTTTTCTATTCAAATTTTTTATTTCTTCCTATTTCAGTTTGGTAGTTTATATGTTTCTAGGCATTTATCCATTTTTTCCAGATTGCCCAATTTGTTGGCATATAATTTCTCGTAATATTCTCTTATAATTATTTGTATTTCTGTGGTGTTGGTTGTGATCTCTCCTCTCTCATTTGTGATTTTATTTATTTGGGCCCTTTCTCTTTTCTTTTTGATAAGTCTGGCTAGGGTTTCATCAATTTCATTAATTCTTTCAAAGAACCAGCTCCTGGTTTCATTGATCTGTTCTACTGGTTTTGCTTGTTTGTTTCTGTATCATTTATTTCTGCTCCAATCTTTATTATTTTTCTTCTTATTTCCTACTCTTATTTCCACTAGAGCTGAAGCTTAAGGGTCAGTAGACTTGGTGGGTGCAGGAGAGTTTGTGCTGGTCTTCTGGGGGTGGGGCTTGCTGCTGTGGTTCTCAGGCACACTTGCCCTAGTAAAGAAGCACTGCAGAGCACTGGAGGTGGTAGTTGGTGTAGGCAGCTCGGGCCTCCACTGCTGGCACCGTGCTGCTCACTGAAGTCCATCTGTGCTGATGGGCAGAGAGGGAATTTCACACCTGCTGCTGTCCGTGAAGTCCTCAAGAAGAGCAAACAATCTCCCCTCGTGTGTCCCAGGTGTCCCTCAGATCTCTGTCTTCCCCCTGTCTGTGTCCGGCTATCTGCCCACCCAGCAGTGCAGTGCACCTGTGTTTTATTTAGGCACCCCAGCTGAGTTTCAAAACTCCAGACTTTATGACCCTAGCACAGTATGGACCCATGCTGGTCGTCTAGGGGAGGGTCTCGCTGTGCTGTGGCTGATGCTGGTTTGTCTCAGAAGGGCACTCACACACATAGGAGCTTGGAGTTTAGAATAAAGCACAGCAAAAAGCCTGCATCCAGGTTAGCTGCTCTAAGCAGGTATCTCTGAGGGGTAGGGGTGTGCAGTGGCACTCTCTGGCTCTTTTGTCCCTTGAGAGACAATGCCACCTCTCCCAGATACACTCCAAGAAGGGAGAATGATCTGTCTCTTCCCATGTGTCGCACGGAATCAGACGGTGCTGTCTGCTCCCAGGCCTCCGCCTTCCTTCTCCACAGGAGCACTGCAGTGCCCACCAGGCTCAACACCAGCCACAACACAGACTTTGAAAACTCCGTCTTTGAGCTCTGCTGCTTGTAAAAACTCAGGATAATCAGTCCCTCTTGTGGGCTTTGGAGAACTGTTTTCCTTTCGCGATCCCCTGTATGCTCCCCCATCCCCCGTCTCTCTCTCCTCTCTCTGTGATCAGTACTCCCTTCCCCCCATAGCACCCATGATCCTTTTCTCCCCCAAATCACATCTCTGTAGCCTCTACCTTCCACCATGTGGACTCTTCTCTCTCTGTAGTTGTGCAGTTTGTCTTGTCAGTCCTCAGATTAATTTCTTGGGTGTTCAGAATGATTTGATACTTACCTAGCTGTGTTCGAGGGACAAGGCATGCATAGGGTCTTCCTACTTCTCTTCTGTCTTAACTGACACTGAAATTTGAAAAAATTGAATGTATCAGCTTCTTTTCACCTTAGAGAATAAAAGCAATGGACTAGTATAAAGCACTGAGGATTTTCTCTTAGGCTTCTTTCTATTTTCTGCTTTATTTATTTCAAGATTAGACTGCTCAAATTGCTGGCATATCCTTATCATGCTCCTTGTTGAGGGCCTAACCAGAATTTGCTAAAAACGTAGAACTTAACACCTTATTTCATCAACCATTTTTTCCAGCTTTATTGAGATAAAATTTAGATATAATTTTCCCAGCTTCATTAAGATATGTATTACAAGTGACATTGTGTAAGTTTAAGTTGTAGAACATACTGATTTTATACAATTATTTATTGCCGTGTGATTACTACCACAGCATTAGTTAACACCTCTATCGTATCACAAAATTACTATTTTTTTTGTGATGAGAACATTTAAAAGTAACTTTCCTAGCAATTTCAGGTTATAATACAGTATTGTTAACTATAATCACAATGCTGTATTTTAGATCCCCAGAACTTATCTTTTTTTTTTTAAGATTGTATTTATTTATTTGAGAGAGAGAGAGAGATGACGAGCAGGGGGAAGGGTGGAGGGAGAAGCAGAGTCCCCGCTGAGCAGGGAGCCTGATGCAGGACTTGTTCCCAGGACCCTGAGATCATGACCTGGAGCCAAAGTCAGGTGCTTAACTGACTGAGCCACCCAGGTGCCCATGTGCCCAAACTTATTCATCTTCTAACTGGAAGTCTAAACCCTTCGACCAATATCTGCTACCATAAGATCCAGCAATCTCACTTATGGGTGTATATTCAAAGGGAAGGAAAGCAGAATATCAAAGAGATATCACATTCCCATACTCCCATGTTTATTGCCCCATTGTTCACAAAGGCCAAAATACAGAAAGAACTTAAGTTTTCATCAGCCATTTTTAATTTCTAGCTTTTGGTCAGACAATATAGTTCGAAGCTCCTGGATCATAGTATTTGATGCTGAATATTTCATATACATTAAACATAAAAATAAGTGACACTATTGTGGGGTCTGCTGATCAGATGGGGGGTCACCAAACATGGGGTGACCTGATCAGGTGGAGCCCAGTGGTGCAGGCGGGGAAAGAATTCACCTAAGGCAGAACAAAAAAGATAGAGGTTTATTGAATACATTGCAAGGGAGCGTCAGGCAGGATAGCAAAGCAGATACTCTCTGCCTCGAGGCTGTGGGGAGCTATAGTTAAAGGGGGAAGGTGAAGAGGTATGGAATATACAGAATTTTTCTTTTTTTGGTACTTGTGTCCAGGTGTAAGTACCCCGTTGGTCAGCTAGAGCTTATGGATATTTTGAGGTGGGTCTCCTCATGGGCCTGTTTGTATTCAGCCGGGGGGGGGGGGTCACTGTGGGCCCTTCTACCTTACTCAGATTTCCATTGTTCAAGTTGGTTGCCTAAAAGTAGTCTCTACGACTATGAAATAGGAGAAAGGTTTTGATGGAAAGAGGGAAAATGAAAAGAACAACCAGACTCATTCACACAGATACACGCACAGCTAGTGCTTATTCACTGTGTTTGTTTGTTTTGTCTCTGGACAGTCTTTTTATATTTTCCTCCTCTCCAATGAAACATTGATAATCAAAGAAGATGAGATGCTGCCTTACCTTCTCTCTTAGGAGTTGCAGATAATAACACAAAACCAAAGGGAAGACTGAGGAAGGAGTGCTTGTGTGTCCCAAGGACACGGTGAAGGCCAGAGATCTTAGTGAACATAGGGGAGGGTAGTGGAAGGTGAAGTCTGAAATGTTGCTAAGGCCAGAATATGGTGGGCAAAGATTATAGTAAGGATTTGGGATATAATCTTGACCATAGTGGAAAACTATTGGAAAGTTTACAGCAGGAGTGTAATAAAGTTAGATTCATATTTTTGTTTCTAAAAGTCAATCTGCCTCAAGTGTAATGAATGTATGGTAGGGGATAAGACTGAACACAGGAAAATGGTTATGAGGTAGTTTTATTCATCCAGGTGAGAGAAAATGGTGAGTTTGGTGTGGTTTGTTGAACCAGAAATGGCACAACTTACTCACATTTGGGTATATTTCACTTACATTTGACATGTAATTTTAGTAACTACATGATCATTTTTGTTCTGGGAATAGTGTTTGACAAAAGAACAGAGAAGAAAGAGAAAGAAAAATCAGCCATTTTCATATTTTCCTAGGTATAGGTCCAGGCTTGGGCCAAAATTAAAATATGCGAAGCATATACTTTCCCTCATCACATCCTTATATGTTATCTTTTCACATAACCTGTTTCCCAGAGTCCCAGGCTTACTGTGTCCTCATGCTATTCTCATTTCTTCTTTGTGACATCAAAAGAGAGAAATAAAATCTCCAGGGTTCCAGTTTGCTTTCTCTGTATAATTTCTCAACACATCCAGTACCTCTGGGTGGGAAAATACATGATTATGTAAATAAAGAAGTAAAGAAATAAGATGAAAATAATTTTATGTAATTTCTGAAGGTTTGCTAGATCAGTACTCCTACCCAGAATGTTCTTATTTTATTCATTGCTAGAAATGAATCCTGAGCTCACAGAGGACGGCAGGGTATAACCAGCTACTACCCTGTAAGTGTGGAAAGTAGACAGTGAGACTTAATGGATCAAATAAGACAGTTTATTGTTCACAACATACCAGTCATGAGCATCAGCAGAATTACATTGGTCCCCCTGTCCCCACGTCTCAGGTGGTGGCTTAGTAGTCACAAATAGATACCAAACACATAGAGAGTTTTGTGCCTCAGCTGAGGAAATTAGAGCTTTGGTAACGGACACTTTTATAGGAAGCAGAAAGCAAGGCTGCTGTTTGTCTGAAGACATACAGGTAGGAACAAGAAGGGCCCAGAGAGGACTATCTTCCAGCATTCCAAAGTGTGTGTGTGTGTGTGTGTGTGTGTGTGTGTGTGTGTGTGTGTGTGTGTGTTATTCGAAAGCAGTGTAAAGAAGTAAGGTAAAAACATTTGTGAAAAACGAGGTAGGGATTATTTTGACCAACCAGCAGAGTGAGCCCCTAGTCAGGATTCAATACTTAAATTTTACCTGATTTCAAAATTCTTAACTTCCTCAATCTAAATTCACAGAGTTCTAAAACTTCAAGTTTTTGTTTTGTTTTGTTACATTTTTGGTATCTTAATTGCTCCCATAGAGGCAACACTCGAAGTTTTAGTAGGGAGAGAGACTGCTAGGCCAGAGTGTTGTGGGTGGCATGGGAAGAGGAGAGGATCGCAACTGTTGGTAATTCATATTTTTGTAAATCAGGGCTTTCCTGCATTCATGAACTGGAACAATACACTTTTTTTTATAGATAAGAGTAGCTCCTGCTGCGTACAAAGGGATGAAGCTCAGAGTATATTTTCAGTTGCTGAGGGTTTTTTTTCTGTTAATGCGATCTTGTAAAAGCTAGGAAGCTGAGTGAAAAAGATAAAACATATAACAACAGTGTATATGCCTACTACTCACTCTGTAGTCAGGCTCAAAGAAGTCCTTTGTCTTTTTCTTAATTAAAATACCATTTTTCTCTATAAATTCAACATACAGTATTTGTTTAAGAAGGCAAGCATTATCTCATACAGTAGTGGTTATAACACTTGTATAGTACCACCGAGCTTACCCAGGAGAGATTTGGTTTATAATAAAATGCACTAAAACCTGGTCCTGGGAACCCTGAAAAAATGAGATATGGTCATGCAGACTAATTATGCCAAGATGTTTAAAGAAATGCTCAAAACTAAAACTACTACAAAAGTATCTGTGACAGCAGCTGCATTGGTAAACTGTTTTGTGGCATATCCAATAAAATGAGAATTCAGCATCTAAATTGCAACAAAGCTTCCACAAAAGCTAAATTCTGTTCTCACTAGAAATCAAATTATGAACATTATGTTTTCCCCAAAGCCATTTATTAACAGCTTTGTGGGAGAGAGAGACAGAGACGTAGAGAGAGACTGAAACATAGAGACAGAGAAGAGAGATATTAGAGAAAAATGTTTCCTTGTTTTATGGAGTTTAAAGGATTTGATTCAATAAGAGTAAACTTTAGAACACTACAGGTGGTATTTCCAGGTAAGCCAATTAATTCTGTTCATAAATTTAACTTGAAAAAATAAGGTGTAAAGTAAGGATTGATTCCTAACAGATAAATCATAAAATATGCCAACTGCCATTCTGATGTTGACCACGTTACATATTTGCTACCCATACAACCCAAGCAGAGGAATCTACAAATATAAAGAGAGAATACTTAGATCCATTATGCTTACTTGGAAGGATTATCTCTAGAGTGAACCAGCCATTCCAAGTGATGGTACAACTAATCATTTTCTTAGTGCAGAGAAAATTGTAACATCTATGATACTCTGCCAGATGTTGAATATATTAGACACTGCCGAGTAGTAAATTATTTTCTGAAAGTAAATAAAACAATTTGAAAGACAGGAAAACATTTTCTTGTTATTTATTGTCTTAATAAATGGAGAAAGCATATTTATAAAACACTGAATTCATTTTAATGAAATAGAATAAGTAAGTAAGAAGTTGTCTATGTATCTGTGTGATTGGGCCTGAAAATAAGTATATATTTTCATGAGAAAGTAATATAACAGCCACAGAAAAAGTTCCGACAAATTTTAGATTACCAAGGGTATTATTTAGGACTCTCTTTGTTTTCTGATGGAAGACTCCTATGTGGTTTCAGTTGAAACTTTGGCAATTCAAAATAATAATAGTAATAATAATAATAATAAATCAGAGGTAGACATAAATATTAATATATATTTTCCTTAGAGGAGGAATGCCTGTATTGCCCGATTTATCAGAAGAGAAGCTTTGAGGGAACAAGGGATTAGAAGATTGCATTTTAATGGACTTTGATTAGTAGGCAGAGATAGTATGCATGCGTTATATAGAGAAAACAGGAATTGATTGATAGCACTTGAAATTACATGGATAAATGAAATCCTAGACTTGCAAACTAAAATCACATAAGTGTTCCCTAATCTTTTAAAAAATTTATTTATTTATTTTAGAGAGAGAGAGCCCATGCAAGGGGGGAGGGGCAGAGGGAGAAGGACAGAAGAGTCTTAAGCAGACAACCCAGGGCTTGATCTCATGACCCTGAGATCACAACATAAGCTGAAATGAAGAGTCGGACACTTAACCAACTATGCCACCCAGGTGCCCCAAATCTTCCCTAATTTTTAAAAATCGTGAGAGAGAAATGCTAAATCTACCTAGCTCGTGGGTTAATTACAATGGAAGAAAGAGATTTTGAGGTTTCCATGGCTTTTTAATCAAACTGAAATGACAGAGTCTAGATGGACCACAGATGAGTTTCAAACGCATATATGGGAACTTTACCTCAAAAGGAAAGATGAAAAACTAGAAAAGATGAAAATTCTGTTCCTCCAATATGACATCAGACAGAATGAATCTATGAGGTCAGCCATGTAGGCCTAGGTGTCCCAAGATGGCAGACATTTCAGATGACTCTGAGTAATGGCTATTACATATACCTATTTCATCAGTCAGCCAGTTAGACATTCCACATCATTTTGTTTATTTCTTTATCAGGTCAGGCAGCCAGCCATCTTTGTGTATTTCTTTACTTTTAATGAAGCTTTGTCACCTACATGCTTCATTTAATTCTTTTGTCAAACTCATAAAAGGCATAAAGCAGCTTTATCCTAATTTTACAAGTGAGGAAATAAATACTTGGAAGTGCTGAAAGACTGACTTTACTTCGCAAAGAAAATAAATTGCAGATACAAGAAGTTATGTCAGTATTAACATCCTTTATAACCTAATAGGCAAGTATAATATAAGGAAGCAGTCAGCTTGTGGACAATTACATCAATGATCATTCAAGATACTTTCAAAATTATGGGGAGGGGAGAAGACTGGTCACCATAAAAAAATGCTTACTATGGCATCAGTTAAAATTTAGAAGAGATAAAAACTTTGTTTTTAATATGTTGTCCCTTTCAAATGCCAAATTATGAATAATCAAAGCAGCTTTTGTTTCTTTTCCTATTTTGCTATTGCAAACATTTTGGTTAATTCACTGCTCATTTCACCCTCTATTTACATAATAACTACAGCTGAAACAGAGGAAGGAAGGCAAATCTTAATTTTTTTTCTTTCACTTTTTCTCTTTCCTTCCTTCCTTCTTCCTTCTTTCTTTCTTTCTTTCTTTCTTTCTTTCTTTCTTTCTTTCTTTCTTTCTTTCCTTCCTTCCTTCCTTCCTTCCTTCCTTCCTTCCTTCCTTCCTTCTCTTATAAAGATTTATGAGCACCCTGAATGAAATCAATGACTATAAAAGAAATTTGAAAGTATTACAAGAAATACATCTACATAAAATTTGAGATACATTAATACCACTAATACTGTTAGACTTCAAAAGTGGAAATAGAATAGAGAGATAGGAGAAATTTAGACGCTTACCCAGTCATATAGTCTGTATGCTCTCTCTCTCTCTCTCTCTCCCTCCCATCCTGCCTCCCTCCTTTCCCCCTTCCTCCCTTCTCTCTCCCTCAAATGAAACCAACTATGATAAGGTGTCCTGTAGACAATAATGTACTTATAGATACAGCTTCTTTATGAATAGTTTGCTTGTAAATGAACAGTAACTAAATTTTATCTACAGTGTTGACTATATAACCTCACCATGTTTTTTAAAAATTATAACCAAAAAGCTTTTTACCCCCCACACTCTATACGCACCTGGCTTTTCCACAAAATATTGACTTTTTGAAATGATTTACTGTTAGAAATATATCTTTCTTAATGTATCTTTCATTGAATGACTCATCCCCCCACTTTTTTAATGGATTTTTTTATTGGCATGGAAATATTTAAATACCATGGTCTAACTAGTTGTAAATGCCCGTACATAAATCCAACACTATGAAACCTTTCCCATGCTGTGTGATGTTTTTTAACACTTGATTATTCTAATCGTTCAAGATGTTCTCTATTTATCTTCCCCCAAAATGTATTTACTGAAAAATAAATATTATTTTTCCTGCCATATTATTTTCCAAGTATTAATTGAAACTTTTTTTTTAAACAGTTTCACAGTCTCTTTTTTTTTTTTTAAGATTTTATTTATTTATTTGACAGAGAGAGAGACAGCCAGCGAGAGAGGGAACACAAGCAGGGGGAGTGGGAGAGGAAGAAGCAGGCTCCTAGTGGAGGAGCCTGATGTGGGGCTCGATCCCAGAATGCTGAGATCACGCCCTGAGCCAAAGGTAGACGCTTAACGACTGAGCCACCCAGGCACCCCGAAACTTTTTTTTTTTTTTAACAGGCACATAAGAATGAGAATCATTTTACTTTCAAGTAAATATTCTCAAATGTAGCTTCCCCATAATGGTGTCGTAATGGCATTTACTCCTGTAGCTATTAAGAACATTCTGAACGTTACCACAATTTTTATTGAAATGCTCTTTTTTTCATGACTTTAATCATTGCAGAAAAAAAACGTTTAGACGGTCTTCATGTTTTGAATGGTTTAAAAATTGCTATTTATCAAGCAGTTCCCATAGGATCATTTTTATCCTTCATCTCAAGGCACAATAAAGTGTAGATAAAGCTCGTCACTGGTAACAAGTGATCCAACTCTGTGTGTTAGAAGTCCACGCTCATTCTGTGCCACACACAACAGGCCAGGAGGTCAAGAGGGAAGACGCTGGGTTAAGGAAAGCAACTTCATTCAGAAAACCAGTAAACTGAGGAGACAGAGGACTATTATCCTAAAGAACCATCTCCCTGGGCGTGAAATCGGAGCTTCTCTTATGTTAGCAGAAGGGGAAGTAAGGGATTTGAGTCAAAAGGTCGCTGACATCTAGACCTCCAAAGAAGGTTGTGTAACTTCTTTGTCCTTGGTTAGTTGATCTTTTCATACAGAAATCTGCTCATGTCATTCCTGTAAATCTTAAACATAGCATAGTCCTTTCTGTATGTACTTCCTTATCTCAGGTGAGGTAGGTTTTGGGTAAAAAGCAGTTTTTGTACATCTAAGCTGTAACATGCCTACATGCATGGCTAAGTAGATGTTTCTAGGCTATAGGTCACAGCAACAGGAAAACAGAAGCAATATGGAGATAGACATGTTAAGTTTCTCCCTGTTACATATATTTTAAGTAATTTCATGTAAAATTTCATTTTTGGCTGATTATTTTTTTCATTTTCTTTTTCCAGATGACTTACCACTCTTTTTTCTTATTACCAAGTGTAAAATCTCTACTTGGAACAGTCTTGGTTATACCATCTTCTTGATCACTTCTGTTGCGTTCTTATCATTACTCTGAAATGGTGTTTCATTTTTAGAAATCTTTTAAAAATCCTTTGTTTACCTGTGAAAGATGAGTTTAATTTATTCAAAATGACATAATCCATTAATCTTCATCCTGATATGTGGAAATTGACTAAGTGTAACTATTAATGTCACTAAATACCACACTTCCTCCTTAAATTTAGGCTACCTCTTACTAGAGGCACATGACCCATGGCAGTCTGGCAAATATACTGATTGAGAGTACTCACATCAAATCTTGTATCAAATGTTAAGAAAGTTGAAAATCACTGTATTTTATAGGAATTATCTCAAGAGATATCACTACTTGCTCCCCTATACCTCACTTGATCATCATAAAAACTGCCCCCTTCCAGGATCAGATGAGGGTGACTTTACAATTTGAAGAAAATTCACCGTTAAAAGCTCCCAACGAACAGCTCAGATGTGGCATTTCTGTTGTTGAATGCCTCAGGGGCACCCTCTTTGTGGAAGGTAATGGTATCACAGACTTAGAGCAAAAATTCGAGATATTCTCTGCAGGTCAGCTCTCTGAGCCTAGAGAATGAGAAGCAATTCCCTATTAAACATCTGCTTTGAGGAGCACCTGAGTGGCTCAGTCAGTTGATCCTCTGACTCTTGATTTCCTCTCAGGTCATGATCTCACGGTAGTGAGATCAGCCCCACATTGGGCTCCATTCTCAGTGGGAGTCTACTTGAGATTCTTTCCCTCTCCCTTTGTCCTTCCCCCCACTCACTCTCTCTTAAAAAAAAAAAAAAATCTTTTAAAAAATCCACTTTGAAATGCAATACTTTTTAATGAAACTACATTAAGCATTCCCCTCTTAAAAAATAGTTCATCTGTTTTAAAAATATCGTATGACCAATCTACTAGAAATAGAAACTTTAGGTATTCAATATGTAGTCATAGAAACTTGAGTGAAATGTAATACTATTGTTTAGCAGAAATATATATTAATAGAACTACTATAATAATGAAAACTTTTTAAGCCATTCAGATCAAACCACCAATGTCAGTAGGCTAAGCCATTATCACACCAGCTTACCCCATGTATGTAAAAGTTCTCTTATGAGGGATTCATGAAATCTTAGCATGATGTAAAATAAAATAAAATTTTTTTCATAAAATGTATTCATAAAATTTTTATTCATAAAATTCTTAGCATGATGTAAAAGAAACTAAGCATGAAATTGTGATTTATAGGAATCAGTTTTTCTGCCCTATTTGTGTATCTCCTATAGAAAGCATTTATAGCAATGTGAATCCTAAACTATTAAAAAATAATGTGTATTATATTTGTAGAAAGATGAGTAAATATTTTATCTACAAAGACAAATTGTACATTTTAATCTGGAATAGTATGTCCTTTTTTAGACATGAGTTTAAGTGGTCATTTCTTTGTCTGCCTTTTTTATTTTTAAAATAAGTTATCATTTACAATCACTTTGCTGAGAGTAAAAATGGGGTGCTGGAGTAAGATTTAATATTAATTTCCAATATTATGTGAGTGGAGGGTAGTGTGTGATCAAGACAGATCATGAGTGAGACCAGGTCTTGTTCTCTAGCTATTGACAAGAAAGTCTGCAAATCTTGGAAGAAGAGAGAGACAAATAAAGTTATCCTTCTTAAAAATACTTTCTATCCATCAGAGTACAAGCCTCTGACCACACTCTATGCTAATAATAATAGCCCTTTCCTTTTGCCCCTAAATTTTTCCAATCAATTCTTCTTTGTTCGTCCTTTAAAATAACACTTTGCACTTAACATTAAGTTACCAGAAGGTTCTGTGAATGCTAACCCACTGAAATCACCATTGTCCCAAAACCTCAGCAAGTAATAGAACTCAAGATGGAATCAGCAGATAAATGACGAATGGCTAGAAAAGCATGTCTTTCTGGCATCATCTAGGCTGATTGCCGTAGGGTTGAACTTTAAATTTCTAAAATATTCGTGGGAAGTTTAGAACCATAAAATTTCAAACCCATGATTTTTTTATATCATTATGGATCAAGTTAATAGCAGACTCATCATTTTAATAATTCATCATTAATCCATACATTATGGTAATTGGTATTTAATCTTTGTGAAATTGGACATTTTACCTTTGACTCTATTGATTTATTAAATTTCCTTGAAAATGGTTAAGACAGAATATTTTAGAAGGAAAACATACATTTAAAGAAACTATAGTTCTAGGTCAAAGAACTTAACAAAACTGTGGAAATAATGCTCACAACATATTGAAGGAGGGATAAAATTCTCTTTTCAACATATCTCTAATAGGTTCCACATAAATTATCATCTGAAACAAATTTTATCCTCAGTGCCATGTCAAGTTAATACAGAAATGAAAGGCAGTTTGTTCCCATAATTTCATATCTGATTTATTTCTAAATCTGCAGTCACATATTCTGAACATGTTTGTGTATGTTGTGCTAGGAGTCAGATGAAAAGCAAAACTGTGAGTCAGAGAAATAAATACTTTGCCTAGGAGTGTATTCCTGGTACATAGCATGCGGAGATTGACATTCAGTTTGTCCAGACCTCCAGTCCCCTTGGAATAGTATATGCCCACGGTCTTTACTCAGCCTTGACCCCTATGGCAGAGGAAACCCACATTTATCAGAAGGGCACTGCTGAGATTAAATTTTTTTCTCTCCTATGTAAGAACATCTATCAGAATGAAGCAAAGGAAGTCACATTTTCTGCACCCTACTCTCTCCCTGCCCCTGACCTCTAACTTCAGTTGTCTCATCCTTAGTTTCTTTTCCCCCCTTCTTTTAGTGTATTTCTCTGAGGATTTTTTTCTTTTTTAATTCTACTGTACAAAATTCCATTTATTCCTGAAGATAATTAAGCCTAAGTGATTATCTTAATTCTTTCTTTCAGATTCCTTCGAGCACAGAGAATTCCAAAATGGTGAGTCCTTATCATACTGTTTTTGTTTGCTTTTGTTTCTGAAACATCTCCTGAGATACAGGGGTGGTATGGAATGGCTTTTACTTAGAAGGTTTATTTCTGTCTTTCCTGTGAGATGTTCAAAATATCCACCCTATATCAAATTTATGAGATACTGGTGCAGTTTTTCAGGATTATGCTTACTAAAATTTTGCCACACTTTCCATCAGGGTAAGTAAGAGTGTGCTGTAGGTATTGGGGTGGTGGTAGAGGCACGCTGGTAGCTTTCCCCAACGACCATACACTCTCATTGCCGGAAGCCACTTATAAAGCTGAAGCCATGTTGTACCTCCTTCCTTCCTTAACTGCTACTGCCAATTCTTTATGCTAGAAATTCTGGTTTCTAATTTCAATTTATCATTATATCCTAGGAATTTCTGATATCATCTGCTAATTTAAAGAACTGTCAAAAGAACATGTCTAAAGGAATTTGGAAAGAACACTTAGATTGCCTAAAATTCCTTTTTTCGTTGCAGAATATACAATGTATGAGGAGATACCCCTGTATTAAGTAAATTGTTTGATATAACTATTTTTTTTCCTTGAGGAATGAATCAAGGTTTCAGCTAGCCATACCATTTGACATAATCCCTGATTTTTCTTTTCCTCCTTTTAGGTCTTTGTAAAAAAAAAATTCATGTCACCTACTACCTTTGGTTTCAGTTTGCTCTGTTCATCTGAAATAGTTTAACTATATATTTAGATTATTTCAAACCCTTACATTTAAAGTTAACTTTCCCTATGAAAGGGGTGCCTGGGTGGCTCAGTCGTTAAGCGTCTGCCTTCGGCTCAGGGTGTGATCCCTGCGTTCTGGGATCGAGCCCCACATCAGGCTCCTCTGCTGGAAGCCTGCTTCTTCTTCTCCCACTCCCCCTGCCTGTGTTCCCTCTCTCGCTGGCTCTATCTTGGTCAAATGAAGAAATAAAAATCTTAAAAAAAAAAAACTTTCCCTGTGAAAGTTCTAGGAATGATGTGTTTTGATTATTTTCAGCATTTAAAAAAAACATCATATTGCTTTGATTGTTTGAGGTACAAATTTATAAAACTGAAATTTAGTGTCTCTTTCTCTCAAACATTATGTGACTAGTGCCAGTGCTACACTAGGTGTTGCAGATCCAAGGTTGAGACAAGCAGACAAGGATTTCTGCCCTCACGTAATTTAATTTTACCAGGGTGAATGTGCTTAATCCCACTACAAAATGAATAAATGTGTAATTATTTTTAGTAAGTGCTACTTTTTAAAAAAGAGATGAACCATGCTATGAATATGCTTGCAAGAGGGAACTTGCCTGTTGGTGAAGAGAAGAAAAATCTGTGATTTAAAGAGTAAAAAGAGTTTAACTAGGGACAGCATAAAAATGGAGGAATAGGGCAGAAAGAGCAGTGTGTGCAAAGCAAGCCGGGCAAGAAAGGGGAGCACAGCACAACATAAGGTGGGGAGAGTGGAAAGTCCAAACCGTGTCGATCCCATAGACAGAGGCAAAGAACTTTAACTTTGTCCCACAATTCGTGGAGAGCCATTGGATTTTTTTGGTTTTGTGTAGTTTTAAAGATTTTATTTATCTTTAATCTCTATGCCCAACGTGGGGCTCGAATCCCACAACCCCGAGATCAAGAGCCACATGCTCCCCTGGCTGAGTCAGCCAGGTGCCCCAGCCATTGGATGTTTTTAAGGAGCCAGATGCCATGGTCATTTTGCCTTTTGGATAATAGATGAGAAAAAAAGTGTGTGTGTGTGTGTGTGTGTGTGTGTGTGTGTATGGACTAGTTAGAAAGATATTACGAGAATACAAGGAGAAATTATGGTACATCGGACTAGACTGTGGTAATTCGAAGTATGTAAGAAAAAGTTCAATGTTCTTAACTTTTTCTTGTCAAGGGCCTGATCATAAATGTTTTATAATAGAGTGCCTCTGTTACCTCTGCTGTTATAGCATGGAAGCAGTCATAGAAAACATGGTAACAAATGAGTATGGCTGTTCTGATAAAACTATTTTTTTTTATAATTTTTATTTTGTTATATTAGTCACCATACAGTACATCCCTAAAACTGTTTTTTTACAAAAGCAGGCAGTGGGTCATATTTGGCCAACAGACTCTAGAGTGTCAAACCCATTCTTTTTTTTTTTTTTTTTTAAGATTGTATTTATTTATTTGAGAGACAAAGCACCCTCAAGGGCATGTGAGTGGGGGGAGGGGCAGAGGGAGAGGGAGAAGCAGGCTCCCTGCTAAGTGCAGAGCCCCCCACGGGGCGTGATCCCAGAACCCCTGTCAACCCCTGTTCTAATGAATAAACAGATACTGTTTGAGAGGCTTTTTTTTCACTCTGGGAAGTTGTGTTCAAGGTTAAAGACAGTTTAACCAATTAATATCACATTTCTTTGATAAAAAGAACATTAATTTTTTGTCAAATCTAATTTCTAATAAAATAATTATGTGAAAAATGGTTAAATCATTTCTTCATAGAGCTGGGAATATATGTGAAAACTTTCTTTATATGTCTCAATGCATAAATATTTGATATAAAAAATGTTAAGCCAAATGCATGAATCACAAATTTGAGGTTATAAAATTATTTAAACTCATGCACAGTGCATAGCTGGCATGTCATCATTTCTGCACATTCTCTAATTTTTATTACTAGACTTTATTATATCTATTTTTGTAGGAATGTAGGAGAGGAAACTGGTATGGACACAAAACTCAATGAGCCATTAAGTAGGTGACAATAGTCATGATAGTCTTTCTGAATATTAATTAGCATAAAGATATGCATATTGAAATTATTTCTTATCTTAGCCCGAAAAGAATATTTCCATAAAATCTAAGTTAAGACTGAGAAGGGAAATTATATTTTTGTTTATTAACATCTGCATTAAGTAGTTGAATAGCTGAATTCAATTTTAGGATCTGCTTTAAATATATCTCTTGATTTTTTATACTTTAATTTTTTTAAGTTTTTATTTAAATTCCAGTTAGTTAACATACAGTCTAATATTAGCATCATGTGTACAATATGGTGATTCAACACTTCATACAAGATGCAGTGATTATTCACAACAAGTGCCCTCCTTAACTCCCATCACCTATTTCACCCATCCCCTTGCCTGCCTCCCTTCCAATAACCATCAGTTTGTTTTCTGTAGTTAAGAGTCTGTTTCTTGGTTTGCCTCTCTTTCTCTTTTCTTCCCTTTGCTTGTTTGTTTTGTTTCTTAAATTCCACATATGAATGAAATCCTATGGTATTTGTCTTTCTCTTACTGACTTACTTCGCTTAACATTTGCTCTCTAGCTTCTTCCATGTCATTGCAAATGACAAGGTCTCATTCTTTTTTATGGCTAATATTCCATTGTGTGTATATATATATATATATATATATATATATATACATACATACATATATATCTTCTTTATCCATTCATCAGTCAATGGATACTTGGACTGTTTCCATAATTTGGCTATTGTAGAAAATGTTCCTGTAAACATTGGGGAGCTTGTATCCCCTTGAATTAGTATTTTTGTATTTGGGAAAATCCTGAGCAGTGCAATTGCTGGATCATAGACTAGTTCTATTTTTAGTTTTTTGAGGAACCTCCATATCATTTTCCACAGTGGCTGCACTAGTTTGCATTCCCACCAATTCCACCAGCAGCGCAAGAGGGTTCCTTTTTCTCCACATCCTTCCCAATACCTGTTGTTTCTTGTGTTGTTGATTTTAGCCATTCTGACAGGTGCAAGCTGGTATCTCATTGTAGTTTTGATTTCTGTTTCCCTGATGATGGGTCATGCTGAGCCTTTTTTCGTGTGTCTGTTTTCCATCTATATATCTTCTTTGGAAAAATGTCTCTCCATGTCTCCAGCACATTTTTTAACTGAATTGTTTTTCCAATGTTGAGTTTTATAAGTTCTTTATATATTTTGGATACTAACCCTTTATTAGATATGTCATTTGCAAATATCTTCTCCCACTCCATGGGATGCCTTTTAATTTTGTTAATTGTTTCCTTTGCTGTGCAGAAGCTTTTCATTTTGGTGAAGTTCCAATAGTTTATTTTTGCTTTTGTTTACCATGCCACAGGAGACGTATCTAGAAAGAAGTTGCTATGGCCAATGTCAAGGAGGTTACTCTGTCTGTATTCTCCTCTAGGATTTTGATGTTTTCAGGACTCACATTTAGGTCTTTAATCCATTTTGAATTTATTTTTGTGTTTGGTGTAAGAAAGTGATGCATTTCACAGCATGTTGCTGTCTAGTTTTTCCAAGACCATTTGTTGAAGAGACTGTCTTTTTTCCATTGGATATTCTTTCCTGCTTTGTCAAAGTTAGTTGACCGTAGAGTTGAGGGTCCGTTTCTGGGTTCTCTTTCTGTTCCGTTGATCTATGTGTCTGTTTTTGTGCTAGTACCATACTGTCTTGATCAGTACAGCTTTGTAATACAGCTTGAAGTCTGGAATTGTGATGTCTCCAGCTTTGCTTTGCTTTTTCAAGGTTGCTTTGACTATTTGGGGTCTTCTGTGGTTCCATACAAATTTTAGGATTGTTTGTTCTAGCTCCGTGAAAAATGTTGTTGGTATTTTGGTAGAGATTACATTAAATGTGTAGATTGCTTTGGATAGTAGTGACATTTTAACCGTATTTTTTCTTTCAATCAATGGCCATAGAATGTTTTTCCATTTCATTGTCCCATCTTCAATTTCTTTCATCAGTGTTTTATAGTTTTCAGAGTGCTGGTCTTTCACCTCTTTGATTAGGTTTATTCCTAGGTATCTTATTATTTTTTATACAATTGGAGATTATTTGTACTTTCAGATGCAAAGGACAAGGAGGGGTATCTCCTTATTGTTGATTTCATTCTTTTCTGTGGATAGTGATGTGTCATGTTTTAAACAAAACTTTTGAAGAATTTAAAATGCCCCAAATTTCCACTTAATCATACAATAATTTAAAAATAATAGCTAAGACATTCTGTTCCAGGCACTGTTTCTTAACACAACAATGTAAGATAGACATTGTTAATACACTTTTTAAACTGGTGAATAAACTGAGGTCCAGAGAGTTTGTATAATTTAACTATGGTCCAACACTTCCTAAATTAAGGTGTCCCAGACTTCTTAATATCAACACACATATGCACACGTAGATGAATGACCACACACTGCAGTGTCCAAAGAACTGTACTGAACTGATTCTAGACCTTGCTCTATCATTAGCTGAATAAATTCTGGAAATTGACATAGTGCTTCTTGTCTTATTTATATTACCTATGAAATTGGGGTGGGAGACTGGTAATCAGGATGGTCTTTAAGAAACTTGTTTACTTCTGTAGTACCTAATTTTGTGTTAATTTTCTTAATTGCAGTGTAATAGGGTAGAATGGTGATTATTTTACAGGCTTAGTGTCATAATTATACACATCTTTCATTGCTTACATCAGACAGAAAAGGAAAAGGAACTTAACTCATGACAATATTAGAGGTTTCTATGGTCTGAAAATTCTGTGTCCTAGTTATGTGATCTGTCTCTGGCTCTGATTTCTAATGGGTCCTTTGGGGAAAGAAGCCACTTCCATGTTTTCCATTTTTAAAGAAATATTCATGAACGTTGTAGGTTGACAGTTTGTTTCTATATCTGTTCTGCTACAGATAGGACCCAGATGAAAATGAATTCTGTAGATATTCATGGACCACCCAATGAACAAACTTGGGTATAAAAATCAATATGGGCCCATCCATAGGAAAATAATTGTCTTTTGCTGCCTGACTGACCTTTCTGCTGAATGCATCAGGCTTACACAGAGCTCTGTCATTCTGAGGCTTATTACAAATGAATTTAAGGTTTTTTGTGTGTCCTGACAATTATCCAGCTTGAGTCACAACAAATATACTCCACTACTTTTTTTTTAATTTGTAGACTTTGATCAGTAAGGATATGCTAGCTGTCTCATTATTAGAAAATAATGCAATGTAGTTTCCACCAGCAAACACAATTTGTCAATTGCATTTGTTGTTTCCTATGGAAAATAACTTCTGGTTACTGTGGATTAATGTAAAAACCACACACCATGTCCAAGTAGCTTGGGAAATGAAACATGTCAGCACACTATATTCAATGACTGTTTAAAAAATAATAAATAAGCCAAATTATTCTGCAGTGTCATGACGTATGGGCATGGTTTCAGGGAGCATGATGTATTGCTTCATATCATTCAGATATATATAATGAATTAAGAATCATATATTCAAATTTAAAAGAATATATCTGTTGCTATGATAAAAGTTGCCATTTAGCTAACTTATAGAGATAAATTATAATTTAGAAATCTGTTTCTTTTAATGTTTCAATTCCTGAATCCAGTAGAAGAAAATTAAACTTCTAGAAGAGAGAAAAGTTCGTATCTGGATTTTAGTCATAAACACTAATGTTGAAGATTTTTTATACTGAAAACAATCTAGAAATTTAAGTCATGGAGTGTCACTGCAGAGCACAATTGAAAAGAAAGAATATAAGATATTAAGTATTAATATAAACATAAAAATGACAACATATAAACTGCAATCACTTTTCTGAATATGTTTCTTTCAGTGATGTTATACCCTTTTCAGATTTTAATGTGTCTTCTTCTTTGCAACTAGAAACAAACAGCATGTGTAGCTTGAATTTTGGAGATTGGATAGTTAGAGCTTTTCATCTGAATTTTTGCATCAAGACACGATCATGTTTCTTTTTTTTTTTTTTTTTATTTGACAGAGATAGAGACAGCCAGCGAGAGAGGGAACACAAGCAGGGGGAGTGGGAGAGGAAGAAGCAGGCTCCTAGCAGAGGAGCCTGATGTGGGGCTCGATCCCGTAACGCCAGGATCACGCCCTGAGCCGAAGGCAGACGCTTAACCGCTTAACCACTGTGCCACCCAGGCGCCCCATGATCATGTTTCTTAACTTCATCTTTTGAATTTCCAATCTTTAAAAAGATTAAGCTCAATTTTTCAAGGAAGTATGAACATAGTTCATAATGATAGACACATGTTTATCTGATTATTTGCTGAAAGTTAAATTAGGAAGTTGCAAAGTTAAGTGTGAAATCCCATTTTTTACAAATGAACTTTACTCTTGACCACCTCAGGCTTCTTATTTTTTATTATTTCTTAAAAAACAGAAAGTCAATAATCCTTAAAAATCGCACTAAATTACAATCTAAGTGGGCATATACATTGAAGGACTATGTTTTCCTCACAAAGTTTATGGAATTTAGGTAACTCATATAACCAAATATAGAACTAGAATGAGTAATTTGTTGTTAAAATAAAAACCATTGTCAAACATAGCTAGAACTTATTACCTGTGTTAATATTATTTATGAATAATCAATTACAAAGCAATGGAACCTCTAGGGAATAGTCAGATACTCAAACACGAGAAAATGTTCTGGTATGTTGTTGACCCGGAAAAATTCCCAGCATCTGAATAAATAGATGGGTCATTAGGCTCAAAGGGTAGCACCATAAATAAATACATACTGCTTATATATAATAGTAGATTTAAAAAAGTAAAATCATGGAGAAGAAATAATGTAAGTAAGTTTTTACATTTAGGTGTGATCTATTTATTACCTGTAGGAGTGATATTATTAAAAAACCTGAAAGTTTTGTGAATAAAAATTTTAATCTATTTAGTGATCCCGATAGAGGTGCCAATGATCCCTTCTCTGTCTCTACTAAATATTAATATCACTCTTTAAATATAGTTTTTCTGTTTCTGCGTTGATTCTAACATGGCATTTTTCTTTCTTCTAACATGGAGGAAATTCTCATATGTTTTTGTGGCCTTTAGGCTTCTTAAGCTGTTTTAGATTTCTTTGTATTTTAGTTAACTATCATAGTATTTTAAATATCAGGAAAAAAATATTGGCTCGTTGGTGGCAGCTATGATACATAAGTAACGATGGAGTAGACCAATTACCATGTGTCAGTCACTGTGTTAATTATTTTGTTAATTTCATTAAATTGTTAAATATGTACATAATGATGTACACACATTTGTATGTGTGTAGTGAATACCTATAGGTTTCTTATTCTGATATGCTAATTTATTATGAATAAACTTGACCCATAATCACTGAGTACTTCCAGCTATAAATCTCTTTGTCTTGCATATATCACTCGATTATAACAACGATCATGTAAGGGCCTATTTCTCTCATGTGGAAACTGAGACCTGGTGAAGTTCAGCCAGCTGACAAAGGTCACAGAGCTAGAAAGAGGTGGAGATTGTACTAAAGCTTAGGTCCACTGGCTCCTAACTCAGTTCTCCCTTTGTAACGGTGCACTACTTAGAGGTGGTTTTTTTTTTTTCCTCCTTAGCAACAGTGCCAGTGCCCTTACTAACTCTTACCTGCATTAACTAACAAAAATTCTCTCCACACTCGTTATTGTCATCCTTACATCCTTATTTCCAATAGGTTTTATCCACTTTATGAACCAGGTCAACATCTTTCTATTTATAAAGTCTCTAGAGACTTGTTAACGCTTACCTCACATCCATTCATTTTATGTTACAACCACCCCATCCGGAATCCAGTAGCACTTGTCTTCTCAGTGGTGTCAAAAGTCGTCTTGCCCGCAGCATCCTCTATAAAAAAGAGTACTCTTTTACATCTACAACTCATCAGTGACCTAATAGGCTGTGCATCTCTTCAACTACATTTAACTTCCTTGTCAATTATACATATGTGTATAGAGTTATATAAATGATACTAATATATGAAGCATTAATACATATACATCCAAAATGCATTTCTGCGCTTTTTAGAGGGGGAGTCTCTTTTAATGTTTTACAACAATACAATAGTATTCAAACAAATTCATTTACTATACTGGACTTACAGTGTAAAGAGAGATTCTGTAAAAGAAACGTATGAGCTGCAAAATCTGTAATTCCCCAACCCTAGATTTTTTATTTTAAAACAGAACAAGTTGTTATGTGGATCCCTTTTGTATTTTGTAAATAAGCTCTCGTGTTTGTGTGATTACATCTATTTGTTGCTCAGTCTAATGGGACCTTACACAGCTTAATGAATCCTGTTGTAAAAATTAGAGAATGTTATCTGGTGTTGACGGATCTGAAGTCTTCATGAAATTGTATCTACTGAAAAGGAACAGATAAGACAGGTTGTCTGAAATTATACCTCGAACATGCAAATGACCGGCTTTTTCTATGATAAGGAGGGCAATATCACTCCAGACCAATGACACCAAGTCAGGGAATATGTAAAGCAATGAATCCAATCTCTTGCTACCAAAATACGATCTATGCAGGAAAATTAATAAGTCAATGCCTTCCTTTCATCATGATGGCATTTGGAAGTTTTAGAGCTCTGTAGCCCATTAGTCAGTTTAGTTAATGACTCTGCTTATCCTCTTAATCATGTGCAACACATTGACTGAGCTTCATTTAGTTCAAAGTGCCTTTCAGAAGCCTGAACTGAATCCGAGTTGTGGAATATCTTACCTTCTCAGAGTATAAAAAGTATTTAGTTCACATCCCTTATGTTGTATGACGTCTTCAGGAAATTTGAAGTGCTTCTAAGTACAGAAAATGAAAATCTACATAAGGCCCAAAGAGGTCATGGTTTCAGCGTTTGGCTGTTTCCACACCCATGGCTTATTTAATGCTGGAAGCATCCATTACATTCACAGCAAATTAAAAAATAAGAAAGCAAACACAGTAAATACAATTTTAATTGAAACCCTTTTCCTCATATAATATTTAAATTTTTATAAATCTATATGCATTCGAAAAATATTAAACTTCATGCAGCTACATTGTTGAGTGGAGAGTTAGTTTGTTTTTTATGGTATGGGGTATATTCACATTATTCCCCTCCCTCATTGAGGTGGCGGCAGACTGATGCTGTGTGAGATCAGGGAATTTCAATCTATTGGACTCAAGTCAAACCAAATATATCTTAAAAAGTGTTTATTCATTCTAAAGTTGAGGAAACCTAATGGTGATCAAGAATTTTGAATAAGTGAATTTGAAACCTATAGATTTTAGAAAGGAAATGAGGCGCAATTATATGGAACTCTTTGATTATTGATTGTTGGCTACTAAAATACCATGGTGAGCATTCCATAATGTATATAAATGTCAAATCGTTATATTACACATCTGAAACTAATGTAGTTATTACGTGTCGATTATATCTCAATTAAAAATAAATAACAAAATAAATTAAAAAAGAAAATAATGTAATAAACTTCCATGACTCAAAAACATAGGTATAGAATGTATATTATTGTATACACTCATTTTACTTTATATGAATCTTCTTAGATTATAGATATCATTCTCTTTCACAATTTGGTTTTCACTCTGCATCATCATGGTTACAAAATGTACATATCTGTGTCTAGATCTGATTTATTGCTTATAACTGAAGGATAGAACTTCATGATGTTCATCCTCTGCATGCTTTCTTAGCCAGGCTAACAACCTGGTATCACGAGAAATGCTGGGAAAAATATCCTCATTTAATCTATGTATACGAGACTTCTTTCCCCAGTAATATTCAGTAATGGCACTGCTAAGTGATAAGACATAAATATCCAAATTTTAGCATATTAAAAGACTATTCATCCCAGGGTGGCTGTGCTGGCTTATGTTCACACTAGTGGGGATATACAAGGTCTTACATCCCAGTGTTTCTGGAGCACTTGACGTAATCACGCTTTCTGATTTATGTCTATCTAACAGATGAAAAGTGGTATCTTACTGCTCTTTTAAGTGCCATTCTCTGCTCATTAGTGATTTTCAGCTTCTCTGAATATTCATATTAACCTTCTTGGTTCTTTCTTCTGTAGGTGTTTCCTACAGCATATCTTTATTATTATTTTTTTTAATGAGAATTCTTGTCTTCTTTTGTTGATTTATAGGAATTCCTCTAGAAAATAGTTTGGCAAGCTTGTTTCTAGAAAGGACCAGATAATAAATATTTAAAACTTTGTGGAGTATACAACTTTGTCCTAAATACTTAACCCTGTCATAATAGCATGAACACTGTCATAGGCAATACAGAAGCAAATGAGTGTGGCTGTGTTGCCATAAAATTCTGTTTATAATAGGCCATTGGCCAGATTTGACCCATAGGCTATAGCTTGCTGAAACCTAATGTACATAAGGAAAAATCACTGAGAACAATGTCAGGAAGAGTGAGAAAAAAAAGATAGTGAGATAAGCACAAAAATCATTAGAAAATGACAGAGAAAAACCAGAAGTTTAATCATGGAGTTATGAAAGATTAAAATTATAAAATTGATAGAAATGAGTTTAAGAGATAACTTTGTGATCCAATCCATCAAAGTCATAATGCAAACAGAGAAAGTGGTCAGCAAACAAAAACCTGATGAATTCAGACATTTTGTTCAAAGAAAAACATTATAGAAAATTAAAATACTAATAATTTAATAGGAAAGATAATTATAATGCATATAATTAACGAGGGACTAATATCTAGAACCACAATTAAACTGATAATGTCTTAAATGTAATTCACTTTCTACAAAAAAAAAGAAGGAAAAGTTGGAGAGTAGTTAATTATATTTCTTTGGACAGTTTTAAAATAACTTTCTTTTTCCTGGAAAGTGAAGGTTTTTGAAATTGTCAGGAAGTAAGGCTGAAACAGAAAAGATCCAGATTGAAGAAAATCATACTCCTCGAGTTTTGATAATTTTGTCTTCAAGGGAAAGAGAAATATACCCATGTTTAATTCTGACACATCGAGTCTATCAAAGGCCATGATTTAATAGTGATGCCTACAAAAACAAGTTACTATGATGTGGTCAGATGCAGCTGAAATAACAGAATTATGACAATAATGATGTGTTGAATTTTATTTTTAATTTCTATAAAATATGTATGTATAAAGACTTTATTAGTTCATTTTTTCATTGAGTATAAGTGAAGATGTATGTATGTGAGAATATAAATGAGTATATATGTATACATATATGTATGTGTGAAATATATTTAATATATTTTAAATATATACATATGCATTTATGTATATGCTAATAAGAAAGAAGAAGAAAAACAACTATAAGGGAATCAAAGATAGAGGTAAATAGCAACTGTAACTAGTGTGCTCCAAGATGATGTATTAGTTATAAATCCCAAAGGGAAGAGTTAGCAGTGCAGTCATTATCCCTTGAAATAAAATTTCTAGATGACTGGACTAATTTTAGAGAGATATTGCTAAGATATACATAAGTTTCCAATTATAACAATATAACAATATAACTAGGTCAATATATCACAATGACAGAACAATAGGTTAGGTACTTTTGGTCTCATAAAATTCAGAGAAAACATCTTTTCTGGGAAATCTACCAAGACTAAAAAAAATAAAATCTGTATGAAGGTAAAGAACTTAAAAACACCAGTGATAAAACAAATAAAACTTTATTATAAAAGGAAACTAAATTCCGCTTTAAATTATCTTCAATAACAAAAATAAATATTATGACCCAACCAAGAAACAACTGACAAAAACCCAGATGTTGATGCCTCAGCCAATATGAGACTATTTTTCGCCCACCCTCCCTTCCTCCCTTCCCCTTGCTCTCTCCTTCTCTCCATTCCCCCTTCCCTTCATCCATTATCTCTTCCTTTCTCTTGCTTCCTTCCTCCCACCCTTCTTTCCTTTCTTCCTGTCTCCCTTTTGCTTTTAGGTTTGGTTTGAATATTCAAATCTTATCAAAATGTAAAATTTTTATCTCATAAATATCCTTTAAATTTAAAAGGTGGCCCTGACAGGTCTAAAAATAAAGAAAAGAATAAAAAGATTAATGAAGAAATGTATTTAAATATGTGTAATAAGATTTGCCATCCATTTTGCTATGTTTGTACTTTTTAAAAATTTATGCAGTTTTGTATACTTTGTGTATTGAGCACATAAAAATCTGATATATACACATGTGAATTGTGATTTTGTATTTTAAAAGCAATTACTTGGGGCGCCTGGGTGGCGCAGTCATTGGGCGTCTGCCTTTGGCTCAGGGCGTGGTCCCAGTGTTCTGGGATCGAGCCCCACGTCGGGCTCTTCCGCTGGGGGCCTGCTTCTTCCTCTTCCACTCCCCCGCTTGTGTTCCCTCTCTCGCTGGCTGTCTCTCTGTCAAATAATAAATAAAATCTTAAAAAAAAAAAAAAGCAATTACTTAAATTTTCCATCACTCTAAGTATTTGTGGGAATGTGATTAGTTAAATCCATAAGATTTCATGAACTCTGGGTAAATATTGTAACTATTTGGAGAAAGTGTTAATATTTAAACCATTGTAAAGACATTAATTTATCAAATTAATAATGTTAACATTTAAAAAGTATGAATAATATTAAGTATCTGTCTCTGAGTCCAGCAAATGTTAGTGAATTTTTTTTAAAAATATGAAATCTCCCCAAATCTCAAATTCAAGCACCCTAGTCTCTCTCCGTCTCTGATCTATTCAGGTAACTTATTCTAGAAACTCCACTACAGTAATTCTTCATCCTATGGGGAGCTCCAGCCAATTGATACTAGCAGTTTTTCTTTGCCCATAATCCCTAAGTCCTCAATTTCTCCCTTACCTAGGTTTGATTCCATGGTGCATCATTAATAATTTTCATCTGTCTTATGACACCCTCTGCCACACTAGACTGTAAAATTGCACCGTTCTTAAACTCAGCGCTTCACCTACCCTGTGTTCACACAAACAGCTAAACCTGGATGGAGCAGAATACATCCTGCCGTGAGTTCCTGAACTTTGTATAACACGTTTCATATAATTCCCAAACTGTTCACACTTGATATATTTGCCAAACCAATTTCATCTCTCAATTTTAAAAATAGAAGTCTTACATCTTTTTTTGTCTTCCTAAACATTTCTGTACCCCTCTGCTTCCTTATACTGCAGAGATTTTTAAATTGGGCACTCACAGTTCTGGGGTCTGTGGAAGAAATTCAGGTTTTCATAAACTTGACTGAGAAAATAAAATAGAAAATGTTAACTAATATCTAACTAAAACTTAACTTTCCCTTTAACTGTAAATATAGACAACAAACCATTGTTTTAACAAAGTCTGTGGACTTTGTCATCAATAGAAAATGGATGTATTTAATGTCACATTATAGTTGTTACAGCAAACATTTTGAATTATGTATATCTTTATCACTACTTCTGAGTAATTTAGCTGTAAAATCTGCTCAGCCCTGTAACTTAATACACATTAATTTTAAAAAATGCATTCATTATTACGTAAAATTAGTCCCTATTAACATTTTGGAAGCTATTCAGTAATTTTTCAGTATAACTGGTTTTCTTTGTCATCTTGTGTATTTTATTTTATGAATCTGTGAGAAGGAGTCTACCAGAGCACCAAAAGATCCATCACACACACACACGCACACACAAAATTAAGATTTTTTGACTGGTGACCTAAATTCTTAATTCACAGAAGCAAGGAAAACTTTGAAGTGAGTGATTTCATCTTTACCCTCAGAATCTATCCATCTGCTTGATCCTGTGTCCTTATTTTCCACTTTATTTCCAGTTAAAATGATGACTCTGTACGAGCTACTAAGGCCAAACATTTCATTTATGCATCGTGTTCTTTTCTCTCACATATCTAAGAAATTTGTCCTTGAATGGATACCTTCTCTCTTCTGCATCAACTTTTTCCTCCTTACGAGCTGATACAAAGGCATCGACAATGAAAGGGCCTTTCATATCTTTTATATTAGAAATTAATAAATATTCCTTAGTAAATATGCCAATGATCCTTGTATATTCTTAATCTCCTTCAATTTTTACAAGGCACTTACTTCCAGATACAATGTAGTTTTGCCCGTAAGTCCTGTGTTCCTCACTAGAATACAGTCCTTGAGGACAGGACTTTTGTCTGTTTTATTCACCATGATCCTTGAGCCTAGATCATGGTGGAAACTCGATAAATATTCAGATAGAGGATTTAATACAAAAAGGAACTTGAAATAGTCGGCAGGAAAGTCATATTTTCCCAGGGTAAGATATGTTCAGTGATTATAGACTTGGAACCACAGTAACATCAGAATATTACTAAGAATGTCTAGGATCTAGAATATATTTGCAAGAAAACTTCTGTTGTAGTGAGAATGGACCATTGTTAAAGGTGAAATATTAATCTCCAGGAAAGGAGAGACAAAGAATGGTTGGTGATCAGATATTGATGCTGAAACACCCTAGGTAGCTCAATTGCTGAATGATGCTGTAACCTTCAGTAACAGGGCCAGTTTCATGCTCATGAGCGTGTGGCCTGTGAAATCTGCAGTGCTTTGGGTTTAGAGGGCTCCCGGGCATGGTTTATGCTCTGTTCTGTTACTTGAAATCCCCATAATTTTTGAGCAAGGGGCCCTGCATTTCATTTTGATCTTCAAGTTAATGTAGCCAGTCCTGCTTGCAAATAGGAAATTACATGTTTAATTTATGCAATCTCTGGTTAGCCAGAGAAATAGAATACAATAATTATTCTTACTTTGAATTTGTATTACTCATATCCTAGGTGTTAGAGTCCTGTACTATATCCAAGTTTTATTTTTACAGTAAGCTGTTGTAAGATTTTATTTTGTACAACATATTGGTGAATTTGTCAAGTAATAAGATGATTACTTAAAATAGATCTGTTCACTCAGATCTTTTATATGCCTGTATCAGAATTTTAGTTAAGAATACAATTTTAGTTTCACTACAGAGGTTAAAGGTGTAAGATTTTTTTTGAATAGAATTCAAAATATAAACATACTAAATGAAATTTCTAAGCAAAATTTTTTCTTTCAGAGGTAATATGCCTGTTCATTGAGTAGATTAATTTTACATATGATTTTTGCTTTTATTGTTCCTAAAGCTTTTCCAGCTAAACACAAAATTATTGTAGTAAAAAAAACTTACCATCATTTTTAACAATGTTTAATATCCCTTTTACTTTTAGAAGTTACTATTTTTGTTAACTGTGATTTATAGAACTTCTGAGTTACCTTAGTACCACCATATGTCTCAGGAACTAAAAATAATAATAATAATAATTTAGTAGTTCCATTGGCTTTGGAAACCTATAAAACCTAAAGTACATCATTAACATATAAAGAATGTTGTATATACAAAAAAAAAAAAGAGTTGCATACAAATAAATTAGCAAATAGAAAAATATCACATGATAATGCAGACCTATACACTTTTTGGAAGATGTATTCAAGGTATGCCTTTCCTTGGTTTTGATCTTAATAAAAATCACAGGAAATAAAAAAATTAAACGTCTTTCTTTATTACAGTTTTATATCCTAGAAATTTGTACTAGTCTGAGACTCAGACAATAAGTCTAGTCAGATTCTAGTCTGAACTCTGTCATTTACCAGTTTTATGAATAGGAAGATACTCTTAACTTCTTTGAGCATTGATAACTGAGTTTTTTACCTGAACTTCTATCCAGGGACCCTAAGTGTAAGTATTTAAATCCTTACAGATTAAGCAAGATAAAAAAGAAGATATTAAGGAGGGCACTTGATACGATGAGCACTGGGTGTTGTACATAACTGATATCACTGAATTCTCCTGAAACCAACATTGCACTGTATGTTAATTAATTAGAATTTAAATTAAAATTTGAAAAAAAGGAAGTCATTCACAACTGTGCTTTCATGAAAACTTCGTCCTCTATGTTAAATTTTAGTTATTTAAAATTTTTAAAAATAATTTTACTAATTCTTGAATTATGAAACAGTACCTAAATGTAACTACTTAAATCCTAAATTCTTACATATCAGTGGTTGTCTGGTAATCATCTTTTTATCCTTAGGGCAAAGTTCATCACCTTACAATGGAAGGTTCTCAATACATTTATTCCTCAACGATGAATCTGCTTTTCATTGTTTGGTCCCCTAGGAAACATAAGTATGTTAATCCCCATTCCCAAGGGCAATAAAGGAGCTTGGAGGGTTTTTGTTTTGCTATATGAAATTCTAAAGCCTTGCTTTCTGTCCATATGTAATTTATAAAACTCAAAATGAATTATCTGGCTAGGCTTGTTTTAATTGATTATATCTTTTCAACCAAGTCAAACGTAAGAGTTAGCATTATGAGAGCAAAGTGTTAAAATCACATTGGCCAAGCAATCCACAGTTTAAATAGTAAACTTTTTGTGGTAATAACTTTAATATTATCCAGAATTATAGGGACAGAAAAGTCCATTTTAAACTATACTATTAGTAGAAACATATTTATAAAAATATGGTTGCACATGTATGCACATTATGGCAACATAAGCTTATGAATTTAATGAGCTAAAGAACTTTTAAATTTGTTTATTTAAAAACTGGTGTGTTTGCGCGCGCACGCACGAGCTTACTATTCATCATATACTCTACTAAGTTATGTGGAGATAACAGCAGATATGATTGCATATATATAATCAGGTGTCATCAGCTGAATGGAAACCCCAAAAAAAGATTAATCCATATCCTAATTTCCAGAAACTGTGACTATTGCATTCTTGGTAAAAGATAAATATTAGCTTATATAGTAAAAGAAGTGATCCAACTACAAATTTTGAGAATTGGAGCTTATCCTGGATTATTAAAGTTACCTCTAAACCCAATAGCAAGTGTCCTTATAAGAGTGGGCAGAGGGACATCTGACAGACTGAAGAGGAGATGGCCATGAGATAGAAGCAAAGAATGGAATGACGTGACCGCAAACCAAGGAATGACAACAGACACCAGAAGCTGGAAGAAAACAAGGGATGGAATTTCCTTCAGGTACTCTAGGAGTCTTGCTGACACCTTGATTTCAGAATTCTGGCCTCAGGAACCGTGAGAGCATAAATTTCTGTTATTTTAGGTTGCCAAGTTTGTGGTACTTTGTGGGTTTTTTTTTAGGATTTTATTTATTCATGAGAGAGAGAGAGGGAGAGAGAGGCAAAGGGAGAAGTAGGCTCCCCGAGGAGCAGGGAGCCCGACACAGAACTTGATCTCAGGACCCCAGGATCATGACCTGAGCCAAAGGCAGACACTTACTGACTGAGCCACCCAGGCGTCTTGTGGTACTTTGTTACAGCAGCCCTAGGAAACTAATACCCCAGATTATCAAAATGTCTTCGGAGAGCATATAAGAACACTCAGTTCAGTGACGGGGATCATGTGAAGCTTCCTGGTGGAGGTAACATCACACCTACTTTGAGATTTATACATTTCTTATGATCTATGTCTCTTCCTTGAGCATTTTTTAAGAGTTTTTATTGGAGATGGAAAAGGACTATTCAGAAATAACTTAGTATCATTCTAATTTTATGATTCCCAAGCTCCAGAAAATATAAGAATCACCTGGAAAACTTTTTAATGGAAAGAATTCTAGAATCTACCCAGATCTAGAAATCAAAATCACTGGACATGAGATTCTATGATATATTTTTTTAAAGTAAGTATCAGAAATATATCCCAAGAATCAGATATGCTCAGGTCTTTGTACAATTACTTGGGACAGTGCCACACTTAGCTTGGGTAAGCATGGCCTCTGACCCAGATCTTAAGCTCTGGAATTCCTTCCTTTATATTTTTGAAGTTTCCCTCTGGTAGACTAGGACTTGAGTGCCATTTTGGTGGAGTTTTCTTAGTCCAGAGTGGGATCTGAGTGGGCTTTTTGCCCTGTTTCTTCCCTTTGGGATACTCTGGGATTGTCTCTCCTCCAGGCAGGGAGCCTGGCCCTGGAATGACTGTAATTAGCCCAAGTGGTATGATATTATGTGTTGGAGTAAGAATGATGGGCTATCGAAACCCAACCACTAACCCTTGACTTGAGCCACATGTGTGAGTCTCTATATGGGCTCTAATCTGTTCATGTTTCCTGGTTTCACCTCTGGTGCAGCTCCCAAGGATTGCATGGGTGGTGGCAGGTATCCTCTACCTTGTGCATCCTGTGCTCCTGCCCCTCCAGGGTGATCCCCTCACCTCTTCACAAGCTCCAGGCACATGTCAGATAGTCCTTTAGGGTGACTGTGTTCCCATTTGTGCAAGGAATATCCATTGGCACAGGTTTAAAACAGAGGAGGTAAATTCATCAGAGTCAAGAGAGGTCATCCACTGGAATGGAGTTACTCTTCTCACTCTCACAAAGGCCATTCCTCTGAACTTTCTGCTGGAGGCCACCTTCTAAGAATGCAGAGAATATAGCCTAACAAGTTCAGGAGAAGACATGATTGGAAGATGTATTGTTTTACCTTTATGCTATAAGATTCCATTAGCAAATTTAACAAAGAGGAAATGAACCATCTTTCATATTCTTTTGTATATTCTTGAAAAGACTTGCTAACTACCTTTGAGAGAGTCACCGAAAGCAAGTATTCACTGTACGATGGACCACGCAGTGTCACGAGTATCAATAAGAGTATCAAAAATAGCATTAGGGAAATGCATTGGCAAGAAAATTTATATTGCTTCAATAAAGATTTTTAAAATGGCGATATGATTAATAATTTGCTAACTTTGTTTTATGATAGGAAATAGGAAATTATTTAGGAACAGTGAACTTAATAATAAGGAAAAGGAAGCAATGATTTTTGGATCTGAATAATATGAGGAGGGACCTGGGCCCTGGGCCCTGAAAAGAATTTTCACATGCACTAGTTAGACTGTATGATTAAGAGAGATGAAAGCACTATTTTATTCTAACTCATTGATAAATTTCCATGTCTACTATGGACCAATTGATTTTGTTATACATGTGTCTGTCAATTTACACAAAGTACCCCTTTAAAAATATTTGTTTTGAGCCCTTCATACCTGAAAGCAGTCCCATTCGGGGAAGAGCTGCTCTAATTCCAGGGCCAGTTACACAATTTGCTGGGCCCAGTCCAATAGGAAAATGTCAGGTCCTGTGTTAAAATATTATTACAGATTTCAGGATGGCAGTGGAGCAGCAGAGCATTAAACCAAGCAGTGGGCCTGTCTAAAGGCACAGTTCTTACATGCAGCTGCCCCTGAACTGCACAATCTTACAGAAATTTTTCGTATTTTGTTCTTTTGTTCCCCTCCCACCCCATGTTTGGAAATGACTAAAATTGTGACTTCTGGAAATGAGTTCTCACTTTTTCACCTACAGACATTGTATCTTAATTTTAAGATTGATTTCTAATGTTACTAATCCCAGGATACCTTTACTGATGTGCTCATTCATACAAAAGTATCTCTCATCCTTATGCTACTATGGTTTATTTTATGGTGAGAAGTAGATTTTGTCTGCAAGATTGAATTAAGTAAGATGTGGCCCATGTCCTCATGTTTTTATTAAGTTGGGGGATAATCACAGCTTATATTACATATAAAATATATTCAATGTCTCAGATTATTAGCAGACAATTATTAGATATATTAGAGAATAATTTCTTTTAACAGTGTGATTCAAACTGAAATAAGTGTTCAGAGAAAGAAATGGCCAGTCCTGGTCAGAGTAGGCAGGACTAATAGAAATAATATCAAACTGGATCCTGATAAGTAGAGATCATTCAAGGAGATTTGGAAATCCTGAGAAACAGGTAGAAGATTTAAGCCCTAATGTGATAGAAAATACAAGGATATTGGAGTCTTACTAGACTGTTGGATAAGGAAATTGCTTGATAACAATGGTGTGATCAGAATAACTTGAGAGTGGAATCTAGTATGGCAGAAGTGATTGGAGCAAGATAAAGGAGGCTGGAGGTGTCGGGGAAGACACACAATTCCTGAAGGAAAGTGGTAAAGCTATGGACTAAGGTAGTTGGTAGAAAGTATAGGTAAAGACAAAACTAAGTGAATTTCCAAGAACAAATTGACAGTTTGTGGTAACATTTAGGTATAAGGAAATATTAAGATGATGAACCAGCAAATGCATAGCCTCAGTATAGCTACAGTTTCTCGGATTTTCTCAAACATAAGGAAATTTCAGTATTTCCTCAAATGTCCTTAAATTAGCTGGAGTACTTTCCCTGTTGTACCGTTCAGGGTATTAAATATTATGGACCATCTAAAAATTATGTGTTTTAATATTGATTTCGTACAGTTGATTTTTGAATATAAATACCAGCACTTTTCAATGAAAGTTAAAATCTACTCTCCCAAAAGAGCATATTGTTTTAGTTTTAAAGTGCCTAAGAAAGCATATAATGCATACTTTTAAATTAAATATAAAGTAATAAGAATTTTGGTAACTTCATTGCATGTAAACTGGATTATAAACATAAAAGAAGAAATCAGTGAAGTTTAGGAGTAATTTATGCTTATATGATTATTGGTTTTTGCTCTTAGAATATTTTAGTTGCTAGCTTTGAATCTGAAAAGCTATCTTCAGTTAAATTTAATACCGATTATTAAAAGAATGTATTGAAATGTAGTACACATGTATAACAAAAAGTAAACTGTGTCAACATTACATTATATTAGTTTCATTCAAACAATTATATTCTAATTAAAATACATTATTCACTGAAGGACCAAAAAATATGTGTATATAGTCTCTTGGCATAGATCAAAAGATTGCACAATTTATTCAGCCCTCAGTGATGTGTTTTGATGACTCTCTTTACATTTTAGTCATAACATTTCTCTAAAACACAACTTCAATTATTTCCCCCCAAAAAAGGTCCTAAAATATTCTTTACATGTGTTAATTCTTGCCATTACGCTGATTTTAGAAAGACTTTAAAGATAATGGATTTAAGTAAGATATTTAAATTGTACCCTTTATCAACTTAACAATCACAACATAGAAAATTAAAATACAAAATTACAACAAAAATGAAAATATTAAGTAAGTAGGCGTTTCCAGAAATATTAGAGAATAACATTGTTACATGTAACGATTTTAATTAAAGGTCATAAGAAAGAGATGCCCAGAAGGTCAACATAATGAGACTGTGTTAAGCTATTGCAGCACAGGGATTCCTAAGAAAGTGATGACCATGTGAAGTGTTCTTCCCATTTTAAATAAAGCTCCATATGCCTTAAATTTGGGAACTCTCATCAGGAGTATACTGTCTGGCTTCAATTGTCATTATATGGCAGAGGGAGAGAAAGGATTTCTGAGGGAGCTAGAGCCCAAGCTATTTAGAGCTTTATAGAGTAAAGTCAACATCTTTGAATTGCAATTTTAAGCAAATGGGTAGGCAGTGCAGGCTGTGGAAAATTGGTATTATGCACTCCCTGTGGCTTGTACCACTTAGTTGCTGAGCCGCAGAATTTAGCCTATGTAGAAGCTTCTGGGTGGCATTGAAGGCTGGGACTATACTAAGGGAAATAAAGCCTGTGTTCATCCAAGCACACCTTCAACCCAAACTTCACAATCATTCGGATGAGTGCAATGCACAATCGAAGGGAAAGCTCAACAATTGGAGTCAGAAAACAGAGAAAAAGTTGGAAGTTGAAGCCTTACCCTCAGCTCACTTTTGCTTTCACCAAATAATTCTTATATGAGCAGATATTAAAAAGAGGAATGCCAACATTTAGATTTTGCTCCCAATGTAAGAGAAGAATTGATTCTTCATTGTGAAAGAATCCTATATCTCATAGGGGACCATGAGATGAAACTATTTGTTAACTACTGTTTTGTAAAGTCTCTCAGGTTCAGCGCTCCACTTGGCATGTACAGATATCATCACTGGAGAAGTCATTTGTTCCATACAGTAAATGATAAACAAAAAGTTCTATGCAAAATAATAAACCATTTGATGTATTTCTAGCTTGATGGTCCTATTGCCTCATTGTTTCAATCCTGACATTGGTTGCATTTTCTAAAACTTCCGTACTCTCAAATTATATCCTCTGCAGCCCAACGCTTTCTGTCAATCACACACTTTATCCACACAATGCTTTAAGGGAGAGTTAATAAATAAAAGCATCATCCTTTCCAAGGTTTTTGACATTTTAAGTATAAATAATTGATTAGAATTGTATTGGTTCAAGGAAAAGGGATTTCAGGGACCCGCGTATGTAGTAATATTATTACCATTTTTTGTGAAGAAACTGTACAGAATATTTAGTCAATTCCAGTTATGTAGCCACCCTGCTAAAGTAGGTAAGAATTCTGATTTTTATTTCCTATATATTTTTAAAGAATTTCTCTCACAGTAATTTATTTTTTGTATTTATTGGACAACTACCAAAAAGAGGCATACACATTTGAAGTGGCCAGGTCAGATTAGAAAGTGGTAATAAGGATTCAAATAAGCTACTTTCCCTCCATGCCATTAGTAAAAGAACAAATAAGTAGTGTGGGGATAATAAGCCAAGATCTTGCATCCGTTCCCCACCTTAGTGCCACCTCTCCACCATAGTCCTCGTTCCTCATGGAAAGACTTCCGCTCTTTAGTTGTCTTAGTTCCCTGCACAGAGGAAGAAATATGCAGGTTAGAGAACCCAGGAAGCATGGGCTTATTGCCGAATAGGGAGAAGATGATCTTGCCAGTGCAGCCAACTCATATAAGCAAACAGTCCCAGTGCCACTTACATACTCCTCCTTGTGATTCTGTGGAGCAAGTGCATCACCTGCCACACCACAGGAGAGAGACACCATTAAAAGGAATATCATCTGTTCCTTTTTCTTGGAGGAGGTACTTTGTTATAGCTGAAATGTAGCAGTAGTGGGATTTATTGCTGCCCACATTTAATTCTTTTATTATTTTATTTATTCAGCCAGTACTTTTAGGGGTGCTCTATTAGATTTTTAGAAACCATCATTTTTATTAGTACTAGCACGACTACTGCCATTGCATCTGTCATCCTTAATGCTATTAATAATCATTAAAATTTAATAACGCTATCGGGCATTCTGCTAATCACTTCACATTTGTTAACTCATTCATTTCTAACAGCAATGCTATAGTATATGAGGTGTTAATGTCCCATTTTGCAGAAGCAGAATTAAGCTTAAAGAGGCTCAGTAACATGCTCAAAGACACACATATCGAGCATGGTAAAAATGGGGTATGACTTCATATATCTTACATGAATCCTGAGCTAACAAGCTTCAATTCTACATGGTTCCACTTCTGTTGATGAATAAATTATAAAAATAAGTTTTATTAGGGAACTATATAGTTTAAAAAGGAATATAATTATACCACTTAGGTACTAATGAAGATACAAACAAAATTAAAGCACTGCTGGAAGTGAAAGAGTAAGGCAAACTATAAATTTTCCTAAAAGATAGAAAATGTTTTCTTGAAAAATATGACCTTTGTGCAATACCATGACTAGGAAGTGACCAAATGAAAAAAATTGCCAATGTTATTTCTGCATATTGGAAAAAGCTTATACAAAAATAAAAGTGAAAATGGAATGACATTCTTGAGGAATGTAACACATACAGATAAGGACTGAATCATAAAATGCCTATGTGTCAGGTTCAGGAATTTAGATAATACTTTTTTTCTAAAGGCAATGGAAAGTTCCTGAAAACTTTTTATAAAAAGAGTAAATGGTCTCTACACATGCGAGGGGACAAGACAATTAAAATACAAGACACTGTCTTTGGCTTGAAAAAAAAAAAAATTAGCCAAGAAAGAAAGAGAACAATGGTAAAATAATTTCAACCTATTTATAAAAATTATATTTAACTATATGGTACTGATTATTAACTCAATAGGAATGTGTAGTAAATGACTAATAATGACAGGAAGAAGACAAGCTTTAAGAATGAGGTCACAATTAATGGGGAACATTAATTTTTTTTTTTTAGTTGGAACCCAATTGTGAAAAGCCTAGAATCAACTAGATGACTCTTAAGAGTAAATTATTGTAAATTCTTAAGGCAAAGAGTGATGAGTTGCAGACAGTGTTTCTGGAACTTTGGTTTGATGTTGGTCTGTGGAGCAGAAGTTATTGATGTTCTGCCCCTGAGTTCTTGCCATTGCAGTGCTTGGGGAACTCTTCAGAGTACCTGAGGGATTTCTAGTGAGACTGGAGCTGTTCTGCCTTTATACTTAGCAAGCTGGAATAACCAGAAACTTAATCATGGCCCTGCTTTTGAAGCAGCCATCAAACAATGACTGAGAAGAACTGGTATGTAAAGTCTTCAGATAATTCTGAAGTGAGAAAGTTCTATTTACACTACTCCCAGAGTACCAGCAGGATTATTCATCAGTTTTCCACAACTGACTTGGTAACACACCCTTTATTAACTACTTTCTTTCACTTTCTCTGTTTCCTACTCTCTGTGAGTGATACCTGGTTGCCTATACTTGAATCTCTGTCTCAAGGCCTATCTGAGAGACATAAACTAAGATGATATATAATATACAGAGACAGAGATCTTCAACAGCAGTAATTTAGGTTAGAGGCCCTTTAAAACCCTGTTAAAATTTTCCGACTCACTGCCTAAAAGTGTGTGCGCATGCGTCCACACATAGTCATTTATGCATTAATTCATCTAATAATTGTTAATTATTTCCTGCAATAAGCCAGACACTATTATTCCGGGTTATCTGTGTACATTAGAGAAGAAGCTCTTATAAAACTTATATGCAGACATATACATTTTTATGATTGTATTTTGTTCTTGACTGAAATCCAAACATGAGGTACTATGGACCTCAGATTTAGAATCCCTGAAGAAAATAGATGGAGACATAATTGTGAAAAAATAGATTCAAGAATCTCAAAAGTAACCATGGGAATTGAGCAAAACAATAGGAGAGTGAGAGAATCAGATGATACAACTATGGGCGATATCTTTACTATGGAAAGAAAAATTAGCAAGAGCCTATCAAGAATGCTGGTTTAAAAAAATGGGTGATTGAAGCTGGTAGGCTTACTGTACTGAAATGATGGTCTGACTATTTGGCTAGAGTCATTGAAACTTTGATGTGAGAACACCTGATGATGTCTGTGGTAGCTAGTTTTCTAATGAAGCATATCTCTCAGGATTCCTGCCCTTACACAGTCCCTTTCCACCTTGAATTGGCTCTGTTCCTGTAACTTTTATAAACCAATAGAATGTGGTGAAAGTGACATTGTACAAGTTTGGGGATTAAGCCTTAAGAAGTTTTGAGAACTTCTTTGACACACTTGGAACAATGAGCCACCATGTTAGAAGTCCAGTTACCCTGTTAGAGAGACCATGCGGAAAGAATACACTGAAAACCACACACACACACACACACACACAGAGAGAGAGAGAGAGAGAGAGAGAGAGAATAAATCTTAGGATAACAGTGAAAGAAAGAGGCATTCTGGCTTACAGCTGCTATTCCTGACAAGATGTCAGATATATGAGTGAGCCATCATCTTGGATGTCTCTGACTTGTAAGCCCCCAGATAATTTTAGTTCCAGATGATATCATGAGGAATAAAAAAACTTCCCAATTTAGTTCATTAAGCCGTGGAGTTTGTGAGAGATCAATACATAGTTTTGTATTAAGCATTAAGTTTTGTGTAAGAAGCAAACAGAGAGCTATTTAGCTCAAAGGTGGGTCATTTCTTATGGAAAATGAAGGATGACTCCGAGTGAGGCCATTAGCCAAAGAACTGAAGCATAATCTATAGAGATTCCTTATCTCCTGAATAGTGGAATTTTTTGGCATGCACCTCAGTGACTTTAGAGTTACTATGGATAAGTGACTGGTATAGTTTTCTACACCCTCTGCCCCTTTTAAATGCAAGTGTCTATTGTAGTTCTGGTCCCTGTGTTATCTCACCATTGTATGTGTGTGTTTGGGGAGATAGCACAGATGACTTGTCTTTTTAGGTCATAGATCTTCAGCTAAGAAGGTATCACACGAAGGAAACCTCATCTACAACTGGGTTTGATTCAGATGATGAGATTCTAAATCTGATGGCATAAAGGAAGGGAGCTTGGGTGGGGTGAGCTTGGCATATAGGAGGAATATGAATCATTGGGGATCTGAGGGAAGATTATGGTCTCCAAAGGTGATCTCTCAATAAATCTCCCTCCCTCTCCCTCTGCCCCCCCCACCCATGCGTGCTCTCTCTCTCTCTCTCTCAAATAAATAAAAAATCTAAAAAAAAAAAAAAAAGCCCAATATGCTTTGTTTATTCATTTTTTGAGTGGTGTATAAGAAGTCTGGCTATTCATTTGGAATACTCAATTGAAAAGGACATGTAGAGAGAGCAAATTGCATATCTTCACAGAGAAAAGCCTAACTCTACCAGTTTTCCAGCTGATTCCAATTATTTCAGTGACCCAGCTGAACCAATATTCCAGCTATGCCCCTCAAGTTTCCAAATGGCTGCAGCCCCATCCAACAAAAGCTGAGTGGAAGACCTGTCCAGCTGAGTCTAGTCAACCCACAGAGTCAATCACGAGATGATGAAAAATTTCTTATTTTAAGTTGCTAAGTTTTGAGGGTTTTTGTTACAGCAATATATATCTGAAAGTGTCTTACCTGTTTTGGAGATTACTTTACTTCCTGTGCTGACATAGAATGTCTTGTTCAACAACTACTTTTTGAGTTCTATCTGGGTGGAACTTCTTTTAGCATACATACGAAATTTAAAAATTATTCTCTCCTAATCATGTTCTAAAACCAAGATGTTATAGTGAATGGCCTACAACTGTTTTTTCCAAACTAACTCTGTTGGCTAAGCTGCTTTTCCTGTACAAGAATTCCTAAAGGAATCGCTCTTTTGATGAAGCCTAATCAGCCAGAGGCCATCAAAATCAAGCCTGTAGTTTAAAAAGATCCTATTTATTGACTTGCTGCCAGTGATGTATTTCAAGTATACAATAAAATATTGTTAAATACAGTCACCATGCTGTATATTACATCTTCAGAACTTAATTATCTTAACTAATTTAATTTTAAATTCATAAATTAATTCAACAAATATATTTTGAGTATCTACTAGGTTATGTTTAGAGGTTTTCAAATAATGGATAATGTTGTTGACACATAAAACTTTTATCTCTTTATTCCAGTTCAGTTCTTTTTTCAATTAGCTAAGCTACTTACTCTAACTATATGATTGCTTAAAGTACAGTAGGTCAAATTGTGTGTACCAATTTAGAAAATCCTAAAACTCAAGGAAATTTGGTAGAATTACTTCTAAGCATGCATAGCAGATGTGATGTAAATATGGATGTAATCATTCTCAAGTACTAGAACCTTTTTCACAGTCTTTGACTACAAAGTAGAAAATTATCACATACCATATGGTCTGTGTTATATCTATATGGCAGCTTCTGTAATGTAAATTGTTCAAGGTCAATCTTTCTGTAATCTCTCTAATGTGCAAAATCTAATATAGGCTTAACATTACCATATAAAGACAATTAGCATTGTTTGTATCAGACAACTGAAAAACAAGGTTCTAAATTTCATGTGTGATTTCCATAATGCATTCATCATTAATATTAAAATGAGTACTAAAAATTTAAAATTTTCAGACAGTGAAGTTTTATTTAATCAAAAATGAGTTTCTGAGTGACATTGGACTGGTAATTTTAATTTCTTCTACATCTTTATTTCATATTTAAAGCAAATAGGTCATTTCTCCTTTTTGTCCAAAGTATTTATGTCAAAAATGTGGTTAAGCAATTCTCTTACGTGTTTTGGAGATAAGCCTTATATGAAGGAAGGTTTTATGCATCAACCTTTACAAGATGTGTTTCATTTCTATTTCAGACTTTAAAAGTATATATATACTTTTGTATTTGGGGATGATTAAAAGTATATATATACTTTGTATTTGGGGATGATTTAAATGCAATATGAGCAGAAATTTTAAGTTTAACTTTTCTTATTTGCCCTGAATTGTCAGCCATCTCTTTTATATTAAATCTGTGTCTATGGTACAGTAAATAACTGATAATTTCTACAAAATCATTGACAAAATAGTAGTTACTTCTAAATAAGTAAGTAATTTGCTTAATGTCATGAAGAGAAAATGATGGGTTGACTTAAATGGTCATTTAAAACAAGTAATTGTTATGTTATAGAAACATCTAAATATGGTATTATTAAAATCAATGTGTAAAAGAAAGAAAATAAGTAGTAAAACAATGATGGTGGTGGAATAAGTGATGGGATAAGAATCAGCATCAAACTTACCAGCACCAGTGGTTGCCAGAAGGAATTTCCTAAAATATTTGTAAGTGGTGAAGTTTGTGAGTTCTTGAATATCCAAAGTTGATAAATAGTTGAATGTTAACACTAGGTTCCTTTCCAATCAGAAACCTAAAGCACCATTTTGTTGTCTTCAGAAGTATAAGCAGCTGCACCTGGAGTCCATGGGGTTCTTGCTGTACCACTGCTGTTCAGTGTCATCTCTGGCTATTATCCTTTCTTAAAGTCAAGTAAACTGTGTTGGGGGAAGCCTGACCTATCAGTTCTCTTTGTCAAGGAGCAGATGTCTGGGAATGTAAATTGGTACAGGCAGTATGGAAAACAGTATGAGCATTCCTCAAACAATTAGAAGAAGAACTGTCATATGATCCTGCAATCTTACTTCTTGGTATTTATTTGAAGAAAACAAAAACACTAATTTGAAAAGATATATGCACCCCCATACTTACTGCAACAATATTTCTACTAGCTGGGATATAAAAGGAACCTAACTGTCCATCAATGAATGAATGGACAAAGAAGATACGGTATACAGATATATGATGGAATATTACTCAGCCATAAAAAGGAATAAAATCTTATCTTATAACAACAAGAATGGACCCTGAAGGCATTATGCTAAGTGAAATAAGTCAGACAGAGAGACAAATACTGTACAGCCTCACTTGTAAGTGGAATTTAAAAACAAAAAACCAAGCTCATAGATTCAGAGAACAGACTGGTATTGGCCAGAGGCAGGAAATGGGGACCACGTAAAATGGATGAAGAAGGTTGAAAAGTACAGGCTTCTAGTTATAAAATAAATAAGTCATAGGAATGAAATGTACAGCATTGTGACTATAGATAATACTGTATTGCATGTTTGAAAGTTGCTAAGAAAGTGAATCTGAAGAGTCCTCATAACAAGAAAAAGTATTTTGTATCTATGTATGGTTATAGATGTTAAATACACTTATTGTGGTGAGCCTTTTGCAACATATACAAGTATCACAACATTATTCTATACATCTGAAGCTAATATAATGTTATATGTCAATTATACCTCAATAGAAAAAAAGGAAAATAGCAGATGCCAACACAAGATGACACGTGCAAGAGATGTATTTGGTGAACAAAAAAGGGGAGTAATCTAGAGTAGGCAAGGAGCATTGTCAAACTTCCACCTGTCTGACTCCTGTGGAGAGAAGGAAGTAAAGGATTGGGTAGGAAGATTCTCAAACTCCAACACTGTCTTCTAAGAAAACTTCAGCCAGGTCAGTGGGGCACCCTAGGGCTAAAATTGCCTATTAAAAGAATTCTCTATCTTGTCATAATGGTCCTGCATACTACCAGTACTTTGCTCATCATGCCACTTCCTTGCTTAGTCTTTGGTAGAAGCAAGCCGTGGAATGTGGTCTCAGCACAAATGTGGGGATGGATCTGGAATAGGAATATCTCAGCCATTGATTAATATGTTTTCTGTAGGAGATATGAGAGCCTTATTTTCATGGCCTTATTTCAGAGCCTTATTTCAAATAGTCCATCACTTGTTAGGTAGGAAGTAGTTGTACTGAAGTACACTACAGTTTCCAGGAACAGTTCCTCCACGGTTTCCTTGGGGCCCTTTTCCTGAGAGGAAACTTATAAGAAGCAGGTCAGTGGAATAGACTTTTTTGTTGCTGTTGGTGTTAGGGCCACAGCTGGTAATCATCCTCTCCTTCTATTACCTATCCTGAATTTCCCTCACCTTCCTCTGTCTCCTTGCATGTATTGGTATATTACTTACTGATGTGACCCAAACATAAATTCCTGTGGGATATTAGTCCTTGGAAATCACGCCTTTTCCAAGTTGGATTACTACAAGTGTCCACTCAACAATCACGAGGCAAGGAATACTGGAGGTACCCAGTGGATTACCTGGGTTCCACACACATATTACTCTGACCTCTTTATGCTAAAGCAGTCCTACCTCCTCCTGCTGATTGTAGTCAGTTACGCTCATTGTAATGTTGCCTTTTCTCCTAGTCTGATGGTCCCTGGACATAAGGAGTTCGAAGTGCTCAGGTGGCAGTTGTAGTTCAGTGGAATATTATTGTGTCCTATGGCAAGACTTAGCCACATTTTGGGGAAAAAAACATTCAACCCTGCAGAGCCCAGAGCTGCAAGAATGGGAAACGCAGAATGCTCTTGTGCATCACTGAGAATAATGTCAAATAGGGCCACTCCTACTTCTACCACTTGGTTTCCAGACCTACTTGGGAACACGGAGCTATATCGAGGCTTCTGACTTAAAGCACTTCTGCACCCTGATGGATGGCAACTTATCCTTTTAAACTATTGCCTCTTAGCTGGTGCTTCATCTTTGCTCTTAGAAGGATGTCCCAGCCCTCTGTGAGACCAGCTATTTCTAAGTAGGACACTGGTGATACAACAGGTGGAGTCCCTGCTTATGCCTCCATACCATACCCACACTACTTTTGCTATGAAGTGAGTCTCCTGGTTGCATGCAGTATTGTCTGGCTTCCTGTGGTAAGAATAATTTTCAAGTGACCCCTTAGATTCTTATCCCTTGATATTTGTGCACTGTATAATCCAGTATATATCATTTCATTTTACGATGCCTATAAACCCCTCTAATTTATAACTTGATAGATCTGGAAGAAATAGCTTGTAGGACAAATTCCAGATACGTGGTCACTTGTTGCTCTGTAGTCAAGTGTTCTACCTCCACCAAGGCTCAGTGACACACCATGAGCTCTTTCTCAAAAGGCATATTTATCTTTGCTGGAGATTTGTTGTTCTTACTGGGGAAGAGGATGGTTTCAGAATTTAATTTGGCTTTACCCTCTATGAGAGCTCTTACTCTACAGGCTGAAGAATCAATGTCAGAGTTACTCCAACTGGCAAGTATATCCCCCCCTAGTGTGGGTGGCCTTACCTAATCAGGTGAGCCTTCTAAAAAGATGATCTAGAGATTAGAGACAGAATAATTCAGACTTGTAGCTACAGGAAATGGTCTTCTGTTGGCCTTGGAAAATAAAATGTCATGTCATTAAGAGGCATGTGGCAAGAAATGGTAGGCGGCCTATCAGAGCTGAGAGTTGTCCCCTGCTGACAGCCAGTGACCTCCATCCTACAACTATAAGGAACTAAATTGTGCCAATGACCATATAAGCTTGGAGAAGACCCTGAGCTCCAGGAAAGAACATAACAAACATCTTAATTTTTAAGATTCTGGGCAAAGGATCCTGCTAACTTGTACCTGGATTTCTGATCCATAGAAACTGTGAGATACTAAATAGATATTGTTTTAATCCACCAAGTTTGTGATAATTTGTAGTAAGGCTATAGAAAACTTATATAAGTTCCATACCTGTGAAAGAGAAATCTGTAAGCCCTTATGCAGTACTGTTGGCCTAGTCTCTGTAGGCGGGAAAGCCAAACCTATCCTGGAATATGTTTCAATATAAATTCTGGCTCTTCTAGAAAAGTGAGATTTGGTACCAGCTAGCTTATACTTGAGGAATAGTGACATACTGGGGGCTCAGAGTAGGTCTGTCTGTCAGGTTGGGCATTCCAAAGAGGTGGAAGTTAGATTAGCCTTTGATAAGTAGAAGTCCATGTTGCTGGGTCAATTCATAGCTTCAATTTCTGCCACTCGCTGCACCGGTAGTAGATGTTAAACAGGGTTGTTAAAATAGATTCATACAATCCACGATGAAATACTTACAAATCTACAGTTTATTACCACACAAAAAGATATATTAGTGACAGCATTAAAGTAAGCAGATGCATTACAGCCAAAGTCTGTCTCACAGCCAGGGGTCCAGAAACATCAGGTGTGGGCTCCTATTGTAATCCATTTCTAAGGGCCATGGATGGATGCACTTTTTTTCTTGGATCAGGAACCACCAATGTGTGCATGGAACACCTTGGAATTAGGGAGCTCAACATGGAATCTTGGCTGGAGATTTTTATTTTTTATTTTTTGCTGGCCATGTAACATATTTCTGCTGCATAACCAGCTTTAACAGCAGAGTCCTCCAGGGTCTCACAGAGACCAGGTGCGAATCATCAATCTCATTGTTACCAATAAACAGTGCTGACGAGCTAGAACAAATGGGCCGGAAACTCTTTAGACCCATGGTTATAAAGCAACACTATTAATCAGAATGTTTCATGCCTTGACTAAGGGTCATTGCCATGCACAAACTTCAGCAAGACAGTTCAAGCTAATTCCAAGCTTGCTGTAATTAACCTTCACAACATAACCATTATTCCATTTGTGTGCCTATCATGCCAGTCCCAAGTTGGCATATGAAGTTTGGCTAACATCAGATGGCCAAGTCATTTTATCTACTTGGTTATCCAGTACTACTTTCGTGGTGGATGCTTTATGATGGGCATCAGCATGTGACACAAATATCTTCACACTTGGTGTCCACTTCCATGTGCTATTCATCCATGTGCTAGTTCTGCCACCACACAAATTAGATGGCCAGCTTCACTGTCAGCAGCTCCTCCCACTGGGAAATATATTCTTTCCACTTTCATTTATAGCCACTCTGAACATGACTGTAATGCTTATGGCACCTCTTTTCAGCTTGCACCCACCTACTGAGCCAACTCAATTATAAATGAAGCCTGGAGATTATTCTTTCTCCTTCAATTGAACATACAGGAATACCCGTGCAAAAAAGGTGTGAGCTGTGAAAGGTTTATTTGTGCAACTTTGGTGGTGACATGAGGGTCTAGGCTAGCCACTCGTGCATAGGTATGGCTGTGGACTCATCGAGCCCGTGGTGAGCTAGACTTCAGCCAGGGCCCAGCCCCATTTACTGTCTGTTCTAAGTCCCCATTCTAACAAGGGAGCCATAACAACAATTTGTGTCTCTGAGTATCATTGTCAACCAGATCTTATGCCCAAAAGTCCTCAAAATATTTATTTTTTTCCTAGTCTAAAATCTCCCAAGTGAACGGCTATAGGTTGTTTTGTGAGACTGGGGAATTCATTAGAGTGTATAACTGCTGTGGTGTTAGGGTCCTTCCTTTTAGGAAGCTAACCACTTTTATGCCAGTGAGTTCTGGATTCAAAATTGGCGAAGATCTGAGTACCGACTAAAGGACTGCATCCTGTCTTCAGCTCTTGCCTTCCTACCTTTTATGGTTGGGTATGTTAAGTAGCACTCTTTTTGCTGCCTATTAATTTTATCTGTAGGGACATCATGATCTATTTAATGTCTTCACAACTTCTTGTCATTCAGTCCCCCTCAACATCATTCCATGCCCCTTTAGCACTGGTGGAGAAATTTGAGCACTGGTAAGTGGGCACTGAAGAGGAAGATTAGTGATTTAGTGTTATATAATTTTCCCTTTCTCATATAAAAACAGATGACTGAATCACAGAGAACCACAAATGAACTAGATGGAGAAGATTAAACATCACTCATAGTGGAATGAGATGAATACTGTGTCAAGATGAGACTTCAGTTGAGGTTGCATAAGAGATGGAGAATTTGTTCTTCTCTGTGAAGAAGTGTGCTGGTTTTGGTGACCAAAGGGAGGGACTGACCCACACACACTGCTCCATTTTCTATGTTGTACAGGTACTGCCCAGAAGTGCCTTGTGGCACGCCATTTCTGGGACTTCCCATGCATCTCACAATGGAACCCTTCTTGCCTATGGGTTATGAATAGCATCGGCAAGTTTTATAACTTCAGAGACTAGATATAAGGAACGGCTGTGCTTTCTCTATATTCTCCTACTTCCCCCAGCTGTATGCAGACAGAGACGATGCCTTAGGATAGGGATTCTCACAAGTGTGCTACGGCATCAGCAGTTATCTGGGAACATCCTTGAAGCAAGTTGCTAGGCCACATTCTGACTTTGTAAATAAGAAATACGAGCTGAGAAGGGTATGAGGGATCAAAGCAATCTTTGTTTTAGCATGTCCTCTAGGTAATTTTGGGGTGCAGTAGAATTTTATAACAGCTGTAATGTTGAGTAGATGCAAAGGAAGGAAGGAGACTACATCCCTGAATTACCATGTAGAAGAAAGCCCTTGCGATCCACAAGTACTGCTATGAACTATGAGTAAGAAGAGTTGCCCTTAATGTATCTTATAAATTTTAAGTCTGTTTGTTGCAGTAGCTTAACATTATCATAACTAATACAAATGCAAAATAAGGGAATGGTGATAATGAATTTCAAGAATACTATGAAGAATACAGCTCCTCAAGAATAAAAGAGATGAGATAATAACAAAGGTGGGCAGAGATGTAACAAAAGAAGTGCTTTAGATAGGAGGGTTTTATAATTAGTATAACCTCATGGTGGTATTTTTAGTTTATGTATTTTTAGTTTAACAATGATCTGGTGAAATAAAGATGGTTTTGTAAGCACTCACCTTCCATTATATGGATAAAACTATTATGGGTCTACAGTAATTCTGTTACTTTTTTTTTTTTTTTTAAAGCTCAGCAGTATGTCTTTAAGATCAGTTATGACCATAGATGGACAACTAATTTGTGGCTTCTAGCTGATAAATAATATTTTACAGTGTGCATACATTCTACTTTACTTGTCTCCTTTCCTAGTAAGGGAACACAGATCGGCTACAAGATCCAAATATTGAAAATACAGCAGAAATGAGTGGAAATGTGACAATCTATGAGGAAGGTAATAGTGGTAGAAAGAGCTAAGTACAAATTTTAATTCTAAAAAACTATATATTTTGTTTTGTTGCATTTGATCTGCATAACTGAGCTATATAATTTCATAAACCTATTACGTGGTAGGTAACATATAAATCATAAGCATCATTATTTCACTTTGTAACTGGAGACCACACTATTATTTTGGGGATGAATAGGATTTCTAAGGCTTGAACCAATTCAAATCAAAAACCAGAAATGTTTGTTCTAAATACCAATCAATTCTCAGTTCATGCTCTATAAGGGCCTAGATATTGCCCTGTTTATCTATACAACATATGTTTTCTTTTTTTTCCTATCGGCTGATACTTAAAAATTGGAAGGTTTCATATGCAATTATGTAACATTTATTTCATGGAAAATACTTGAAAACATTTTTATACCAATATATATGCATATTATATAGTAAAATATAAGATTCCCCCTAAAATGTTCTGTAAAATGGGAAATTCTGAGATAAAGTTCATGCTTGCTGAACGTCCTTCTAGGCTAAATTAGGCCAGGAGTGAAAGTGAACTTCTCTCCACAGTTAGAGATCCTACCTTGATAAAATATGAGACGCACCGCCCTAAGGCATTCTGCCATGTCATACCCAGACTCTTCCTTCAAAGAAAACAGCTAAACGTAGTCTAATACTTCTGGCAACAGATGGTGAAGTGTTTTTAAGTATAGCATTCATTTTTATTAAAAATGCAAATTCTAAATACTGTGAATAAGAAAACAAAGCAATATATTTTACATGGCATTTTTGATGAATTATGAATGTCAATTATTGTTTTTCAGAACTCTGCTAGTGTGTTTAAAAGCACATCACAAGGAATTTTTATCTCTGATGAAACTCTTTATCCAGGGCATACACTAATAGAAAATCATTCCTGCCTTTCTTCTTCAGTTGTTTAACAATTAACATTTCTATTCATTTAAAGTTTTTTGTGTGTATTAAACTTCAAGAGGAGCAGTTTTCAAAAACATTGTGGCCTTAAATGAATTTTATCCTCCGTTTGAAAATTTTCATGGTATTTTTACCAAATTTGAAGTAAAAAATAACTGTTATTTTGTTTGATGTGTGGTAGTAGCATTAACATTATACTGAGTAATTGCCTCTAATTTCATGGAAAATCTCTCTTTTTTTTTCTTAAATCGGTGGATTTCATCGTGTGTGTGTGTATTTAATTTTAGGATATTAACATTGCACAACTGTTTCCAGTTTTATTTCTAAATTTTGAATAACTTCTCACTACACTTGAGGAAATGATTTCTTTACTTCTATATTTTGTATTTTGATTTTTCTGGTTAATATACAACTCACACAAAACAGTGACCATGCTTATTTGTCTATATTAGAGAATAATAATTCGCTCGAATTACAAATACCCAAGTTTATCAAACAGAACAATACTTTGAATCATCCTATTTTCTTTCTCCTTCAACCATGCATTTAAATAAAGGGCTTTCCAACAATATTAAGTAGTTATCATTTTAGTTAGCCATGTTAGTGTTTTTCTGAACATTCAATCTGTTATATTGCTAAAAATAAAATATATTTTCAAACATGGTTATAGCAGAGAGGCATATTTAAATGTGATTGTATTCAGCATGTATCTTTATAGAGTGCCTTATCTCTAATGGCTTTGCAGTTGATTGTCTTTGATAGTTTTGGTAGAAAATCTTATTCATTTGCAAATAATTATCACTGTGTCACCAAATTTCTATTATTTCCTATTTTAATATCTTATTTTGTTTTACTTTTCTAAGAGCAATGTTAAAATATTGATGACAAGTATCTTACTGCCTCTTTTTATTATGAATAATGTTCAAAGAGAGTAAAAGAGGTAAAAGATGGAGAAAAAGAACAAGATAGACACAGAGAGAAGTGTTTGTGAAAACAGATACCAAAATGTAATATGTTCTCTTTTTTTATTTAACATAGTGAAATATATGAACTACTGTCTTAACAGTTAACAATCCTATAATCCATGTTAACAGTGTTAACCATCCCATAATCCACAAATAAACCCACTTTTTTTTTTGAACTCACTTCTTAATGGCATACTCAAAACTCCTTTAGCATGCCATAGCTTCTATGAGGTAATACCATGCTTAGAATTTTTGCATCAATATGTATAAGTGAAATTAACATATATAAAACCACTATGTGCTATCTCCATTTTGTTATTGTTTCAGATACTGCTAACTTAGTAAGTGCCGTTGGCGAGTTTCCTTCTTTTTGGTACTTTGGAAAAGTTAAAATGGCATAGGTACTACCTATCCCTGGAAGTATTTTTTGGAAGCTTTCTTAATGTTTATACTTTTTAGTATTCTTGGATATTTAAAATTTTTCTTAAGTGATTTTCCTACTTATATTTTTCAGATAACTAAGATAACTAATTAGAGTGAAATCTTCAAATGTATTGAAATGAATGTGTGAAAATGATCTCTTCAAGCTCTTAAATTAATCTTATAAATGTGGTTATATGTTTTCCTTATGGAAATTTTTATCTATTTGTGGACATTTTCTTCATTAGGCTTTTATCTATTTTATTATTACAAACCAATAACTTTTAAATAGATTTGTCAAGATAACAGTTTTCCTGTTAATCATTTTTTGTGTTTATATTCAATAATTCCCTATTCTTATGATATTTGATCTGTATTAGAGTTATTTTTACTACTGAAATTTAAGGTTTAATTCCTTTTTATTATATTAGTGCTATTAATTAAAACAGTTGTCTATTATATCTTTTATTAAAAGCAAATCTGAATTTTCCTTATAATATACATTGGTTTCTTTCTATTATAAAAATTCCAGTTTTATTAAGATATAATTGACATATAAAATTGTATTAGTTTAAGGTGTACAACATATTGATTAGATATATGTATATATTAAGCAATGATCACCATAATTTAGTTTATCACCTCACTCACATAGTTTAATTTTTTTCTTATGATAAGAACTTTAAGATCTACTTGCTTTACAGCTTTTCAGTATACAATACAGTATTGTTAACTGTTGTCATCACACTGTACGTCACATCCACAGAAGTTATTCATCTTTTAACTGAAAGTTTATACCTTTCGATCATCCTCCCCCATTTCTGCCACCCCCTGCTTCTGGTAACCACCAATTGTTCTGTTTCTATGAGTTTGTTCTTTTTTAGATTCCACGTATGAGTTCATATAGTATTTGTCTTTCTCTGTCTGACTTATTTCACTGAACATAATGCCTTCAAGGTCCATCCATGAATGTAGAGTAATCAAAGGTTTTGCTTACCTACTACAATTTACACAGGCAAATTTTATCTATTGTATTTTTTCATGAGCATAATTTTCTATTCAGTTTCCTATAATAGCTATTATGAGAAGTAATAATAAGTACACGTTTAACTATGTTGTGAATTATGTATTTCATCCTAAGCAGTCAAAATTTTCTGGAATATTATAGGAGATGTTATTTTGCAAAGATGCACACAATAACATTTCCCATCCCGTAAGCCCTTTTGCTGTGTGGTCTTGTCATTCTCCTATTAAGAAGTGGAGTCTGGGACACCTGGGTGGCTCACTAAGTTAAGCGTCTGCCTTTGGCTCAGGTCATGATCCCAGGACTCCTTGCTCAGCAGAGAGCCTGCTTCTCCCACTGCTTGTGCTCTCTCTCTCTCTCTCTGGCAAATAAATAAAATCTTAAAAAAAAAAAAAAAAGTGAAGTCCAATTCTCTTAATCCTCTTAAGTGTGGGTTGGCCTTAGTAATTTAGTTGTAACCAAAAGAGTAATATTTAATATGTAAATTCTGAATCTAAGTAAGAACAGGCTGTGCGTTATTCTGTCGCAACACTTGGTCTTTAGTTGCTGCCTCTTGGGATGTTCCATCTGGAATCCAGTACTATGCTTTGAGAAGCACAAGAATAAAACCTGCATATAGAATTCCATTGAAAGAGCTATTTAATCCCATCCTTGGAGTTATCCCAACTCAGGTACCATACGAGAGAGTAGAGATCGCTACAGATGATTCATCCCTTCTTGAAGTATCTCCAGTCATTCAAGTCTTATCAGTTGAAGCTCCAGATATCATGGAGCAAGGAAGACATTTCCAAAGTGCCTTACCAAAACTTTTTACACACAGCATCTTGGAGCATAATAGAATTTACTTTTTGTTTTTAATGCCACTAAACTTCAGGTAGTTGGTGACTGACATAACAATATTTATACTTAGTATTTGTATTTCATAGAAGACATTTCTTCTCGACAGTTATTTTTATCTCTAAATAGGCAACAAAATCCTACTGTGAAACTTTTCAAAATATAAAGAAACGTATGTTCTCCTTTGAGTTGTTTTTGATTAGTAGTTGCGTAATATTTCTTTGTTGAAAAGACCCACAAGTAAACTTCCTGAATAACTATGAATAAGATCATGATAAGCCTCAGCAGCATAACAGTATAGAAGATATTTTCAGGATACCTTGCTACCAAAAACACACATTCTGCTTTTTTTATGAAACTAGTGAAAGGTAATTACTATCAGTTAATCAGTTTATGTGTCCTGGAATTTTAATGTTATTGATACTACTGAGTCCATACAAACACTTATAAGTTATGATAGATCCTTCATAGAATTTGAAAGTAGATGCTGTTTCTTTTTGTTATTTGATTATCCCTTTCTGTGTTATCCTTCTACTCTATGTAAAATTCAACTTTATTTCTCCAGATAACAAAACCTTTCTTCACCTCTTAAAGAGTTAACCATTTAACATTGCTTTTACTTTAATCTGTATATTTGAAACTCTCATTTATTGAGAAATATTATATTATTATTGCCTAGAAAGGAAGAAAAAAGTGCTACATACTTACTATGTGCTCTCGTTTTTAATAACTCAATCCTTTTTTGAGTATAAGTCTAAAATAAAATTTATAAATCATATAAAGATAATCAAAGAAATCAATTTTGACTCAAGATGTTACTATAGTACAAAAAACACAACTCCAACTCTATTTCTTCTGTTGGGAAAAGAAAGAAAGAGGGAAGGAAGGAAGGAGAGGAAGGAAGGAGAGGAAGGAAAAGAAGGAAATCAAAGAATGACCAAAATAAATGTATAGAAAGTGAACACTGAATAAACAAGAGAATAAGGGAATAAAATAGCATTTATAAATAATAAATGTACATAGTGGAATTTGGTAACTTATTTTATCCCTCCACCACGCGTGCACGCGCACACACACACACACACACACACACACTCTCTCTCATTAATTCATGAAACAACACTACCATCTGAGGATAACAAAGCAGTATTTATAATTAAAACTTCGGTCACTAAGATGGAAATAAGATATTAATAGTAGGTCTAGAAAATTAAGCTGAGACAATAGCTATCAAAAAGGAAGAGAGAGAGAAAGAGAAGCAGAGGGAGACAGACCGAGAGATAGGGTTGGGAGAGAAAAAGAAGAAAGGGAGGAAAAAGAGGAGGACGAAGGAAGAAGAAGGAGGAGGAGGACGAAGGGAGAAGAAGGAGGAGGAGGAGTGAAAAGAAGGAAGGAAGGGAGGAAGGAAGGACAGATTTTGGAAAATTGTCACTTTCTTAAAAACTTAACATATCTACATTAGTTATTTACTCGGGAGAAAATAAATCATGTCTGTGTGAAAACATATGCATGAATATTCAGAGAAGCTGTATTTGTAATTGTTAAAATTAGAAACAACCCAAATGGATGTTGACAGCTATATGTATGAACAATTTGTGGACTATTTATCCAGTGGGATGATTTTAGGAAAAAAAAAAATGAAAGACTACTGATAAACAGAACAACAGGAGTGAAAGTCAAAATAATTATGCTAAGGAAAGCAGCCAGACAATAAAAGAACATATACAAATGTAATTCCAATTATATAAAAAATATAGAAAAGGCAAACTAATTTATAATGACAGAAAGCAGAATTTTTGTGGGTGATAGATGCATTCATTATTTTGAGTGCAGTGATGTTCCATTGACACACACACAAACATAACACATTCCTAGCAAATTGTACAACTTATGTGAATTTTATTATGTCAATTGCACCTCAATAAAATAATAATTAATGTCATAGGGTTAGTATTAATAGCAGTTTCAAAAGAAAAAACTGACAAAACAGTAGGAAAGCAATTTTGAATTGATAAAATAGATAACATTCTAGCATTGCAATTAGGCATGTGTCTCAACAAAAATAGTTCATTGAATGACAAGCTGTTTATATTTATTATTTTTTAAAATTTGTTTAGAGAGAAGGAGTGGGGAGGGGAAGAGGGAGAGAGAGAAAGAGAGAGTCTTAAGCAGGCTCCACACCCAGCACGAAGCTGGATAGGGGCTAGATCTCACAACCCTGAGATCACCACCAAAGCCAAAATCTAGAGTTAGACACTTAACTGAGTGAGCCACCCAGGCACCCCTCAATCTGTTTATATTTAAAAGGCCCATAGAAAAATACATTCTCATGGAAATCTCAAAGCAATAGTAATAAAATTATCATCTAAAGATTTGAAGAAGAATGAATTTAACCATAAGAAAATGAAAATCAGATTGCCCACGCATTTTTCTCTGTAATTAAATGGAGAAATGCCTCATATTCGAAGAGAGTGATTGGGAACTTTTATTTTTTTATCTTATTTTTTTAAAGACTTTATTTTTAGGTAATCTCCACACCCAACTTGGGGCTTGAACTCACAACCCCGAAATCAAGAGTCACGGAGCTACCTGGTGCCCCTGATTTGGAACTTTTAATTCAACACAACCAAAATAGAAATCAATTGTGAAAGCAAATAAGAAATAATGTGGAGAAAATCAAGAAAATTAAGACATATGATCCATATATAAATAAAATATTGACCTACGACTGAAGTACAGTGAACTGAAGTTAATTCCCAGGATTGAGCTACAATGCAGTTGTAGAAAGCAGCTGTATCAGAGTGGAGCAGGAACGTAAAAGTCTCTGGAAATTATAGTCTAATACAGAAGAATGCTAACATGTTGAGAATAAAGACATTTATTCATTGTGTAAAAATAAACAAAAGAATATTAGTAATGTCCAGTGAGAATATTTAAAGAGAGTGTGACCCATTTATGAATCAAAATGGGACATGATTTTGAATAAGGAGAGAAAGTTAAAAAGTACTGTCTTTAAAATGATCATTTTAGATGTTTTCTCTTGAACTTGGCAGGAATGAAGGCAATGAAGCCAGGACAAAGATAATATAATTCTATCCCTCAATTTGGTTTATGTTAGCATAGCCCTAATGCTGGAAATGTAATATTTTCAAAGATTTTCAGTTTTGAGGGTCAATTTATCTGCAAAGCATGGAGAACCTAATTATGCCTATAGAAATAAATATTGAATAACTATACTTCGATAATTTAATAAGTTATTTTATACTTGACTGTAACTGGAAGCCATCTTGTCTGACACAGAGTAGATAAAAAGGAAAAGGATGTTAACAATGACCTAGCATTAAACTGTCCTGACATAGATGTAACAAAAGGTAGGATTACAATTACCACAGAAATATTTGTATACTTCCATTGACTTAATGGCAATAATTATTATGATGTTAGATAATTTTATTACGCAGTTAAAAGTGCCACGTAGTGTTCTAATCTTTATGCATTCTCTCACAGAATTACATAACTGCCTCCAATATAGCCAGTTGTCTTGACATGACAGACTAGAAAACGGAGAGACAGAAAAGTCATGTAACTTTCTTAAAATAAATATATGCTAATATATATATATATATTTTTTTTTTTTTTTTTGAGAGAGAGAGAGAGAGGGTTTCAATCAGAATTTGAATCCAGGGGCGCCTGGGTGGCACAGCGGTTAAGCGTCTGCCTTCGGCTCAGGGCGTGATCCCGGCGATCTGGGATCGAGCCCCACATCAGGCTCTTCCGCTATGAGCCTGCTTCTTCCTCTCCCACTCCCCTTGCTTGTGTTCCCTCTCTCGCTGGTTGTCTCTATCTCTGTCGAATAAATAAATAAAATCTTTAAAAAAAAAAAAAAAGAATTTGAATCCAGGCAATCTAAAAAACATGCTAATTTAAACTAGCTGAATTGAATTAGTTGCTACCTAAATAAAGTTAATAATACAAATATAGAAAGTGAGTGATAGTAAGATGAGCATGAGTGAGTTAAACTTTGATTTCCCAAAGATGGAAGGGCAGTAGGGAGTAAAAACTAATATGTATAGATTTATGAAGAAATAGATATAAATTCATATAATATATATTATGGAGTGATTATTTAAAGAACTGAATACTCCAAACGTAAAAGAGTTTTCTTTTTAAGAAGTGATCTGGGAGTCAGGGAATGGTTTCAGAAATTCGTTTTTTATTTGGTACAGCACAACTCTATATTTTTTACATTTGTATGTATTTTTTGGTAATAGTAAAAAGCGTCTGAATTCTTACTATGCCCAAGCATTCAATGAAGTTTCCTTGCAAATTTGTTCTTAATAACAGGCCTCTATGCAGGTACTTACCAGACAAATATGTGCACACACAGAGTATCTAATTACGATACAAGCAAACTTTGTTTTCTTATCCTCTAAAATGTATTTTGTTCTATGCAAATTAGCATCTATTCAAAGAAATATTCTAGTCAGGAAATTTTTGAGCTGCTGGAATATTACAGAAAAGGTAGATTTAGTACAATTGCCTCGCTCACTGGCCTGTTCTCGGGAGCGTACCTCCTCCATTTTAACTTCCATAGTTATGTGGTGTTTATGCATTCATTAGGCCATCTGCAGAAATAGAGGCTGAGTTGAGAAGAAGCAAAACAGTAAATATTCTAAGCTTGGGAATAGAGAGAAAAAGAGAAAACAAACAAGGAGAAGATAAAACTGTCTTTAGGTTGAGATTTTTTAAATGGCTCCACAAATTTACCAGCAGTAAGTCTTTTAAGATATGGAAATTTATTAACAGTAGTGCTTTTACCACAAATTACTTTTAGCTGCTTATACATACACACAAAACAGTTAATGGTTTGCGGAGTTCCTACCATAAATACAAGTCATTTTTACACAAGGTTTAGGTTTGACACTATTATGAGAATTTGCTAAGTGACAGAAGTATGCCTGTACTTTCATCCCTGTCCTTCATCACAGCTATAGCAATACTTCATGGCATATACTCTAAATTCAAAACACCTTGAAAGAGATATTAAAAATGACTTCTCCTTTCCCATTTTTGCAAAAATAAGATTTTAAAAAGACATTTGTCTTTGCAAGGAACATCCAATTTCAAAGATGTGTATTTTATATCCCAAACATAATATTGTCATAAAAAGTCCTCTACCTTTCCATCTGTTGAGAACAAAGAAAGGCATATATAAGAGTTTTCTAGGTACATATTGCTAACTAGCTGGATTAATCTACGTAAATAAGACACAAATACAAGGCAGATGCTTTGATTTCAAAATGTAGATCTTTATTTTAATGGGCAGGTCTCTAGATGTTCTAGTCTATAGGAATGTTCTCTAAACCATTGTTCCTCTTCAGATTTCTCCCCTCTGTGACAAAGGAAAATAAAATCTCTCCAACATTCTCTTATGCGTTGAGTCTCTCTTAGGTTTTACTCTTTTCTTTTCCTTGCCAGTCCTTATTCCCTCACATACATTTTTATATGGCTGCAAAATTTGAAAAGGAGGTCATTAAAAATATATTTCAGGGATGTTTTAAATTAAGAATAAATACATGAAAATATAAATATATGGGGTAAAAGTGTAATTGTATCTCTGTCACTTAAATTCTCACAGTAAGTTAAAAATTATCATTTTTGTTTACATCCTCATTATCAAGTACTTATCACACTGACATCTTCAGCTGCAATGAGAGAAAGCATGTCTTGCCTAGCTTGGTCTATATATGCCTACCTGACACAGTCAAGGACCATGGGGGGTCCTTGCACCCCAGGTAAAAACCATTATGCACCTGGGGCACTTCCTCTTGGCTGTTATTGCTAACCCACTTCTCTTATCAAAAAAACCAAGATGTGGCCCAATATACAAGCCAGATTTGTAAACAACAGCCACAGCCATTTCCCGTTGATGGAAGGAACAGAGGCTCCACCAACCTGAAAGACCCTGGCTTTAAAACAAGGAATTTCCTGAGTTGCCTGCCAATATCAACCAATCAGAACAAGATACTTTGCTATCCCTTATCAGCATTTCATACCAGAGTGGGAACCTGAGTGGGGACATATAAGCAGGACCTCCCCTTTGGTGGGAGAGGCCAGCCTGACCGCTCTCTGTTGGTGCTGTGTCTCCCTTCAGCTCCTGCTATTGCCCCAATAAAGCCTTGACTATGCTTTTGACTTTTGGGTCTGGCCCTGTTTCTATCATTGATGGACCCAAGAACCTGACTCCCAAGAGCCCGACTTCAGTAACTTATCTAAAGCTCAGAGGTGGTTTTGCTAAATAGAAAAAGAAGACATTGCATGTGATGCAGCAATGATCAGACTTGCCTCTAGCACCCAAATATCCATGAATACTTTTGTTGTTACCTAGAGCACAAACTCAGACCTCCTTGAAATGAAGCAACTCAAGTCTAAAAATTATCACATCCATATCCAGGTCTACAGTTTATTAAGTGTGGTGTAGACTTTATCATTTTGAATATATTTCTTTGTGGTCTGATGTGACCTATAATCTAATGAAAACAAACATCTTAACATCTCATAGCCAGTATTCAGTGGTGCTGTATGAACAGCATAGACAGTAAAAATTGTCATTAAGAAAACAAAAGAATGCATACATTCTTTCAAATTAGAGATTGTGTGTTTTTTGGGTGAATACCCAGTAGTGGAGTTATTGGAAAAATACCATATGAATTTACTTGTATGTGGAATCTGAAACACAGAACAAATAAATAAACAGACAAAAAGCAGAATCAGACCTGTAAACACAGAGAACAAACTGATAGTCGTCAGAAGGGTAGGGGTTGAGGAGATGGGCAAAATGGGTGAATGGTAATGGGAGATACAGGCCTCTAGTTAAGGAATGAACAAGACATGGGAATAAAAAGCACAACACAAGGAATATTGTCAGTGATATTGTAATAGTGTTGTAGGGTGACAGATGGTAGCTACACTTGTGGTGAGCGGAACATCATGTTTAAACTTGTCCAATCTCTATGTTGTACACTCAAAGCTAATGTAACTTTGTGTCAACTACACTCAAATTAAAAAAAAAAAAAGAAGAAGAAGAAGAAGAAGAGGAAGAGAAGAAGACAAAATGCTCCCGGCAGTTCCTGATCCATAGGAGTTATAAAATAATTGTTCAGCAAGAATTCTGAAAAGTGCCTACCTTGGCAGTGGAGCTCATTACTTGTAGAGACACTAGTTTGACTCTCTGGGTTGATTCCTATTGCACTGTGTTCTGTAGACCCTGACTTTGCTCCCGGGAATAGTCTCCTTGCTCAATCTCTACTGTGCCTGCATGGCTTTCACAGCCAGCTTCCATCTGGTACAGATTGGAAGCCCAGAGTTTGCCATGGGAATCGAACAGCCACTGTGCTTTCCACGCCAGGCTTGTGGTATCTTTGGCAGTATAAATCCCTAGAAGCTGATTTGACTTTGGATCTATTTTCTTTCAGTTAGTTGTATGGGCAAGTGAACACATGGAAAATCTTGTCTAGAAAAACCTTGTCTGATTCCTCCTTTGTCTATTATCAATGCCTTTTTCCTGAGCCCTTTCCTCTTGACTAACAGTCTCATGATAAAGTTGCAGGGTTGTGGGATATCCTAGAGTTCTAACATGTGTGTATGCTGCTTTAACCAATTTACGGAGTCAGTAATAAGGCCAATTTTGAGTGGAGTTCAGAGTAATGGAAAGCTTTCTATCTGGTGCGGGCTACAGTCAAAGCAAAAACCCTTCCTCTCAGCCGTTATGGCTGGAAAGGATGGAGAATTGGTGATAAAGTGTTTGGAGATAGAGGTACATCAATAGTTCATGGACTAAAAATGGTGGGTCCAGCACCTTAGTGTGTATATGTGATCAATGCAAGTGCTAGGAAAAGAGAGGTGAGGAAGTTCTTTGTAATAAATACTATGGATTAGAGGATTTATTCTGTGCATGTTAATTAATGGGCTTATGAACAAGTCATTACAATTGTAGGATGGAAGGGATGCTATTATCAAACAATTGAAATGCATAAAACAGCATTTGATGATGCCGTTGCTGACATGTTCCCATTGCTGGAAGCATCTTCCACCTCACCCCCCACTCCCCCATTATGATACTCATTGAAAAAAAAATTAAATTAGCAAAACATATTCCCAGGAATCATGGATCTTACACATCACCAAGTTTACTAATAATAGCAAAGGATATGAGCACAAACCAGGCATAGAAATACCATTTCTGTCTCCTGTGATGCCCTAAACTCAAATTATTTCCTTTCAGCATTGGTTCATAGTTGGGTTTCAGAGATGCATGCTAACACTAATTATATGTGGTGGGTGAGAGCTCAGAGGAAGCAGTTTCAGTATGGGACTTAGTTTTTATACTTTTTTTAATCACATTAGCTGAAGACTTTACATGTAAAAGTTCTACTTTACAGCCAAATCTGTTTCAGAGAAACAATCTAGATGGATCAAGTATACTCTGCTGGAACATATCTAGGTAATTTTACTGACTATCTTCTACTAAAACTATTTTTACAAGGAGATCTATGAGATCAACACAGATATAAGTGTTATCAGGGAGAGAGAGAATAAGTTACATACCTCCTATAGATTTTTTTGTTATTTCCAGGTACTATAGCTTGGGGAGAAGAAGAATAGATTTAAAAAAAAAAACAATTAATTGCATTAGACTCTTTGTATAATGATGGGGGCAGCAGGTTTAGGCACAGGAGTTGGGCACATTATCCTGCCCATCATATTTCCATTATTAACTTTAAAAGAATACTCTCAACTGAGAAATTTCTATTATTAATTTTGTTCATATGTTTACTGGATCTGCTAAAACTTATTAAACCATGCAACTTTGCTTCTAAAGAAAAACTATTTTGCAGTGAAAGAAATAAAGAGCTGATGCCATGTGATGTACCTGTCTTATCATGCGCTATATCAGCCAGAAAATATAGCCTTATATTTTATTGAAATGCTAGACTGTAGTTTGGAAGATTAAAGGTGCTGCTCCTCAGGATATTATATATTTTTTGACCTAATAATCAAAATAGATTACTGTTCTTCCCATTTTCAGCTTTCATAGATTTGAGACCAAATATTAGAAGTGAGGTTGATTTCTCTTACAATTATACCTTATTAATCACTAGTACACTTTTACCATTCTTCCCTGTGATTATGGGATCTTCTGATAGCATGCTCTTAGAACCCCAAAGAGAAATACTTTCATTATGAATCACAATATACTTTCATTATGAATCACAGTATACTTTCATTATGAATGAAATGCTTTCATTATGAATCAGCAATGGTTCCACCATTGTTGGAAGGTCAGCCTGCCTCCTGCGTATATTTGTGGATCCTCATGCTTGAGTCATAGGCAAGATGTGCGGTTACACCTCTCTCTCTGATGACTAATTCTGGTGGTGAGAGAGGAATTAAGATTTCTGTCATGCACTGAGGTTGTGGAGACATAGAATGGAATATAGGATTCCCGAGATTCTGCTAATATTACAACATGAATTTGGGGGTAGCTTCCAGGCTTCATAATGTAGTGTAATGCCTTGTTGCATCATACCTGTAGGATCATAATGAGTGGGATTTTCCTTCTTATCAGCCACTAATAGTTAAGGTATAAGCGTCAGGGAAGCATCAGTCAAGTACATTGTTTTTCCTAAAGTGTTGAAGCTGGAGAGACAAAGACAGAGACAGAGATTGAGAGAGAGACTGGAGGAGAGATGAAAGAGAAGGTGGAACTTCCTTTTCATATCTGCCGTCTGCAAGGTTTCAGCAGCGGTAATGCTGGTTTCCTGACAAGATTGTCTCTGCCGTGATATATCTTGTCTCTCTGAAATATCTTTTATTTTTTAATTTCTGTACCTACTCATCTATACTGCTATTAGTTATATGATCCATTTATGTAATTCCAGCAAATCCCCTATTTGTTTAAGAAAACCAGTGTTAGCCTTTATAGTTTGCAAAAGATAACTCGAATTAATACTGTCTTTTTGCATCCAGTGTTGTCTTTGAAAACTTTGATGCCAGTTGGACTCTTTTTTCCTTTGTGGATAACTATTTTCTTCTTCCTGGAAACATTTCTATACTTGTTGCTGTTTTAGATTTTGATTTTATTTGATTTATTTTCTTCTGCTTTGGAACATTTTCCGTTGCAATTTTATTTTATTTTTATATCATCTCAGGTACCTCATTTTCCTCCCTGTGCAACTCCTGTAAAAAGTATAAGAGAGATTTTGAATCATCTGGTATCTTACATCTTCATTAACACTTTCCATATTTTTGCTTGTATCACCTGCATTTTGGGAGAATATTCAGTTTTTGTCCTCAGATTCAAATTTTCATTGTTATCAATGTCGTATTACTCAGTCTATCAAATGAATTTTTCTCCCAAATTTAGAAAAATATATTAAAATTTCAAAAATCTGTTTATTCCTACCACATAATGACTTGGTTTTTTTTCTTATTTTATGGATATTAGATACACTATAACTTTTAAAATGTTTAATTTTGCAGTTGAGAGTATTCTTTTAGAGTTAAATTTTCTATTCTTTAATTTTTGTATTAAATTCATTTGGTTTTTCAAAATGTTCAATTTCCTGTTCTCTTATTCTCTCTCTCTCCCTCTCTCTCCTCTCTCTCTTTTTGAAGTTGAAAATTTGTGTTTGCTTATTCTGAAATGTAGAATTTTATTACAATAGTATATTTAGTAGCATGTCTATATGCTAGTTACAGTATATATAGTAAAAATATAGTGAAGTATTTAGGATCCCAATCTATGAATTCCTTTTGGGTCCTGGACCTCCAAATCAAATGCTCCTACACAGTGAGATTTTTTTCCTCTGGTCAGTTCTTAGTTGGAACCTGAAGATCTTAAATTAAAAAATAGGATAGTGCAGGGGCACGTGGGTGGCTCAGTTGGTTGAGCATCTGCCTTTGGCTCAGGTCATGATCTCAGGGTCCTGGGATTGAGCCCCACATTGTGCTTCCTGTTGAGCGGGGAGTCTGCTTCTCTCTCTCATTCTGCTCCTCCCCACCTCCCCCCACTCATGCTTGTGCACTCTCTCTCAAATAAATAAAAATTTAAAAAATAAGATAGTGCAACTTATTTATAAGGTGGTATATTTGTAACCTGGGTATAAATTCTATATTTGAAAAATAAGAGTGTATTTCATTTAATTAACTTACTTTAATAGGATTGGAAAATTGTTTTAACAATGGGTAATCTAGCTCCTAACTTCAGAGATGTTCTATACCAGTGTTTCTCAAATTTTGTATCTACAAACTGTCTCTGATTATTTTTAAATTTTCAATAGTTCTGTAAAGGAATCGTCATTTCTAAAATGTTCCCAGGTGATACCAATGCTGAGACTGTAGATCATGCTTTGAATCGTAAGTATATACCCAGAAATTATGACAACTATAGTTATGTGGGCCTTTAAGAATGGCAGCATATATGTGTGCATTAACTTGATAGGGGGAATCCTTTGACAGTGTGTACGTATATCAAATCATCAGGTTCCACACTTTCAATATCTTACAGTTTTGTCACTTTTACCTCAGTAAAGTTGAAAAAACAACAAAATATACTTCTTTAAGTAGAAGAAAATAAGAATATCACCATATATATTTCTGAAGCAGTTTGAGTTGACGTGTAGTATCCCTTGTCAGTGAAGTTGCTGTTAACACCTGCATGTGGGAGAACCCCACTGTAGAGTTTTAATACCTCCCTCACTAGAAGAGGTCAACTCGAGTCCTCAGGGAGCTACACGATCCACATCTCGTCACCATCCCCTGCTCAACTCCTTGCCTGGAGTGCTGAAAGTATCACCTTTTATTCTCTCTTGAGCTAATGGACCTCGAATCCCTCCTTAATCGTGTCAAGGGTGGCTGGAAAGGATTGTTGAGTCTTGGTATTGTTTTACTTCTTATATTGTTAGCTTGTGTAAATGCTATGAAAAATAAATCTTGACTTGATTTCATCTTTGGAGAAATACGGTCCACCGAAGACTACGGGAAGTATTCTTCCTCTGCTGACTATGGGAAGGTGAATGGCTGCATGGTCATTGGTCTGTATAGATCTATTTTCTGGATCTCAAGGTCTTTAGATTCCAAGTTCCTGTTAGATGTCATCATTCAACTAGTGTCACTATCATGAATCTTGCCCTCGGTACACTATTTCTCTCTCTTAGCTCCAATTTCTGTGACCTGTACTTGGGAATTCATCCTGAGGCTGGCACTGGAGTTTCTGTTTTCCACCTGCATTTTTGTCTTCACCTGGTCTCCTGGGGTTTTCTGGAGATACTTCAGGATCTATGCTGAAGCACTTGGATCCCAGGTGAGAGGGCTACCCAAATAGATACTTAACTTACTTGGAGAGCAGCTTTATACTAATCTGTTGGAAACTATCAGTGCTGCTTCTTCTCAGCATAGGAAATCCAGTGGGGAGCTAGTTGTATTGCATTAATAAATTTTCCTTTTGTCTTGCTCCAGATTTTTTTATTGCTATTTTTTTATTAGTTGAATGTAAGCTCTAGGATTCCTGGCATTCATCTTATTCTGTATTTGCTTTCTCCGAAGCTCAATTTGAACAGTGACTCTTTGTTCTATTTTTCCTGCCAATCTGGTTTTTTTTAGGTCGTTCTTCTATTAATTCGTTACTTTATCAATTATGAAATATTTTAGACATTCAATACTAAGGGAGAGAGAAGTCTATGAACTTCTAAAGACTCATCACCCAAACTAATCAACTCACTATCAGTAATTTGGTGCTTTAGCTTTCTTTATTTACCCTTTTTTTATGTGTGTTTGTTAGCTTTTTGCTGCTGAAATATTTTAGATAAATCCCCTTCTTCATGTCATCACCCTTCTATATTAGTTGACATCTCTTAAAAAATGGCTATTTTATTACATAGCACCAGTGACATCATCACCCTAACAAAATTAGCATCGTTGGATATATACTTTATATTAAATTTCCCAATGGTTACAGAATACAAAATGGTTACAGATTTCATATTTTGATTTCTTTATTTGGGGATTTCAGTTGCTTATCTGACCCTTGTGATGTTATTTAACTTGTACTTTTATTCCTCATATCCACCTGAATAAGAATTAAAAGTTACTTCTAATTGTTTAATTAGATTTTGGTTCAAATGTTGTTGCTAAGAGCATATTAGAAGTTGTGTTATGTACTCATACTTTGTCATAGCCCATATAATAATTGATTATTTTACTTTTAGTGATGTTAAGCTTGATTATTGGATTTATGAAATTTTATAAGCATTTTATAAAATAGTTGGACATTAAGAAACTTTGGTTGAATTGGTTTTTCATTAGGGATTCCAAAATTATGATTTTTTAATTCTTTCCACAATTATTACCTGGACTTCTTCAGAAAGGAATTTCTCTTATCAGCTAAGGCTATTTTGTTATCCAGTAATACAGTTATTTCAGAAAAGAGAAGATAAACTTTTAATTATTCTCCTCACTTGGCATTTTTATATAATATTGGTGACCTAGTTGCTGCCAAAGGTAAAACTGGATTTTTATACATTCAGTCTGTTTGAATCAACATTAGTTATTTTTTAATGCCCAAATTACCCCTTCTTTGGAGAAGGGAACCAACCCTTCAATCTATCTTTGAAAGCTTACTTGCTTTTTTGACATAAGATATTACAGTTTCATTTCATACATCCCGACAAGACCCAGGATTTGTCATTTTATTAAGGAGCCTTGGGTCCTTTAAGTGGAGAATATATCTACACACCATGTCCAGGCATTAGTCATGCTTGTTTCTCCTGAGCTGTTACTGCTTCTTGCTCTTTACATGGGCAAAGCGAAACATTTATTTTTTGAAAAGAATATGAGTCCCCAATGATATTTCAAAATTTCAAATTTAAGGGATTTAGTTAAGTTATAGTTTTATACTTTATTTTTTTTCTTCTGTTACACTCATGTTTTGGTTCTGAACAACATTAATAAAATTATTTATTTGCTTTTTCTCTCTATATATACATATAAATATATGAAGGAAATATTTTTCTAAATACAAATAGAACTTCTAACAATAAAACTATGGAGTGAGGTTAACACTCTTCTTACCTTATCTGCCTGGTAATTATATATCCTACTATTTAACTAAATTCTGTTATGATTTGCAATAATTTCCTCATGCATTTTTTTAGTTTCTTCAAAATTCAATTTATTCATTGTCACTGAGCTTTATAACTTTTCCATTCCAATCATTATCTCTCCAGTTGCCTTTGTCTGCTTGCACTGGCTAAAACTCCCAGTACTGCTTCAAAAAGTAGTTGCACAAGCATTTGCTATAGTGCAGCAGCTACGGTAGAATTCCGTGCATGGGCTAGCAGTATCTGAATTCTTGTATTACCTTTTTTCTTTTTTCATAAATTATCTGGCTCCTCCTTTTATCCTTTATCTTCTAGTCTTATCAACAGATTTATACACAACTCCTTTTATGTCTGATGTTCACACTATCTCTTCAAACTGTGTGTTCTGTCTTTTAGTATGTCTTGTAATTTGTTGTTGTTGTTGTTGAAAGTGGGATAGAATGTACCAGGCTAAAGAAACTGAGATAAAAAGGTTTTAGTTTCTCAACATTTGCTGCAACATGGACGGCACTGAAGGAGATAATGCTAAGTGAAATAAGTCAAGCAGAGAAAGACAAATATCATATGATTTCTCTCATCTATGGAACATAAGAAATAGGATGATCGGTAGGGGAAGAAAGGGATAAAGAAAGGGGGGTAATCAGAAGGAGGAATGAAACATGAGAGACTATGCACTCTGAGAAACAAACTGAGGGCCTCAGAGGGGAGGGGGTTGGGGGAATGGGATAGACTGGTGATGGGTAGTAAGGAGGGCACGTATTGCATGGTGCACTGGGTGTTATACGCAACTAGTGAGTCATCGAACTTTATATCGGAAACCGGGGATGTACTGTATGGTGACTAACATAATATAATAAAAAATCATTAAAAAAAAGGTTTTAGTATGAGGTTTTATGTTTATCCCTCTAAGGGTTAGATTGTTTATTGTTTGCTGCAACTGTGGTATAAGAGACTACAATTTCTTCTGGTGCTTTCTGTCTCCCTTGTTATCTTTGGGTGGCCCTAGAGAACTTTTATTTTGTTTTGTTTTTTAATTTTGAACTAATAATTTTTTTAAAATTTTTGAAATGATTTTAGATTTAGAGAAGAGCTGGGAAGATAATAGAGTTCTTGTATACTCTTTACCTAACTACCACTAGTGTTAACATCTTATATAACCATATATGTTTATCAAAACTAAGAAATCAACATTGGTATAATATAGTTAAATAAACTAAAGACTTTATTAGGATTTTCAGTTTCCCCACAATAGACTTTATTAAAAGATTTTTTTAGCTTTATTGAAATACAATTGACATATAACATTGTGTAACATTAAGGTATACAATGTGATGATTTTATACACATGTATAATGCAAAATGTTTACCACAACATGGTTAATTAACACATCCTCCACCTAATGTAATTACAATTTTGTTGTTATGGTGAGAAATTAAAGCTCTATTCTCATAGCAACTTTCAAGTATATAATACAGTATTGCTAACAATACTCACCATGGTGCATTTTAGATCTATGAACTTATTTATCTTATGATTGAATGTTTCTACCCTTTAACCAACATTTTCTTATTTCCTCCAACCCTCAACCCCTGGCAATCATCATTCTACTCTTTGTTTCTGAGTTTGATGTTTGTAGATCCACATATAAGTGAGGTCATACGGTGTTTGTATTTCTCTGACTTATTTCCCTTAGCGTAATGCCTTCAAGATTCATCCATGCTGTCACAAATGGCAATTTTTCCCCCATTTTTATGACATAATATCCCATTATATATATTTTCCACATTGACAACTGCACAATGCTTAGTGACCTCTGGTGGGGGTGGTCCACAGGGGTTTCAAGAACTGTTGGGGCGTTCAGTGGCACCTTTTAGGTTGAGGGGCTGAGGATAAGGACAGGCAGTGGTAGTGGCCAGAGCTGGTGGTGTGCACACACTCAGCTGTGAGAGGCCACCTGCAGGTGCCTTCGTAGTGTTAGAGCCTATTTGCAAACACACACAAAGCAGGGAAGACCAGGGCCAGCAGTGGGGCCAGGTTCAGCTGTGAGTGCACTGGCAACTACAAGATCCCTGGCTGTGGTTGTGCACTCTTGTGGCTTCAGGGTCTCCCCATGAGCACTCACATGGCAGTGGAGGCCAGTGACAGGAGTCGAGCCAGTGATGTACAGATGCATGGTTGGAGGGGCGAGTTGGGAGCAAGCCTAATGGTGCAGGCCAGTGAGAGGAGATAGGGCTGTATCTGGGCCGACAAGCAGCTGAGGAAGCCTTGGGCATCTGTGCATTCCTGTGGCAGCAGAGTCTTACTGTAGGCACATTGTAGTGTATGTCAGTGACAGGGATCTGACTGGGGATGTGCTGATGCACAGCTGAGAGACTAGCTGCAGGTCCAGGTGAACCTAGTGGAGCAGGCCAGTCATAAGGGACAGTGTCAGATCTAGCCCCCAAGCAACTTGGAGGCCCTGGCTCTCAGTGGGTACTCCTGTGGCTACAGGGTCTCCCCTTGGATATGTGCTCAGCAGTAGAGGCTGGTGATGGGAGTTGGGCTGGAGTGGGCAAGGTGCACAGCTAAAGGGCTACCTGCAGGTTAGCCCGACGGTGCAGGCCAGTGAATGGACATAGGACCGAATCTGAGCCCATATACTGCTGTAGGGGCTTTGGCTGTAAATGCACACTTCTACGGCTGCAATATCTCACATGGGCATGCGCATGGTAGTGGAGGCTAGTGATAGAAGTCAGGCCAGTGATATTCAGGTGCAGAGCGGGAAGTGTTAGCCCCAAGCGTGTACATGGCAGTAGGAGTCAGCCTTGGGGCTTTAGTCTGGGGTCTTGCACTTGGGTAGCCACAGGGTCCTGGGCTGGCTGCCAGTGTGGGGCCTCTTTAAAACTGGGACTTCCCAGAGATTTTTACTCTCAAACTTGTCCACACTGAGCCTCCAACAATTCATCAGTTGCAGTTTAGGTGTTCTTTCCTTGGTTCCCATTGAAACAGAAAACTTCCGTAAATTGTGATTCTCTCTCTTTCTGTCTGCCTCTTCAACCTTGAGGACAGAAGTTTTTCTGACCTCAGTTCTCTTATGGATCTAAGAAGAGTTTGTATTTTCAGTGTGTTCATCTTTTTTCTTGTTATGTGCATGAGTGATGACTTCTAAGCACCTCATACGTTGGACCCCAAACCACAAGTAACCCTCCAATTCCATATATTTAATTCCCTCTCTTGAAATATCTAGAGTGATATCTGTTTTCCAGATATGACTAAATCACACATCACAAAAATTAATAGGGGTTAATCGTATTACCTAAAATTATGATAATACTCACCTGACCAATGTTAATGTAAATGGTTAAAAATGATTCTCTTAAAAGAGGGGTTTTAAGAGGAAGGGCATTTAATATTTTTTTAGTGCATTTGAATATTTTATTTCCATTGTGTCCAAGTATCATGTTTCCAAATTTAAAGGTCATTCAAGAAAGAAATAGACAGAAGGAAGATAATGAGATAATGAAGAGGAGGGAGAGCAGGAAACAAGAAAAGAAAGAGAATGGTAGGGGAAAAAAAGGAAAAAATGGATAGAAACTTTTTTTTTTTTAAGTAGATTACACACCTAACATGGAGCCCAGTGCAGGGCTTGAACTCACCTCCCTGAGATCTAGACCTAAGCTGAGATCAAGAGTCAGACACTTAACCAGATGAGCCACCCAGGCACCCTCTGGATAGAAACTTTTGATGCTGGTTATTAAGAGGTTAATAGTAGCTTCCAAAAGAGATTCGGACTCATCCCAATACAAGATTTCAAGAAAGAGAGTGGTAAACACGCAGTGTACGTTTAAAGTACATGTTCATTTCCTTTTTGGAACAGTAGAGAGAAGTAATACTATATATAAAGGCTAACTGGATCAAAAGGAAGTTTTAGTAGTTATTTTGTTTAGAATGGAACAATGTTTGTTTAAAATGGGATCAAAGGCTGAGGGTCAGAAGAGTGATTGATGGCAGAGGAGAGAGATTAGACATTTGATAATGTATTCTCCTGGAGGATATGGAGAAGGTTGGATTTGAAAGCACCAGTATTTTAAAAAATGATGCTATTAAACTGTTTCTCCTCCTGGGAAAAGTTTAGGTGTCTGTTATAAAAGGACACCTTTTCCTTTGGGCAAAATAACTAAAGCAAAGCTGAGAGATAGGATTGCTATACCAGGCATCTGGAGGTGTGGGGGATGGTCCCTGCACCATTTTTATGCGCATAACCTTGGAAAAGTCCTTTAGTGCTCCCTGTGTTACTTACCTCATCAGTAATATAATATAATAGGGATTTGGGGAAGCTTAGTGAGATAATGTCTCTAATGTGGATTTAGAAATAAATTTTAAAAATTAGTTTCTTGTGTGTACAGCCACTGGCAAGAGTGATAAAGTGAACAATTGCAGCAGGTGCTATGTTAGAGGATCCTTCAGGAAAATGCATTCACACCTTTAAACTTGTGAATAAGCCAACATAAAACACTGCTTATGGCTTTTAAATGAACTCTAAATTGCTGTTTAGACATTGTTAGCAAACTCAAAATCCCTACTTGGAAATAATCTGGGATTAATTTATGTTTATAAATACAAATCTCAAGTTGTATCTTTAAACCAGGCCGAATAATGAGAACTTTTCCAATTTCCATACTTATCATTCTGAAATCACATTTCACTTGGAAATAAGTGATTTGAAGGGAGGTTTTAGAAAGTAGTGTTTTAAAGTAAAAATTTTTTATCATAAGGAACATTCTGGCATAAGATAACTTGTGTTTTACAACCCAAAAATCTTTGTTCAAGAATAAATTTCTCCATACTCTCTTTTAGAACCCTTTCATCTTTGAAATGTCTTTTAATTAGAACTGTATATGTTCGGTGGGATTTTATTTTGTTTTAATCAGGAAAGTCCCCCACCTATGACATCAGTATTCAAATCTAATTTTTTTGCATTTTGATTTCTCTTAGGTTCCCATTCTCTTAAAGCCTCAGCACTACCCAGCCCCATGGCAAAGCAAGTAAACATCTCTCCCTTGTAAGAGAACATTTTTAGACAGAAAGAATCAGAAAAAAAAAAAAAGAATTTAATAAATATAGCTTTGACAGGTAGTAGAGAAAAATATGGTGAAACCAGATAACAGCCTTGTAGAAGAGACAACCCTGTGTTCAGTGAACTATTTCATTTTCTCCCTGGGCTCAAAGGAAAATACATATCCGTGGTACCTGGTGTCTATGTGGGGTCATGAGATAACTTCTGACCATTGGAAATTGAGTGATAATGTTGCAGCCACTCCCCGGCCAGACCCGTAAAACATCTCCAATGTTGGGTGCCTTGGTGGCTCAGTAGGTTAAGTGTCCCACTCTTTGATTTTGGCTCAGGTCATGATCTCAGAGTTGTGAGATAGAGCCCCACATGGGACTCAGCGCTGGGCTTGGAACTTGCTTAAGATATTCTCTCTCTCCCTCTCCCTCTGTCCTCCCCCCACCAAAAAACATCTCCAATATATGAATCTCCTTTTTCTTCCTCTTCCATGGCAAACTGATGGTCTTTTGTTGAGAATAGTGAGCCCAGGATGCAGGGAGACTGTGACTATAAGACATTGAATATAGTAGAGTACATTTTAGCCATAGTCCTCTTGTCCCATTAATTTGGACTCTGATGTTAATGAGCATGGAATTATTATTATGCACAATTACAGAGATCTCAGTTACTTGTTACTGTAGAATAGCCTCAATACCAGTAGTCGTTTACAGGCATCATTTTGCAATATATGTAGCTTACCTGATCTTTTGACTTTGAGTCCCATATTTAAATCTAATTTTTTTAGAACTTTTTCTTTGGTCACTCCTAGAAAGGGAACCATTTAATTCCATTAAACGTGGCATTTAATGAAGACATCATAGAATTTTTGATCAATTACTGAACACTTAGAATCAAGTACAATATATAACAAGAGTTTCAGCTGGTTTGCATACCACCAAAAGTCTTCATGTTCATGTAGTCAAAGGCAATTCCATTTATTCATCAGTGAATTACAGTTCCAAATTATTATAGTCTCTCAGTGCCTGTATTTCAAATTATAATTCATTGAATTTTGGTCTGAAGACACTTTTGTTTTTAGTTTTAGTTTAAGACCTGAGTTCAGTTGATTCACTTGAACAAATTCTCACTGAGTCAGCTTGTGATGACTTGGAATGCTGGAATCCACTTTATCTTAGACTTGGCTGTAGCTATATTTCTGTAAACTTTATGGGCTTTCTCAAAACAAAACAAAACAAAAAACAACCCAGGTTCTCCAAAACTGAAGATGTGACTTAAGATACATTCTGGAACTCAAGGTTTGATTTTCGAAACAACTAAAACTGAGAAGACATGAGCTCCATGATATCTAAAAGAGTGATATTTAGTTTTTGAAGAGAGTCCCTAATAAAGTTGAAATTTGATAGCAAAAGTACTGTCCTGCATACAATAACATAAATGATTGAATTTCCCACACTTTAAGCTCTTTATTTTATAATTTGGAAGGCTAGGCAGCTATGTGAAATAGTTTTGATGAAGTTTTGAGAAAAACATTTTGTGTTATATAATGATTATCATTTGATTCATACCTTTGTGAGTAAAATCAGGGTTCCCCAAAAGAAAGAAAAATCATTCCCATTGTCCATTATCTTGAGAAGAGGTTACTTTTCTATTGAACAAAAACTTGGAAGGAAAGCCTACATTGGGTGGTAGAGGAAAGTCTTTTCTCTGTCTGGATCTTAACACTAATAGACCTGGATTTTTATATTAGAACAGGGTTTCTCAACTTTGACAACTGTGTACATTTTGAGTCAGATAATTCTTTGTTTGGGGGAATTTCTTGTGCATTTTAGCAGCATCCTTTGTCTCTATCTATTAAGGTCAGTAGTACCCTCCATGCTCTAGCCCCACCCCACTATTTGTGACAACCAAAAGCATCTCCAAACATTGCTAAATATCCCTGGGGGAACAAAATCACCTCCATGGGATAACTATACTCTAGATGTTTAGCTAGGTTTAAGTTAACATTTGGAAGCTGATAGGAGAGTCTTGGTCAAAAGGCAGTCTAGGTGGTGGGGATATATTATCCCTAAAGGATGTCACATCCTGAAGATGCATAAATTATTTTGCACATCTACTAATTCAATCAATATTACTCTTTCTAATTATTTTTCTTTTGGCCGCCATTTTATACTTTTTGTTAAAATGTCACGGATTTACCTTACATGTAATCACAGAAAAGGAAGGAGCACAAATTTAAATTTGAGTGGACATTTTTAGGGACAGATTCTCTAAGCCTGCATGGTGATAAGAGTAGCAATTATGATGGAATTTTTAAAGAAGTGAATCTCACAAGATAAAGGACCCAGTAAGTTCCTCTAAAAAGGACTACCTCTCACCTCAATCTTAGAAAACCAGAGTTTGAGTTTATATATTTTATTAACATGTAATTTATTGCCCCTTAGTATTTGATAGGACATGTCTAATAACAATTTAACATTTTAAAGACCATAGACTAGAGTGTCTAGATCCCAGAAAATAAAGTATTTGTGTTATGGATGAAAGCAAATATTAAAATTCTCCTAATTTTTAAATAATGCTAAACAGTTATGGATAGAAAAAAGTTCCACTGTTTTTCTATTCACAGGCAGTGAAGAGTGAAACTGCATGAGTGGGTAGAAGAGTGTTAGGTAGTATCAGTGTAGTGATTTACTGTATAGAGAATACATACTGAGAAAAACTCCACAGTCTGTACTTACAAAACGGGCTCGTATAAATCCCATAGAAGTCTAAGAGTGACTTCAACATGCAAAATTTAGTGTACATAGAAACAAAAATTTAGATACCAAGTTGGGCAAGTATAAAAGATACAATTATATGTAGTTGGTGTGGTGTCAATGAAAAGTGGGGGAAAAAAAGCTTTTTGAGGATATAAGTTTGAAAATGTTTTGCAAGGAAGTTGTCATTAGTTAACATTGTAAACCTATTCTATTTGAAATCATACCCTACCTTACAAGATTTTTTGACCTTCCACAATACTCAAAGTTATTAGAAGATTGATTGATTGCAGAAAACTCCCCGAAAACATTTCAATGTGACTGCCAAGTGGAAAACAATGACCTACAAAGATGTTAACATTATCAAATGATTGTTGAATGGAAAACCAAAAATATGATTCTTAAATAAAAGGTGTATTTGGCATCCTGCAAAACCATAAAATAGACAATATGAAGTTGAAACAGTTCAGACAAAGAAAACCGAAATATTTAAAAGGTGTTGAAGGACATTATTTCCTATATGAGCACAGTGAGTTAGTCTGTTAAAAGTTAGATGAGGCAAGGTGAAGTCTTAGAGAATGTGTGATATGAGAAGACGATATAATCATTAATATTTATAAAATCATGAAAGATATGTGTGAGAATGTATTTTAACATAGTCTCTTCTTATTTTCCTCATGCCTGTCAAGAGTCATATGAGTAAAATCCTTAGGAGCTGTAGACTGACTTCTAACCCATTATCTCTTTTTTAACTGATATATAATTTCTAAATACTATACCAATGTTTCAGATAATCACTTATTTTAAAGTTGAAGGGGAAGGAAATTAAATATGATAATGAAGCAGCTATGTAGTCACTTTCTAAAAAATCATTAATAATATGGTCCTCTTCTTTTTTGGGTTACGTCATACACTTGCTTCAGGTAACTGCGAGTTACAACTTTAAGGTTTATACAGTTTTACAGTCATTTATTATTTGTCTTTTTTTCCTGCTAAAATAATCCATCTGGCAAATAGACTCTAATTTTATTTTTAAAATATGAGAAACAGAAACAATCGCTTAAAATATGAAATAAGATTATGTGCAATAAATATATTGCAGAATAGGATAAAATTTCTTCATGTGTTTTATTGAGTAATATGCACTGAATTAGAAAGAAACTATGTAATGTCTTATCTGTTGGCTTTAGCCAGAGTTGTGTGTGGACGCATATATATACTACCAGTTGAAATATTTGTCAAGTGTATATCCAACATATATATATATAAACTAAATTGCTAGTTTTGAAAAACACTGCTGCTAAATTTAAACAATCAACATCTCTTAACAATACTGAGTTGGTTGCTTGAGGTTGCTTGAGAATGGCTGAGAAAAATTCCTCATGTTTAAACATGTGGAAAATAAAAGACATTTGGGCATTCTATATCTTACTAATGTATATTTGCTTTGTTCTCTTGAGACTTTCTTATGAGTGAGGCAATTTTTTTTTTACAACTTTCAAGAAATGAAAGAACTTAAGTAAATATGTTGCTGTGGAGAAATCTTTGCCTACGTGATTTTTTCTATTTTCTAAGTGACCTGATGGATATGCCTTGCTGCCCAAAGGAGTGTTTGAAGTTTTATATATATATATATATATATACACACACACACACACACGTATGTATATATAGATATGTATGCATGATTTCAGTACACACACAGATATATATGTACATATATAATAATCTATCTTCATACATATTTTGTGTCCTTAATATTCTCTTACTGTTACAACAGTTTCTATCTACTCAGAGCAGGGTCTTTGCATTCTGTGCTTAAAGATTTACTACTAATTTCTGGTCCTACATAAATATTCACTCATAAGGAGAGCTGACCTCGTTTATAGGTACTATAAGCATTAAAATATGAAAAAAATGAGCATTCTCATATTCTGATTTCAGATCATTTTTCTCTCTCTGGCCTGTTCCATTTCAGTTTTGTGAAATATTTGAAATATGTGTACTAAAAACACGTTTCCCTCACTATCTATCTTGTTGTGCATTAATGTGATGTAAATGTTTAATGAGAGATTCTTCTGGTTAGAATGTAAAAGGTCTCTGTTCAATCACTCAACTATCAATAGCACAGATAATCGTTATCTATTCTTAAAATATCATCCTGAACTCTACTCCTGCTTAAAGAGATACATGCCTCAGATACTTGCCATTTTACAGAGTGAATTAAGAAATGATTCAGGTACAGCAAACTTACCCACTTCTATAAAATGATCTCAAACAAATGTCCTATAGATAATATGTATATAGGTAGCTTTTCTATAAGAATTTTAGCCCATTGCATGCCTCATATTTAATATATTCTATATATGTCATTTAAAACTATGGAAGCTTTATGAATATTGATTATAGAAAGACAGAAATCTTTCAAAAATTCATGGAGATACAAAAAGTAAGAGTTTAAAGTTAGAAATGAAAGCTAAACTTTCTCTTGTGTTATCTCTAGTGTCTGTCTTGCTGAGGATCTAGGTACCCATTTCATATCTCACCAGTATTCTCAGAGGTCTACACAACATTCTTCTATATATTCTGAACAGAAGTTGACATAATTGGCACCCTTCTGGCATCTGAACTAAGGCAGCAGGGATGAAAATATCCTGATCCCCATAGGTGGTTCCTCAAGCTCAGGCCTGAGGCATTGTTTCAGAGCGGAGTAGATAATGCTGCAGCTATTATGTGTAAAATAGAAGACTGGTCAACTTAGCTTGTCATCTTGGCATTTTCCGTGAATGCTGATTTCACTTTTTCAATGGGGAGAACTATATAGGATGGACAGATAAATAACTCTAGAAGATTATTTTCTATAAGCTCATGATGGGCTTTGAAGTTGCATTTTTCACATGGTCCATGTTTAGTCACACAGCCAATGACCATTTACTTTCGCAGTTAAGTTTGTGCTATTTGTGAACTCCAAAGGATGTAAGACACAAGAGAGATTTGAGTTTAGTCAAAGGACAAAAAACAAAGTAGAGTAGGTATGTACAAAGGGTGATTTGCCTCTAATTCCAAACACTGGAGTTGTTCCAAGGCTAGAAGACAAACAAAAGTGAATTTAGGACAGCTGGAACAGAGAAGCCCCTTATGGTCCCCTGCCTTAGCCTAAGTTCTCCAATTCTGGTAAAAAGTTCTTGAAAAACATTGTAGAGAAATGACTGCTTGCCCCAGACTTTGCATCTCCAAAGTTGCCTGTTTATTGTTCAGCATATTGGAGTATGCCAAGAATTGAAAATGATATCTTAATAAAGCCATTCTAAATTATACAAAAAGAGCAGAATCTAAAACCAGCCATCGCAACTGCATTCTGATGCTGTTAAACTGTTGAGATCATAACCTTTTGAGCAACAAGCTCAGAATCAGGAAAAAACTCATGTAGGATTCTGCTTTTGACTGCTTTCAGTTAGCACCATTGTGCCAGATGGTACGTTCACAGGTGTATTTTTATAGTTTTCCTTACTTAAAATTCTGCATCTAAGAAGCCAGTTTTCTACTTTGCTCTTTTTTAGAATGAAGTGTTGATAGGTATTTAAAGTAATTATAAGTAATTATTCCAACATTTATCAAAATAAATACATCAATTATTAGAGACAATTAATTCACAGAATCCCATAATTCATTCCTTTTTTATGAATGTAACACATTATTCAAAGTAGGGGTATCAGAAACAAATGACAGAAAGACTTCCGTTAATTTATTAAACCTCAAATGTTTACCATGTCTTATCAAAATGTGACTCAAAGAATTTGTAGTATAGAGATTAAATTCTAACAGAGCCTTGTTTTAGGTGAAAAATACTAATAGCAGAATGAGTACTAAAGTAGAAATAGGATTTTCAAGAACCAATTGAAAACTTCATCACAGCACTGAGTGTTCTATGTAAGCAATGAATCACTAAATTCTACTCCTGAAACCAATATTACATTATATGTTCACTAACTAGAATTTAAATGCAAACTGAAACAAATAAAGCCTTCATCACTTATGTAAAGACACTTCATAAAGTAAAATCACTTTAATATTGTCTCTAAAGTTATGTAAAGTACTCCATATGCAGAGGATGTTGCGAATGTATTTTATTTTATGGAATACTGACCCCTGCTTGAACAAAAACATTCAGCATCTTAAGTGATCAACATTAAGAGTGTTTATCTTGAATGTTTCCACTCTTTTCTCTATGCTGCCCTTGCACTTGGATACAACAATTGCCGGTTCTATATTTCTCTACATGGCATTTATAGATGAAATTGAATCATTAATCACTCTACACACTTTCTTACCCGGTCTTTGCAAACAAACTTACTTTGAATTTACACAGCATAGCTTTTTAAATGCAAATAAAGGTTCCGAGTTTCCTAACATGTCTTTTGCCTCAATGGAAGGGATTGGATGTCCATATTCTCAGCTGCAGACTCCTGACAGGCCTATTATATTACTGCTACGTCCTTGCTCTGTCCCAGCAGTCACGGCCTGTTACAAGGAAAAGTTTGTAAATTCTAGACACTCATTTTCCCATTTCACTGTGCATAGGAGCTGGTGAAAGATGGAACTCTTCAGTTCTCCCTTCTTATGTCAGTTAAAATAATAGCCAAATTCCTTTCACCCCACAGAATATAATTGAGATATAGGCAATGATTCCGAGAAACACCGAGCGTTTTTGTACAAGAGTCAAATCAGTCTCTCGTTCTGCACAACTGCCAGATAAAAGGCTTTATGATTTTGTTACTTGCATGGGAAATGTTCAGAGAGCACTGCCAAGTTCAGGGGTGCTCTTCTGTTTCCCACTAGTCCTCTGTCACAATCTATCCATGTGCTGCAGTGTTACCATGACATCTTCCTTTATCATACTTTATTCAAGGACATATAAACTGAAAGGAAAAAGATCAAACACATAATGTTTTTCTCGAAGATGTTTATCATAATATGTACACAAAAGGCAAAATATATGTAAAAGCAGAACTTTCAAACACAAGTAAAAAATACATCAAGTGCTCTCATTTTTAGTATTTTAACTACTGAAGACATTGATTTATTCTCTGACTGAACAGAATACACCCCCCATATTTGAGAGACTTAATATAATTTTTGAATTGGGCATGGGATTTTAATTAAAATATGTGTGGTGAAGACAGTAGGTATTTATAAAAAGTACAAGTATATCAGGAGATGATTTTGCTTAGCACTTCTTTTTAATTTTAGTTTTAGTATCATATTTAAAGTTCTACATTGCCATGAAGGGTATGATTCCTACTTCCTCGAAGAAAACAAGTAAGAAGGAGGGGTTTCTGGAACAAAGAGGATTTACTTATGTATCACTTAGGAACCATAAATACCAAATAAGTAGAAAGTTACCCAAAAGTCAGATTTCACTAAAGGAAGCATTCAGTATTCTTTACTGTATTCTCTTGGGTCTACAAAGAGACTCCTACAATTAACACTTAACAAAACTAATTTATTCAGAAAACTGAAGCTCCCCAGGAAACATTTGGTCATCGACAGATTACACAGACTCTAATAATATAGCCTGGAAACAGCAGCATGAGCATTGGCTAAACCCACTGGGAGCAGATCTTGAGATTTCTCACAGTGGTAGGTGTTTATAATTCTCAGTTAAGTATATGAAGTTTGAAAGGACTACATAAATTTCAGAATTTTTGATGCAAAAATCAAGTGACTTAATTAGATTACATTTTAATGTGTATCATATTTGCATAAGTTGTTGAAAAGTGTATTGGAGAAAATTAGCTAAATATTTTTAAGGAAAAAAAAACCCCAAAACATATCCCGTTTAGGTTTAAAAGGCATAATTCTTAGTATTTTTTTTTTAATTTAGGATCTAGAATCATGTGTAATAACATAAGACAAACTTCACAGGCATTTGATCCAACTGTTATGAGTATTTTCTTACATTAAATTATATAATCTTCCACTTCAGACTTCTGGTAAAAGATAGCCAAATTACTTTAGAACATGTTCCTTTTTTTTAATCTGAAATTTTCCTAGCTGACTCAAAACTAATTATTTTCTCTGGATTCATATATCCCCTCCTTTTCTTACTAAAATTTATATAGCTTTAAATAATCAATATAAATTTATAATCTGGCCCACACATCTTCTCAAGTCAAATGTCAAATATTCTTCCCATAGCACACTGATTACAATTATTTCATAATTCTGTTCACCTCCTCTTACATTTGTCTAGTTTAAAATTTTGCTCTTAAAGTGTTCTAAAAAAAAAGGGAGTAGAAATGTTACTACTTTTGCTCTAAAAACAATAGTTGAGTGTTTCTTAAAATATTCTTCCCCAGGGTTATGTTCTACCAGTGATATTTGGTGTGTTTAGAGGAAAACAGTTCTGTTATAAAATGTATATGAGAGGTACTGTGTTAATACATTTCTAGAAAACAGAACTTATAGAAAGCCATTAATTACCTATGAAGTATGTGAAAATAGTCAAAATCATAGAAACAGAAGATAGAATGGTAGTTACCAAGGGACTGGGGATGGGGAAAATGAGAGTTGTCCTTTCATGGGTCTAGAGTTTCATTTTGCAAGATGAAAAAGTTCTGGAGATCTGTTTCACAACAAGGTAAATATACTTAACAGTACTGAACTGTACACTTAAAAATGATAAATTTCATATTACATTTTTTAATGCAATAAGAAAATTGTTAATATTGTGTTGTTGTATCTTACAAATCTCATATATGCCTTGAACCCTGCCCAAACCAGTTTGATCATACCTATTTTTTGGTTTTGTTTTGTGTGTGTGTGTTTTAAGATTTTATTTGTTCATTTTACAGAGAAAGAGAAAGCAAACAAGCAGGGGGAGCTGCAGGCAGAGGGAGAGAGAGAAGCAGGCTACCCCCTGAACAGGGAGCCTGATTTGGGGCTTAATCCCAGGACCCCGAGATCATGACCTGAGCAGAATGCAGACGCTTAACTGAGCCACCAGGTGCCCCTTGTTTTGTGTGCTTTTTAAGTACACATATATACCCTGTAGAGAAATATAATATACAATATATTTTTGATGAACTACTTCTAGAGCATTATAATTGAAAATTAATATTGTAAGACTTTAGATTTATCCTAATTAGAGCCAAATATTTCTATAGGTTATTTCCCTCATAGAAAGATGATTTTTAGCTTAATTCTTTACTTAAGGGCCCATTTAGAAAAAAATAAAATCAAAAAGATCCCACTTAGGTTGGTACTATCAGGAGGGTTTGAGAACTTGCCTACTGTGTTTTCGTCCAGACATTTAATAATACATTCTTTATAGGATCTAGATAAAAAAAAGAATTCTGTGCATCTTGCTTAGGACTTCCTCCTCAACTGCTTTGATTTTATAAAATAAGATTATGTTATTTCCCTTATTCAAAAAGATACTTTTTACATCCACTTTCATTCAGACTGTATTACTACATGTATAACATCAGGCTGTAAGAATGACCATGTCAAATGCAATGTTAAAATCACAGCACTCCTGGGGGCGCCTAGGTGGCTCAGTTGTTAAGGGTCTGCCTTCGGCTCAGGGCGTGATCCCAGAACAAGCCCCTCATCAGGTTCCCTGCTGTGCTGGGAGCCTGCTTCTTCCCCTCCCACTCCCCCTGCTTGTGTTCCCTCTCTCGCTGACTGTCTCTCTCTCTCTGTCAAATAAATAAATAAAATCTTAAAAAAAAAAAAAATCACAGCACTCCATATTCAAGCCTCCTTTTGCGCTGTTGGCCAATTATAAAATAATTATGATTCACTTTGTTGATGTTTTCCTAATAATCTCAATTAAATCCTAATTATATCCAAATCTATGTAAATTCTTTAAAAGCTAAGAAACAGTTCAATAATTGTATTATAATGTTTATAAATAAAACCTCAGTTTCTTGGGGGAGGAAAATTATAAAAAGCAAAGATAAAAACAAATGGATGGAGAATAAATGTATCTAGTTGAATATCACAAAATAAGATCGCCTGTTCAATAAGTTGAATTCCATACAAAGCCACAGCACTGCTATGGAACGTGAAGAAGACTTTTTTTCATTTTATCAATATATGCTGGAAGTCCGTAATAAACCTGATACAGACACATTTTTATATTTATGTTATTACAAACCTCCTTACGTCTTAGGCATTACTTGTCCCAAAATGTAATTTAAATATTACACCAACACAATAATATCAAGTCTAAAATACTAAACAGAGCCAACTTATTCAGAAAATAGTATTTTGAAATTTTATTTTTAATGTAAATGCTTTACGGTTTATTTCACCCACATAAATGAGTTCACATTGTCTTTATAGACTTAATGCATAGAGTCTACCCTGTATTTAAACAGTCATAAGTGCTAGGAAATACATCAATTCATGATTTCTCAAAAAAGGCAGTAAAATCTATAATGGGGTCTCATTTATGTATAAAATCCTATCCTTTCTTTTTTGCTTTTTTGTGCATTGTAATAAAAAATTAAATTCCATATTTGCCTTTTTTCCTCGAATAGAGGAGAGTTTTCAAAAGTCTGTCAGAATCCGTTACAATAGTATTTATTTACCTGTACAGCGTTTTCCTTCCATAGTTTCTCCTTAGAATATTTGCAGCTTCTATAATTCTGATTTGGTTATTTCTAGTTTTTAGTAAAAGGGCACAATGCTCTATTTATAGGGAAGATTGTATTTGTATTCATCCTAATGAAAAATGTTCCTTTCCTCATTATATTAGCTTCCAACTGGAATAGGGAAAATTGTAAACTTATCTAGGCTGATTTCTGATTATGAGTCCTGCAAGTCTTTGAGTGTGTTTATTCTTACCAACCTCAACAAACAGAACAATCACAATAAGTAAATAAGACTGCATCTGCAATCTTGTGGCCCATTCAATTTATGAGATGTAGAAACATCAATATTTGAAAAGTGGAGAAAACTGTCATTTTGCAAATGTCCATTTATAAATGTGCCCAACTCATGTAGGCAAGTGAATGTGGAAAAGTGTTATAAAACAGCAAACCAATTTCCCTTTCCTCTGATAAAAATTTGAAATGGAATACTGTATGAAGTTCAACGTATCATGTTTTCTGTAAATATTAATTATATATTCAGAGTCATGCAATGTGGTAGCAAGTAGTGAATTTATAACATATTTCTTAATCATTTTGATATGTAAGGGACAAGATTTTCAGCTGTTGTGTGCTCTGCTGATAGAGATGATGTAGCTTTCCTCTTACTGTTCACCCGTAATGACAGCAATTTAACAAACCAAATACCTCCCACCTCCACCCACCAAAGCTTAACACCGTTCCCCAATTTTTCTTAGTTACCTTTATTAAACAAGGCTGGATTTCTTTTCCATTTTTACTCCATGTGCTTGAAACATTTCTGACCTTCACTTTTCTAGGTTGTAAGCATCAGCTGCATAAGATACCTATAAAATTAATCAATCCATCAATCTGAATGATTGTTCTGCTTTTAAAACTCTATCAGAAATATAATTTAAAAAACTCTGCTGTATCGGTCATCATTAGGAATAATCACTATGTAAAAGACACAGTTAAGCACTTTTTGTTACCAGTGAGCATGTTGTGAAACAGAACACAGAGAATTGTTTGCATTTTTTGAGATCGTTGTAAAAAATTATCTAATTTTTCCTTCACCTAACGCCTAAATTCAAATGAGTAAATATAGCAAGACAGGGTTGAAGTGATTAACTGTTTAATTGAATAAAGTGAAATCAGAGTATAAGTGAGAATGAAATCCAGGTATATTCTATTATATATACTCTACTGATCATTAAGCATAGAACAGGGCCGTGTTTAGGATTATGTTATGGTTATTTACTGCTGTGAAACAAATTCACTAATCTTCATTGGCTTAAAAAAATGGTTATTTTGCCCATGAATCTGCAATTTGGGTAGGACTCCTCTGGATAACTCTTCCTTTCTCCACACAGTGTTAGTTGAAACAGCTTAACTGGGGCTAGAGAATTCACTTCCAAGATGGGTTCACTCACATGGGTAGCAAATTGTTGGCTGGTTGTTTTCTTTTTATACGGGCTTATCTGTGGGGTCACTTGTTCTTTCTCATTGCTGGGGTTCAGGAGCAAGAATCCAAAGAGACAGAACATGAAAGATGTCAGTTCCGTAAGGTCTGAACTCATAAACTGGCCTAAAGTCACCAGTGCTTTATTCTATTGGTTAAGCAGTTACAAAGACCAGATCCAAGGGGAGGGAACATAAACCTCATTCCGGCTAAGTCTGGAAAACAAAACGGGGCCGTGTTAAAACTTTGACTTTAATTTTGTTATCAACAAACATTCTTGACAGCCACATTAAGTTCTACCATAGTAGTGTTGATCTTTTCTCATCAAATGCAAAAGGTATTGCTGGGACAGTCTCCAACAATAAGGCTGGTGACATTTGGTTTTGCTTATTTGGCTAGTTTTGTCAGTCAATGAATACTGACCGAAAATAAGTTCATCAGATTCTTGTGTCTAGGAATTTGAAATTGGGTCTGAAAGATAGTCATCTTTGAAAATGGATCAGAAGATTATATCAACACAGGAAATTTTCAGGCCATGGACACAAAGAAAAAGTGAAATCATCTTAAAGACAAAGCAAGCTGAAAATCAAATAGGATGTAAGAAAGAGTAAATGAGAAACAGAAGCTGTCCAGATACTTGATTGCGGGCTCTTTCCAGACTCTCTATTCCCTCAGTCATTTATACAGTAATTCATTTTTACTTAATGTTTCCCTTGAGCCCGGCCCTGGAGATACCATGATAAACAAAAAAGACAATGGCCCTGCCTCCAAGGGGTCTGCGTGACAATGAGAGACAGTAAACAAATAGCAAGATGAATATATAAACCAACAGGATACGTGCAGATAGAGACAAGCCTTTGGGTTGAAGGTAGGTTTTTTTAGGTAGTGTGTTAAGGAATGGTCATTAATTTCATGGTTAGCCACATATTCTACATGGATGTCCTGTTCACTAATCATAATTTTTATTACAAGTTCTTGATGAAATTGGCCATAACTGTATGCAAGGCGTATCAAAAGTAATTACACTGATTGAATTATAATTTTCAAACAAAAAACTGATAAGATTCTAATGGGGCTTTACTCCCCAAAATCCCTTACTATGTATGTTATAGGAATATAACTTCCCTTTTTCCTTTTTTTTCCTAAAAAAAAATGTTGTCAAAGTAAAAAAAAAATGAGTTTTTAAGAGCTGGGGTATGTGGTTCATAGGTCATCTGTATTTGCTAATTGGCTTTACCCAAAAGAAAAGCAACCTTTCTCATAACTTCCGGACAGAATGTGGTTTCACAGTTTGGAGAAAGGTGCCTGAAATTAGGCTCCTACTCTCCCCCAGAAACTCAGAGAACGCAGTGCTGTCTTCCTTAATGATTACATTTCAAAGCGATGCCTCCTAGGTCCCTGAGAAAAACATTTCTGCCTTGTAAAACTGGCAAGAAGCTTTTAAAAAGATATACATCTCAAAGGAAAGGGAAAGAATTTGCAGTTACAGGTTTTCTAAAGTAAATGCTTAAAGCAAAGGGAGGTCCGAGGCTTTTTGTGTTTAGGTCTCATAGCTTCTGTAAAGGTGGAGGATAGGAGAAAGGTCGGAGGCCTAGAGGCAGGAAGAAGCTTATCTAAAGTTTCGTCAAGCTGAGGGAAATGGGAAGGCCACTTTGGTCAATACTTTACGATAAAATGAGAATAGCTAGGGTTTCATGAATGGGATAGATAGATTTAATATTTTGGATATTTAGTATAGATATTATACATATGTAACAATATTTTTATGTATAGCACAAGTTCTGTGTAGAATATAGTATTACCTATGTAATCTAATATCTATATGAGCATAGTTGAGTATATATATATATATAATAAGATTAAAATGGGCCTTTAATCCCAAAGCTCCCTTAGTGTGTGTGACATAGGAGTATAATTTTTAATGTGTATGTACATATTCAGAATACTAATCAAAGGTTCCCTTTTGAAGTGTTCACATCATTTACCAGTTCTTGTTTTAAGTATTTTAAAGTGCTTATTTTAATATCCTAATCTCACAAAGTAAATATTATTACACTCATTTTAAATAGAAAAAACTGGGGTGCTGGCTGGCTCAGTCGGTGGAGCAGGTCTTGAGCTGGTCTTCAGGTTGTGAGTTCAAGCCTCACACTGAGTGTAGAGATTACTTTAAAAAGTAAAATCTTAAAAATAAATAAACAAATAGAAAAACTATGGAGTAGAGCGGTTCATGCAATACCTGTGGACGACGGGTAACAAAGAAATGATAGAAAACAGATTTTCATAACAGAATTACTTTACTCTGAAGTGGGTGAACATAAATCGGCATCACAAAAAATGAATTTTACTCATATTAAATATAGGAGCAGAAGAAAAAATTTAGATATTTGAAAATAAAAATCTAAAGATTACATCAATTTGAAAAATAAATAATCTATTTTAAAAATAGCTGGTAGAGCTTTATTACCATACAATTCCTGACTCTTAGATTTGTGTGTCACAGTGGTGAGGAGTCCATGCTGATCTGTGAGAAAATCATCTATGTTGACAGAAAAATAAATTACAAAATTTTTTTATAAAACTGCTTAAATAAAAACATTTAAAAAAACTATCAAAAAACCCTCCATTTATTAAAAAAAAACCCAAAATTTCATTTTTTAAGCTCTTCAAATTTATAAGTAGTAAATGACAGGGGCGCCTGGGTGGCTCAGTCGTTAAGCGTCTGCTTTCAGCTCAGGGCGTGATCCCGGCGTTCTGGGATCGAGCCCCACATCAGGCTCCTCCACTGGGAGCCTGCTTCTTCCTCTCCCACTCCCCCTGCTTGTGTTCCCTCTCTCGCTGGCTATCTCTCTGTCAAATAAATAAAGAAAATCTTAAAAAAAAAAAAAGAAAAAAAAGAAAAGTAGTAAATGACAAATACCTTAATACTTGAAAGAATTATCATGTAGCTATGAGTTCTATTTTTTGTCTGCTTTTATTTCATTAAATGTAGCTCTTCTGCCCCATTAGAGAATCACCAATGGTAGTGTTCATACAAAATGCTCTTCATGGGAAAAGAAGAAAAGAACAACTAGGTATAATATATATAAAGTCTTGTGGTCCTGAAATATAATTAGAAATAGTATAGACAAACACAATAAAAAATCAGTTTGCTCAGAACCACTGATAAATGGCCGATTTACTTAATCCAAAATGTTGCCATTTACTGCATCACTTGAAAACATCATTAAGACATAATAGAGCGAATCAGTAATCATTTTTTTTCAGTAATGAAGTGTTTTTTCATCTTTATAACTCATGGTGCTGAGAATCTGCATTATTTTACTATCATTACCATTTATTGAATATATTCTATATTGTAGCCACACTAAGTGCTTCATATACACAATTTTTTATGATCCTTACCGCAACTGTTAATGATTTCTATATGAGAAACTGGTTCTCTGAAAATGGCTAAATAACCATTCCAGAATAGTAAGTGATAAACTGGAATTTAAATGATGGTCTGATTTTAAAATGCATATTGTGGAGGCGCAGGGGTGGCTCAGTCAGTTAAGTGTCTGCCTTCAGCTCAGACATTAGACGCATAGTCAGAACATTAGACATATAGTCCAATCTCTTCCCTTTTCCTCCCCAGGTCATGATCCCAGGGGCCTGGGATGGAGCGCCATGTTGGGCTCCCTGTTTATGGGGAAGCCTGCTTCTCCCTCTCCTCCCTGCTTGTGCTCTGTCGCTGCCCCCCTCTCTCTCTCAAATAAATAAATAAAATCTTTAAAAAATTGCATATTGTGTTTGGGACAACCCTAATGAGTTGTATATCCTCAAAAAACAAAACATTATGGAATAGTGATTGTTTATTAAATACAAATTAATATTGCTAGAACCACTTATTAAAACAAGTAGAGCTAATATGGATAAAGCAGATTAAAATATTTTTATTATTGGGCTGCCTGGGTGGCTCAGTTGGTTAAGCATCTGACTTAAGCTCAGGTCATGAACTTGGGATTCTGGGATCGAGCCTCAGGTTAGGCTCCCTGATTAGTGGGGAGTCTGCTTCTCCCTCTCCCTCTGCCCCTCCCCCCACTCCTGTGCGCACGGGCCTGCGTGCACTCTGTCTTTCTCTCAAATAAGTAAAATCTTTGAGAAAAGATACTTTCATTATCTGTGTTTGTTGAATACGTACCTGTTATTTACCATTATCTTTTGATGTTGTAGCCCTTTCAATGCGGTTGTATATGTGTTAACCAGATGTATTACTACCTATGTGACAATATTGTGTCTGCTATTACTATATAACAAATTACCCCAAAATTTAGTATCTCAAGTAATATTATTTTGTTACAGCTTTCAAGAATGACTCACCTGGGCAATGCCAGCTTGAAGTCTTTTACATAGTTGCACTCAGATGTTGACTGGGACTGCAGACACCCACAATGTCTCACACGCCTGGTAGGGGTGAGGGGGTGTTAATGCTGACTGTCTGCTGAGAGCTCATCTGGGGCTGTCAATCTGAGTGCCAAAATATGGTCTCCCCAGCCTGACAATCTCAAGGTGGCCAGACTTCTTACTTAATGGCTGACGCTTCCAGAATAAGCATCCCAAGAGCATGTTCAGAAGTCACAGATTATAACTTCTGTTGCTTTCTATTGGGTACAAAGAAGTCACTAAATTAAAAAAGAAGGGACATAAACCTCATCTCTTAATGAGTGTTATGTCAGGGAATTTGCAAATATGTTCTAGAACTTCCACTATGTGTTGGAGATATACATATAACATGAGATGATTATTTCCAAATACAATGGGAAAAATCTATAAAGTATATAATTTATTTTGTAACATATAAATATTTTGGTTTTTCCCTGTTTGTATGTACAATATGCTTATTTGCCAACATTTGAAAAATACTTGAAAGAATAATGAATCTTTAAAGGTATCTAAAGTCCCCAGTCCAAAGTTAACTATGTTCTTTTATGTTTCTCTTCAGTCTTACAAAAAAAAGTCTTACTGTGATTAAATTATATAAAATATCATTTACTATGTTTCTCATTTTATGAGCATGCAACTCAATTTTTTTTTTTTTTTTTTTTTTTTTTTTTTTTTTTTTTTTTTTGATTCTCAGTGGCCCCCAGGCATCCAGAGTATGTCAGGCCCCATCCTCATCCCAAGTCAGGCTACATGGAAACCAGTTCCTCAGGCATCCCACCAAAAAGTGGGAGCACTGGATACATGTTTCAGTCTTACTTTTCTCCCTTATGAGCAAGGCTTCTGAGCTGTATTCACCTCCGTGTGCAGCAACATGTCTCCCAGCTCTTCTTTGTTCTCAGTGGTCTCCAGGCATCTAGGCAGTTCCAGGTCCAGTCAGTACTCTGAGCCTTGAGAGGGAAGTCAGTGCTTCAGACAGCACCCCCCCCCCGAAAAAGTCAGAACATTAGACACATAGTCCGATCTCTTCTCTTTTCCTCCCTAGGAAGAAGACAGAGCCATTTTTCTCTTGATCACATAGCACTGTGCCAGAAGGAGGAACTGTGGTGAGAGTGTGCCGCAGATTTTCCTGCCGGCTTCAGTGTAGCTGCTTTCAAGCCCATCCCAGCCACGGCGACCATTTAGCTGGAATCTGGATTTCTCACAAAAGAAATAGGTGTGTGTATTGTTGAACTTTTGTCTCCGTGTTAGGAAGGAGGGTTTGTGGCTTCCTTTTCCACCATCTTCCTGATGGCCCTCTCTCATTCTTCAAATTTTAAATTAACTATTCAAAATATGTTATTGATGATTTTTTGAATTTTGTTCATTTTTAATATGATATACCTGTGTTATTTGGGGGTGTTTATATTTTAATGGCTATATACACACTCATTTACTCAATATCTCCTCTTAATTGATCTGTAGTTCTTTCTTTAATGCAATGCTTGAGTATGATACGAACTACTATTGTGGGTTTTTTTTAAACTACTATTGTGTTTTTAAGTCTGTTTCATCATTTCATCTTTTCTTATGTTAGTACCTCACTTTTGGAATTATTTTGTAGTAGGTATAATGCATCTAATATTTGGTAGAGGTGGTGTTAACCTCTTGTCTTATTTATTTTCCATTATTTTCTTTCTTATCTGCCTTTGTACATGGACTGACCTGAGATAACCGAATAGTCAACTCTGTATTCTTTTTACATTTTTTACAAAATCTCAGTGCTGCTAATTCACAAACACTAATGCTTCTCAGATTAGTATAGCTTTATCTTATCTGAGTTTGAAGTTATCTGTGGGAATCAGCCAAGAACACCTCTTACTTCTTTCCCAGTTAGATTATCTCTATTGAAGCAGAACATTTCCATTCGTGGAAGATATTTCTTTATGGATATTTCTCAATATTTTATTCTTCTGAACTTTTAGTATATGATAGAATTTTTTGTGCTTGCTTCCTAGTGGTATATTTTCTTTTCCTCTTTATGTATGTGTGTGTATGTATATGTAAAGTGTTGAGGATTTTTTTAAAAACCTTTTTTTGAGTAAGTATAAAAATGACTAGACTTTGAAGCATAGAGAAGTTGAAAATAAATGCAAATAAGATATGACCTCTTCTGTCAGAGGACTCATTCTATACTGAGAGTCCTGACAGTACAAGGAAGCAAAGTATTATTGGTGGATTGTACTGAATATACAAATTTTACATAAGTGGCTGATCTTAGTGGTATTTTGGAGTAAGTCAGTTTTACCTCTGACCCAGTAACTCTACTGTTAGAACACACCACAAACTATGAAGTCAGAAGAGCTGAGTATAAGAAAAAGATGCCTAGGGGCCCTAGGGTACCGGCAACTGATGAAAATCCTTACTAAATATAGTGACATGACTGCACATTTAAGTGTAAGCTATATTAAAAGTAGTTTTGCAATGACATAAAAATGAAATAACATTTTTTATAAAGAATAAAATTTAGAAAACAAAATGGAAAATTAAAAAATCAGTCTTCCTGTAGTGCCTGGGTGGCTCAGTTGGTTAAGTGTCCAACTCTTGGTTTCAACTCAGGTCATGATCTTGGGGCCCTGGGGCCTGCATGGGGCTCTGTAATCAATGTGAAGTCTGTTGGAGATTATCTCCCTTCCCTCTCCCTCTGCTCCTTCCCTACTCACTTACCCTCTCTCTCTCTCTCTCTCTCTCTCAGATAAATAAATAAATAAAAGCTTTAAAAACAAAATCAGTCTTCCTAGGCTATAGAGTTAGAAACAAAAACAGGTTTATTTGTTTTCACTTTTTAAAAGATATTTTACTATTGTAATATAATGTTTAAAAAATAGTTTGACTTACAAGTTTTGTGACTTAATTACTCTTGCCTTAAAAAATATCCTGGAAGTTATCCCACAATGCAATAATTATGTGCAAACAAGATAAATTAGCTACAAATCAGATGGCCATCTCAAAGTGCACTGATGATAAGAAGAATATTATTCTGATATAGGAAAATTAAAATATCATATTTAGGGGAGACAAGCAAGTAGCATAGCTTTATTTTGAGTATAATCTGAAACTGTGAGCCAAATATATTTTTAATGGTGCCTATAATTTAACTGAGTGCAATCTAAATACAGTTAAGCGGATATTGTTATATTTGTAAGCTACTTGAAGGCTATGTATAGAGTCGTCATGGGCAAAAATACAGAGTGGTGACTTATTATTGCATATGCTTTCTAAGCATATAAACCCAACATACTGTAATAGGGAAGAATGTAGTCCTTAAAGTTAAAGTATATAGATTTGACATATAGTCTCTAATACTGTCCACATATATGACTCTGTTCCCTCCTTTGTAAAATGAGGGAAATAGGCACCTAATATATACAGTTATTTTGAGTATTAAGCTTTATAAATAAAATGTTATTAACGTTAAGTACAAGTGATGTTAAAACTGGGCAATCTCCTTATAACTAGGCTTTTCATTGCTTCATTTATTTTTTCATTTTAGTTTTCTTTAAGACTTATGGGCACCATCTAAATGGAGTTCAGAATTCATGGACCATAGCCCAATTAATGACTCACCTATCCTGGAGAACTCCAAAGACAACATTTAGTTTTCACTGTCAAATGCAAAGTTTGAAGATCATTTGATATACACACATGCATATGTGTTCAAATTCATTAATTTAATGCTTTTATACTAATTTTTTTCATAAAAATTATGAAATTTTCATTTGTACATTTTCATAAAAATGTACATAAATGCATACACAATAGATGTCTTTAGAACAACTCTGATACTAGACGGAATTTTAGTTTGTTAAGTCAACTTATTGGAGAAACTTTTATACATTGCACATGGTCAAAATGGAGTGAAAAGTCTTGCTAACAATAAATAATTCAAACTCCAAACTTATATAATATGGAATAAAAATCAGGGGTTTTCTATGGCTAACTCTGTCATTTTTCTCATGGAATACCATCACAGATTCTATGAATTTTTCAAATTTTTAGACCAAAAGTAACTATCTAGGTCATTTAAACCAATGTTCTTCTATAGAGTAAAAATAGTAACAAATTAAAAATTAAAATTAAAAAAAAAACCTGATTGATAAAAGCAAATTAAGGCCCTCGCATGTCTCTGGCCCTAGATAAAAAAACGTTGAAATCCCACTCTTATAAGTTCAAAACCAAGAACTCTGTAAAATTCATTAACTGCACCCTTCACCACAAGCATTAGCTGATTTCTTAATTCTTAATTTCATATGACTGTTATTTAAATAGAACCCATCTTATTAAACATACTACGTATTCAAAATTGAAACAAAGTTTACTTTCTACTGTTCAATTTACAAACATATGTGTCAATCAGTAACTTTGGTCAAATCCTTCAAACAATATGTTTTTTTAATGAAAACATAAAATTTGATTGAGCTAATTTACCTTAACTATAACTTAAAAAAATTACTAAAAAGGATAAAGTTCAGGGATTAACAGAACAGTCTATGGTAATAAAAGAAATATTTCACCTCCTTTCACCAAAATGGTAGAACAAAACAGGGCACAGAAAATGCCTATAGCCAACAGAGTAGTAGAATAGTTGCTGGTTTTAAGGTTAGTGCATTGTACAGCCAAATATTGAAATTCAGGAAACATCATTGTTGAAAAAAATGGCGCTTTCCTCTTTACCTGCCTTATCTATTTTATTTTCTTGCTTGTTTCCAACAGCTTTTGCACTTCACGAACTATTGGAATGTCACCAGCCATACATTCTCGATTTTCCTTAGGTTGTCATTTTATTGACATGTTTCCCTAAATGGAAAATGACCCCTACAAAGATAATTTATATTGACATGTTGCTATGCATTCTGCAAAATGTGGCACAGTCACTAGTGAATAGTGGGTGCTCAATTAGTGTTTGTATTACTTAAATAGATGGGGACTAATATTAATTTATATTCATATAATAATAATGATATGCACAACCAGATATAACCATGCATATTATATACTCTGAGATATATTGCATTTCATTAGTTCTAAGATGGATTTTTTTCCACATCTTAAAACCTTAACTTTAAATCTCACAGTTGATATGATTAAGAGATAATGGGTAATATTTTAATTGACATATTTTTAATTGGAAGTTTTTAACATGAAAATAATGGTGCATTTTACAATTTATGCCATCTTTCAATGACAGGTTCTCCTTTATTAGATAATAAAACCTTGTTTACATTTCAGATGTGTGTTTACTTTATAGTGGCAGTAATAAACAGAAAGATGGGCGCTCTGTGAGAGCAAAGCTTGCTAGACTCCCTCTTTCTTAGGGCATAAGAAGAATGACAAGTGGTTGCCAGGACCACATTGTGCCTGCAAGGTCCACAACAATATCAGTCCTGGAATGTTTCATAGAATGTAGAGGAAGGTAGTCTGACTACCAGTGATTCTAGTTTTTGCTGGAATAGATGAAATTCTGTTCTTTTTCAGAATTGTCCGGAAATGAAGGATCAAAGTGAGCAAAGATCTCAGTTAATTGCATAAGTAATTTAAAATTAATAATTATAATGATGAGATGATAATGATCTATTTCTCTATCAATCTATCTAACATGTGATTAGAGGAAAGAAGATGCTATGCCTTTTTTCTTATGCAGGTGTCTTGGTCTGTCTGAGAAAGGAAATCTTCCCCATGCAGAGAATATTAGGAAGGAAGCTTTCTGTCATCTCCTTCCTCTCTTTTCCTCACCTCTGTAAAAGAGTGGAAGGTTCAGAGTCTGCCATCCACTGATTGATTTATTTGAGGGCTCACATTTTTAGACATAACATTATCGTGAAACACAACACTTCATTCCTCTCTTTCATCGTTCTTGCTCTTCTTGCTTCATGGATTAATAAGAATCAGCATCTTTACTTTACAAGATGGAGTCATAGTTCTCTCTTCATTCTTCTTTCACAGAGGAAAACACATAGACTGTTGCCCAAGTCAAAAGCTAAGTAAGCAAGGCCAGATAGGAGCTAAGCATTAGGGGACAGAGCATTTATCTACTTCTCCACTGCCAAGCCTGAGTGAGAGAATCAAGCCCACAGCTTTATCCCAGGTCCATGTAACCAGACTTGGAATTTGTTCTGAAGATCCAGTCATCTTGCTCTCTTTTTCTGTATACACAGCACAAAGTGCGGATCCCACATCTAAGATTTGCATAGCATCATGAAAATACATTTTAGCTTTTGTCCTAAATCATATTCTCCACTATATTTGGTTACTTAATATTTTTCTGCATACTCAGAAGTGAAAGAAAAGAGGAGTAAGCATACCGCAAAAATATGAGCAGATGTCATTACAAAGTACTTATTATTTCATTCCTACACCATAATAAGCCCTTTAGATACATCGTCTTATTTAATCCACTCAACATTTCTATAAATTAGCCTCTACATCTACCCTCATTTCTTGGATGAGATAAAGGAATCTTAACATGGTTAAGTAATTCACTGAAATCTGACAGGTGGCAAATGGCACAGTCAGACTTCAAACCGCAGTCATTCTGATTCTAGAACTTGAGTTCTCACACTGTATTGAACACAGGCCAGTGCTTTTGGCTCAGTGACTCCAAGAAAGCAGCTGCTAAGTGGAGAGAATGGAAGTTTCTCACTATGATTCAAAAGACACAACTGCTGTTCCTGCTGTTGTTTCCTTGCTTGCGTGTGGAGGCACAGACATCAGCACAGATCTGAAAAAGTTGTCTTTTGATTATGACCATCATCTCCATGGGTAGATTATAGGTAGGCAGTGAGGTGGTGTATAACAAACATGACAAGGGGCACAGTTGTGTTTCCATATTGGTCAGGAGGCATCACAGGCACAAAGAAGCCCCGACTAAAAGAGATGGATAGCAGATTGCTTCCTTACATCCCAGACAGCAGGGCTCCTCCTGTCTTAACTTTAGGACCTGGCAACCCAGACTGGTTTCCCTGGATACAGGAGCTTCCCTGCTTAGAGGGTCTGAATCATCAAGTGTGTCTGAATTTGTTCAGACAAACTCAAAAGGGCAAATGCTCCCTGAAAAATACGAGAGGTCTTATTTTTAAGAAAGAGAGCACAAATATATTGGTTTTTAAAACATAAATTTTGTCTGGTTTTAGTTTATTTTAGGATGATCTTAAACTTGATCTTAAGAAGATTATAGTAGAAGTAGGTATTACAGTAACATCTCTTGTGGCTGTTAAAAAAGTATTTGAAACTGATCTTATTTAATAAATTATTTTATGATATTACTTACTATGTATCAGAAACTGAAAATATCGATACTTTCTATTTGTTTTTCTTTCCAATGAATGGATGCAAATATGGAATTCAAGGAGTGTTACAGTTGTTATTTTCAGGGTTTCAAAATGGCAATCATGTCTTTTCATTCTTTCTGTCACTCACAGCACCTAGAACAGTGCCTTGCGTATAAATTTTTCAGTGTTCTTTGAGATGGAGCTGTTTTCCCTACTCCCGAATAAGCAATGTAAAGAGTGAACTGGTTATCATTTTCACTATTCTAACTGACGTACCTTCTCAGTAATTCTGTATCTTTTGTTTGGTTAATAACTACTGGCATTTATATCAAAAGTATTCCCAATTTTAAAAATATAGATAGTTGACTAAGACTACATTGAGCTGGGAATTCCTAGGACAGTTTAAACGTGGAGAAAGTGTGAGGGCCAGAAAAATGGTTGTGCTCATAAATCTAGCTCCTGAGGGAGGGGGTTGAGACACCAAAACAATGTGCGAAATGTCATGGGAAGCAAAAGCTTGATCTGGTTTGCTGTAGTGACTTTTTAAGGAATCTTATGTGGGGTGCGGGGAAAGGGTAATATCAACAGAAACTTCTAGAGAAAGACAATATTTAGGTGGTTGATAACATAGTGTTTCTTCAGGAACTTCTTAGGAGTGGTTCAACAGACTACACCTTGGTGAGAAGAGTACTTAGGAGCCACCATCCACTTTGTGGGGAAGGGGGCTAAATAGAGCAGTTCATGTTATTATGATCCAGGCACTAGTCTGGTTCAGGAAGTGTTTGAGACTCATGAGGGAAATGGAAAACAATTTTGAAAATTGTAGGAATTGATGTTAGGATACTTGAACTGGGTGAATACCAAAGGACCTTTATTCCCAATTCAGGCACACCCAAATATAAAGTATATGTGATCCTTCCTCTGTGAGGGGACCTTGAAAATGTCACATAAGTTAATTGGGGTATCTGGGGTATACCATGGAGATGTTTCACATAAGTTAATTGGGGTATCTGGGGTATACCATGGAGATGTTTCAAAATCTAAATGATCCCTGCTATCTAAAGTGACAGGACCACTTCACATAGAGAATGTATCTATTAGGGAGAGAAAGTGTGTGTCTAATGTGAAAAAAAAGTACCTAGGGAACTACCACCTCATATATCCCAATATCTCCTCATTGAGAGCATTAAATACTTTTATAGCATTCTACCCTTTCTTTCTAGTGCCTGTTGACATTTCAAACTTTGCTTCTGCCAATACATCCTTGTATTTATGAGTAAAACTTGATACTCTGCAAAGATGTCTGATTTCTGAGATTCTGACTTGACAATTCGATGTTTTCTATTAGCTCAATATAACATCCTCTGAATGTTCATATATTCATATCTTCCTCATGCTATTCAGTAGTATCATCTATCTATCATCTATTACATTCTTATTTGGAAAGTGAATATTCAAATCCACTTTTGATATAGGATGGAGTGAAATATAAGTCTAAATCTGTGGTTTTATATGGTCTGACTTCAATACTATTTAATCTTGGGCAAAGTTTTATAGAATCATTTTGTGAAACCATGATTTCTCTATAGCCATTCTCAAAAAAAACCCCAAAACAATATATATATTGTTATATATATTTGTTATATATATATTTGTTATATATATGTGTGTATATATATATTTGTTATATATATATGTGTGTGTGTGTATATAACTGAGTCTGCTTGACGATTCTCTCCCTCTGTCCCTCCCCCCTCATGCTCCCCCTCTCTCAAATAAATAAATTAATTAAAAAAACAATATTGGACCAGTTTTAACCCACAAAACTGCAATTTATATATGTATATGTATTTGTATACACATGAACTTTTTAAATGGAAATAACTTTTCAAGAATGGAACCAAATTATATAAACAAACTTGTTAGTGTCCATTTTCAAATGTAGCAACCAATATACCTCTTGCATACTTCGGTAAATAAAAAATGAGAATCTTAAAGATTATTATGCAACATGAATATCAAATTATATGATAAGCTGTACAGTAAATATCAGTCATATGTTTCAAAAATGCTGACCTAAATCTCATGATCATTTTATAATTTCTATTTGTGAGAAGGAAGCTTCTGTTTGAATTTCTGCTACCTTTAGGAAACATAAAATTAAAGATAAAATGTGTAGTTATGCTCAAGTTTTCTTCCAAATGATAACAGCTGCACTAAAAGTATACTCTTGTCAGGAAGAAAACCCTGAGTTACATTGTTTGGGATGCTTAAATCTAAATTGGGGCTATCGTGAAAAGGAAAATTAAATTTCAATTATTTATGAGTAAACCTGCATAGATAGCCTTGATAAACAAAAGCATGCCCTGAAAATGTTCAGAGTAAGCTCCTTAAATTTCCATGCAAAGCTCTTAGCAGATGTTTCCATGAAACTCTTTTCTCTATGGAAACTTTTATTTCCTTCATTATCGCACACTTTTATACAACTTTCTCATAAAACTTATAAAGAAATTAGGACTTGGAAGTGTTCATTTAAAAACAACATATCCTATGCATCTTCAAAGTCCATAAACATACGATTTGCAACTATTATGAATATATTTAACAAATAGTAGCAATGTATTGTGATTTTTCTTAATTAAATAGCTGTAAAGGAGAGATCATAATCACAGTCCCAATGTATGATTTCCCAATGTAGGAAAAATTGCAAATAGAGTTTATTGCAATTTTTGCTATATCCATTCCCTTTCATCACTGTCATTTGTGAATATATTTATTAGCATATGAATGCTGATGTAAGTTTTAAATTTAATATGTGGACTTATGAGAAACAAGTGTCCATGATGATGATGACAATGATAATGAAGATTATGATGACAATGTAAAAATAAATTTTGTGTAAAATTATTCACGTTAAGTTGGAAAGAAAATGGTAGAGGTATCATGTAAATTCACTGTTGTCACCTGTGATCATACCAATTTAAGATGGGAAATTTTAAATTCTTGTAATTCAGGTTGGTCCCATGTTGATGAAGTAACTGACGCAGCCTAGAGTGATTCAGTGACGTGCTTCTCGTCACACACAGACTCGTTATTGCTTTCATATCACTTAGAGCGGCATTCAGTGCAGACATCGGTTTAATGGCTTTGTAAGCATAGGAGGCTAATTTAAGTCCCTATATCTCAGAGTCATTGAGAACATTAAATACTTTTATAGCATTCTACCCTTTCTTTCTAGTGCCTGTTGACAACTTAATAGAACTGGAAAAGAGCACATTCTGTTAGCCCATAGGCCCTGATTTATTGCTAAGGGTCTAACAGTGAATGAAATATATGTTGGTCATTAAGAGTGTGCGCTCTGGAATCAGACTGCTTGTCTTCAAATCTCAGCTTTCCTGCTTTCTTGCATGAGAGTATACATGTGGTTAAAATCTTGGATGTCAGAACCAGACTGCCTGGGTGTGAATACCAGCTTCCCAATTTATTATCTATGTAGCCTGGAGCAAGTTGCAGAATTCTCTGTACTTCAGTTTTGTCCTTTGGCAAAACGGAACATATAGTCGTACCCATGTACATGTTAGTAGTGCGTGTCTGTATGCGTGTGGTACATGTAAGGCACTTAGGACATACGGTGTCCGACAGATATTACATGTTCGTTAAGTATTAGCTCTTACTATTTCATTTTATTAAGGAGAAATAAGTGCCTGTCATCAAGTGTCAGGGAAACCTGTGGATAATTGGGATACATTAGTAAACCAATATTCCTGCTTCCATGCTAACATCTATTACAGAAAATAGAAATTACACTAAAAGCATAATTTAAAAGCAAATAATAGGTAAGTTAGAACGTGACAGGGGCTATAAGAGAAAAACACAGCGACGGTGGGGGGGGGGATGTTGAGAGGGCCAGAGATGGTACAGGTTGCAATTTTAAACACACTAGTCAAAGGAGAGTTAGTGACATGGTAACGTGTATAGAGACAAAAGTGCGTGCCATGCAGGTATCCAGGGGAAAAGCATTTGAGATAGAACACACAATCTGTGGAAAAGATTTGTGGCAGAAGATGCCTGCTACGTTCAGGGCCTGGAAAGAAGGCTCGTGTGAGAGAAGGAGAAGGACAGGATCAGAAACTGGATTTAAAAATTGGAACTGAGGGAAATCAAATGGGACCTTATAGATTCCTATAGGTTTTACTTTTGTGAAGTGGGAATCACTGCATAGTTTTGAGCAGAGTGGTGAGATGATGTGAATTACACTTTGAATGAACCCTCTGATTGCTGTATTAAGTGATTCCTGGGAATCAAGGGTAGAAGTAGGGAGATTTGGTAGGGGGCTATTGCAGTAATCCAAGCTAGAGATGCACATTGCACTAACCAGGGAGATGCTGGAATAGGGGAGTTGGCAAGAATTAGTCAGATTCTGGATGTATTTTGAAGGTAGAGACCACACGTTCTCTAACAGATTTGATATAGGGAAATAAAGAATGTTAAGAACGATTCTGTGATGTGGGTGGGGGGCGGTAGGGAACCAAAAATGCAGTTTTAAACTTGAAACAACTAAAATGTCTATTAGACATCTAAGCAGACAATGTCAAGTAGGCAGTGTAATATACCTGTGAATCTGAGTTCAGTAGAGTGTTCAGAGCTGGAAATGTTAACAGATAAAGAAAATTAGAAGTGTAGACAAGATTGGAAAATATTATAGCTTTTGAAAAGAAGTCTGAGCCCCAGGACACTTGAAACGGAAGAAATTAGGAAGAAAAGAAAGAACCATTAGGGAAGATCCAGAATGGGTGGTCAGTAAAGCAGGAGGGAAACTGAGTTTTGGTATCATAAAAGTGGAGGGAAGAATGTGCACTGAGGAAGAAAAAAGGGTTAACTGTGTAAAATCCTGCTGATAAAAGCTGAGCACGGATTGAGTTGAGGATGGAAATTGAAAATATGTTTAGCAATATGTAGACATAAGGTGACTTTGACAAAAACATTCAGTGGAGTGTTTTTAACATTAGATTACAGACAGTGAGTAAAGACAACTCCTTTGAGGTGGTTTGCTATGAAGGAAAATGAAGAAGTAGAGTAGCTGATGGAGGAAGAATTGTAAAAGATTGGATGTCCCGATGGGGAAAATAATAGGATATTTTTATGCTGAGAGGAATGACAGACAGGATGGAAGGTATAATGTAGAAGAAAGAGGGAAGAATTACCCATGGATATATTAAGTAGGTGGGAGGAGATAGGCTCTTGTGTACAAATGGAAAATCTGCTTAAAGAGAAGGTGGAAAGATGGATCTTGGGGCGCCTGGGTGCCTCAGTCATTAAGCATCTGCCTTTGGCTCAGGGCATGATCCCGGCATTCTGGGATCAAGCCCCACATCAGGCTCCTCTGCTGGGAGCCTGCTTCTTCCTCTCCCACTCCCCCTGCTTGTGTTCCCTCTCTCGCTGGCTGTCTCTCTCTCTGTGTCAAATAAATAAATAAAATCTAAAAAAAAAAAAAAAAGATGGATCTTATGGAGGAAGATATCAGGTGAGTGAATGCAATGTTGGTCATTTCTAGAATTTTTCTTTCCCATTACCTTAATGATCTCAGTTGATGAGGCAGTAATGCCATCATTGGAGAATGCAGATCAGCTGAAGAGGTATTGGAGGTTTCAGGAAATAGGAAAACATGTAAAACAGTCATCTGAAGGACTGAGCAAAGAATAAAGGGTGTAGAGTATGACTACCTGGTGGCAGCACGGTCCTCTTTGTTCCTCATTCAGCTGAAGGAGTGCCGTGCAAAGGAGATTACAAGTTACATCTGACCCGCATCGTGATTTTACATCAGAGAGATGCATGAGGGAAGCCACAGTTTTCAGGCCAAGAGGTTACAGTGATTGACAATGAAATAGAAAGTGAGCAAGAGGGAGATCTGGACTTGAAGAGGGTTAGAGAATGAAAACATGGTGGTATCCATGGTCTAGGTGGAGTGGAAAGATTCCTGGGTCCAGGATACCTGAAGATTATAGCTAAAATGATAAAACATAACTGGTCAGAGAATGAAACACATTGACAGTTATGGGGTATGGATGGAATTATTGGTAATAAGATTAGTGACCCTGAGAGTGAGAGGCTGAGGTATGGTGGAAAACAAGATCATAGGAGAAAAGTTTCAAGTAACTAAAAGAACAAGGAATTGGAAGAAGAATTTATGTTTATTTGAAAACACCATGACTTTAAAAAGTAGTATTGAAGAGAGCCAGGAACTAAATTCTTAGCAGTATTATTCTCTACCATCTCACAGTTTTTCCATGAAATTTGAAATCTGAAAAAAGTGACCATAATTTGTGATTTATAGTCATAATCCCCAACACTGGTAATTTGAATAAAATAAAACTGAGACTGGGTATACTGAAGACACACTATCAATATTTTGTTAGTTAATGGAAATACTGGGGAAATTCTGACCAGAGTAAAACATCTACTGAAGTCTGTGCTTGCTGAGAAATAACTCTTAAAAAACCATATTTTCATTTAAAGTTGAATTTATGATTATTAATAATATTCTTTTCTTTGAAGTAATAAAATTTTCTAAGAGAAGCATTATCTCATTCTATTTAAATGGACAATTAATGAATAAAAGTAACTCAAATAAGTCTTGATAACTTCAGTTAAAATTCATTGCAAGCTACACTAAAGAATCGCATCAAATACTAATGTTGCATCTGAATGTACTGTAGCATAAATGGCCTCATTTTGTATAAAATTTGTAAGAGATTTACACTGATTTGAGTATGGAACTATCTGAATTCTCTCTAGATGTTTCAGCATCAGATAATCATGATACTCTGAAGCATAAATTTCAAGAACCTAGTTCACTTGGCACTTATGCATTGCATGTTAGATACAAAAATATTTGTACCTAGTGAAGTGGGAGTCTTGACGGCAATGCTTGGAATATATATTTTTCTTTTGGTAAATTTTTTGAATTCTGTTCGCACTATTACAATCTTTTAACCAAAAGCAGCTTAAAAACCACTATTCTCAATTGAATGCTTATAAAATGTAACATAAATTCCATTTTATGGTTTTATTAGCATCACAAACAACAGAAAATTTCAGTACTATAAACAGATACATAGATTTCAATGAAATGTCATCATTTACTGTCTAATTCCTGCTTCTTTTCCTGAGACCTAACATAGGATTGAACCTGTATTTGCTGAACATCCAAAGTAATCAGAGAGGAAGAAAAACCCTATGAGACTGTTGACTCCGGGAACCAAACCGAGGGTTGCAGAAAGGGAGATGGATGGGGGGATGTGGTAACTGGGTGATGGGCATTAAGGAGGGCATGTGATGTGATGAGAACTGGGAGCACTGGGTGTTATACTGAACTGATGAATAACAATTGTTTTTCTTCTTCCAATCCATGAGCATGAAGTATCTTTCCATTTCTTTGTGTCATCTTCACTTTCTCTCATCAGTGTTTTATAGTTTTTGGAGCACAGATCTTTCACCTCCTTGGTTAAGTTCATTCCTAGGTACTTTATTATTTTTGGTGCAATTGTTATATATATAGTTGTATATAGAATTGTTTTATTAATTTCTCTTTCTGCTACTTTGTTATTAATGTTTAGAAATGCAGTGGATTGCTGTATATTGGTTTTGTATTCTGCAAACTTAAGGAATTTATTTATCAGTTCTAGTAGATTTTTGGTGGACGCCTTAGGGTTTTCTATATATAATATCATGTTATCTGCAAATAGTGAAACTTTTACCTCTTTCTTACCAATTGGGATGTCTTTTATTTCTTTTTCTTATTTAGTTGCTGTGTCTAGGACTTCCAGTACTATGTTGAATAAAAGTAGTTAAAGTAGATATCCTTGTTTTGTTCAGTTTTTCACCACTGAGTGTGATGTTAGCTGTGGGTTTTTCATATTTTTTATGTTGAGGTATAATCCCTCTGAACGTACTTTGTTAAGGGTTTTTATCATGAATGGATGTTGTACTTTGTCAAATGCTTTTTCTGAATCTATTGAAATGATCTTATGGTTTTTATCCTTTCTCTTGTTGATGTGATGCATCACGTTGATGGATTCGTGAATACTGAGGCACACTTGTATCTCAGGAATACATCTCACTTGATCGTGGTGAATATTTTTTTAACGTGTTGTTTGATTTGGTTTGTTAATATTTTGTTGAGGATTTTTGCATCTATGTTCATCGGAGATATTGGCCTGTAGTTTTCTTAACATAATCATTGATAGGTAAGTACTCATTGCCATTTTGTTACTTGTTTTATGTTTGTTTTTGTAGTTCTTCTGTGTTTCTAGCTTCTCTTGCTCTCTTCTCTCATGGTTTGTTGGCTTTTCTTTAGTGATATACTTGGATTCCCTTCTCTTTATTTTTTGCATATCTCTTACTGGTGTTTGATTTGTGGTGACCATTAGGTTTGTATATAACATCTCATGCATATAGCAGTCTATATTAAGTTGATCATCTTCGCTCCTCTCCTTCCATGTTTTAGCTCTATCATATTATACTTCATATCGTTTTATTTTATGATTTCCTTGACTGATTTTTATAGCTACACTTATTTTTACTGCTTTTGTGTTTCTTACTTTTCTTACTCCTCCTTATGGTCTTTTCTTTCCACTCAGAAGTCTTCTTTAACATTTCTTGTAGGGCTGGTTTAGTGGTCTCCTGCTCTTGAAAGTAGTGGCCTTATGAAGAAGAGGTCCTGTAGTGCCCTGCAGTGCACTGTCCCTCGGTCACCAGAACCTGCTGCTGCAAGGGTGTCTCCTATGTGTGCTGGGTGTACCCTGCTGTTCTGCCTGAGCTGCCTTTACCGTTAGTCCAGTCATCTGCAGTGGCTGCCTTTGCCTCTGTGGACAGGCTCTGATACCTGTGTTGGTAGTGGGTCAGTCTGGGGCTGCTTGGGTTTGAGTTGAGTTGGACCAGAAATTTCCCAAAGGTGCAGTAGCATGGGATGACAGGAGAATGCCGGGAGGCTGTGAAGTGCCAGCAAGGTTGTGCTGGCGGGGGGCAGGGGAGCGACATGTAGCTGCTGGGGAATGAGGCAGGCTGTGTTGGAGGGGGCAGATCCTCAGAATCGTGAGGGCACAGGATGCATAGCATTAGCAAGATTTGCAGTTGTCTGCTGTGGGAGGAGACCTGGAGCAGAGGCCTGGTTGGAGGGAGCATGTTCGCAGGAAAGCATGTGGGTGAGGCAAACTGTGAGTACGTTAGGTAGTGAGTGTTGGAGCCATGCTGATTCCTGCAGGTGTCTCAGTGTTTTGCTGGGGGATGGGAGAAGGAAATGGTACCTGTTAGCTCCTTTGTTGCTGGAGAAATCTCCCAACAATTCCTGCCCCTCTGGCGCAAGTTCTGAGATTAATACACAAGTCCCCCTCCCCCATATATCCCAGGCATTTTTCAAACTGCTGCTTCTATGTTGTATTTCTGTGGGGCTCTTTGTTGTGGGCAGGGACTCAGTTTCCTCTTGCCGTCCTGGCTCTCCCCGGAGCTTACTGATTTTTAAAGTTCCAGGTTTTAAACCCTGCCAATTTTAAGAACTTATGAAATTCAGGCCCTCTGTTTTTCAAAGTCAAATGTTATGGGGAGTCATCTTCCTCATGTGGGATCCCTGGTGTAAGAGTCTGTTTCTCTCCCCTCTGCACCCATGGCAACCCTCCTTCCTGTGGACAGTCTATTTAGCTCCAGCCTATGTCTCTGCTCTTCCTACCCTCTTCAATGTGGACTCTTCTTTACATTTAGCTGTGAAGAGTTCTTTCTGCCAATCTTTGGGTTGTTTCCTGGGTCATTTACACTGATGTCGATGTTATCTAGTTGTATCCATGGGAGGAGGTAGGCTTAGAGTGCTCCAACTCTGCCATCTTCCCCGGAGGAAGTCTATTTACTCCTATCTTTAAATCTTTAAAAATAATGTACCCTAGGTCCAGGGAATTGAAGAAATTCCCCAGATCAACCAGAAAGTTAACAGCACAGCAAATACTATATAACAGCCCCCATTCCCTTCGGGCAAAACTGCTTTCAAGCCTTCTCCTACTTCATTGTTAAAGTTTGGTAGGCTTAACCCAATCAACATAATCCGTTCTCTTAGGCAAAGATGTTGTTTCTGGAGAGGATGTGGACCAATCAAGATGAATTTCAGAATGGCTTCTGGAAAGCATGGGCAAACTATTCTCTCTCACTGGATATTTATAAAGCACCTTGTAGATTTGATTGCTATTGTTCACTGCCCTACAACCCTGAGAGTAATTCCTCTGGCAATTCAGATGAGTTAGCACAAAGACAAAGACACTGAGTTCTTTGAGGTAGCATTGAGCCAATAGATCACCAAACCATGAATCCTGTCTTACATCTGAACTTCCACTTATATGAGCTAATAAGTTATTTTTATTAAGAGAAAAAGGTCTTCCCTGTACTCTTGGCATTTTTGTACTCCCTTCTCCAATTCAGACTCTGGAAGAAGCCAAACCTACTGCTCTCCCCAACTCCTGACTGCTGATGGCTCACTTACAGTAGACCAGACTGGGAAAGGAGACTTACTCCCAGCAGTGTGTGTGTGTGTGTGTGTGTGTGTGTGTGCATGCTTTGGCTTATTTCATTGAGCTGGACATATTAATTATTGATGTGGGGTTCTTACAATACCTAAGAGTAACCAGAGAACTCATAAGACCCCTCGAGATGAGCAACCAGTGGCATTAGCAGGCATTGAAATCAGAAATATGAAGGTGCTAAGAGATCCAAGAATCAAAGCCTCGGGTATATGTAAGCAATAGTCACACCCAATATTTTTAAAGTGACAGCAAATACATTTGCTGTGTGGGTGTTCAATGTATCTTTATTCAGGTAAGTTTTCCTAGAAAAAAAAATTTAAAAAGCTATTTGGTTCCCAAAATAAATTTCATAAATACTATATTTTCTTTAATTTTTTTCCACCTTCAGATGCCCACCCCCTTCAGCAGCAAGCCTTACCAAACACATTGTCATCTAAAAGTCTGGGAAAATTCAATAAGAATCCTCTTACTCTTTCTTTTAAAACAATTTTTTTTTCCTAAATGTTTTCACAAAATACATTTTGCACCATGTAATACGTACTATCTTGGAAGATATCAGTAGATCTTCAGTAGAACAGGATTTGAAGGTCACAATATCCTTGATCCTGTTTGCACATCACTGATTGTGTTCATATTACTCAGTGTTTGATTACAGGCTCCATTCTCTGAACTCAGGAGATGTTTATGGCCTTATTGGTTGTGGAAATCATTAGGATATCCCTTTTTATTTATTGTTGTTCTCATTCAGCACTTTGCTCGAGTTTCTCCTATTCTTTCAGAGTCATCGGTATTTGGTAACAACAACAACAACAACAAAACCCTTGACTTGTATCTGATTCCACGTAATCCTCCCTGTTAGTCTGACCCTAAGGATGCAGTTTGGACAGTCTATTGCTTCCTCCCCTTACCTCCGACTATGATACTTTAAAGCAAGACTAAGAGTTGCCCATTCTTCTGTACCTTAGCAGAATATAGTGTTGTATATCTCCAAAGCTCTTTCTTGAGGAGTCATAGTGTAAAGCCTGTTATTCATCCTGGAAATGTCTAAATTCAGAAAATTAATGACAATCCCAAATTAATCTTCATATACATATTATGTCTTTAGAATCAATGTAGATATACATTTCTGTCTTCTAATCTTCATATGTGATCCTAATTATTAAGAAATAAATGTGTAGGTAATGTTGCAGTTTTAACTGGTTTCCATGTAGTTTGGTACCCTCTGGTTCATTTTCAGTTTTTTTATAAATTCTCTCATTCCTTATTTTTCTTCATTTGTTTTGCTAATTTTTCTTATTCCTTTAATTACTATTATTTAATAATTTTATATTTTCAGAAGAGTTGCAGAAATTCTTCAGTGACTTCCTACTTGCCCTTTACTCCATTTCCTCTAAGGATGACATCTTACATAATACTTACCCCAACTTACAAGTTAACACTAATATGATAGGGAACAAAAACTACAACTTTAATTCAGATTTTACCAGCTTTTTTCCATTAATGTTCTTTTTATTTTGTTTTGTTCCAGTATTTAATATATGATATACCATGTTACATTTTCTTCTGAGTGTTCTCCAGTTTTGAGTTCTCAGTACTTATTTATTTTTCATAAACTCAACCCTTTGGTAGTGTAATTGTCAGGTGTTTTGGAGTATGTCTGTCCATTTGGGTTTGTCTGCTGTTTTCTAATGAGTCACGGGATTTATGGATTTGAGGGGAGAACGTCACAGAAGTGAAGTGTGCCTGTCTCATCACATCATCCCCACTCCTTTTTTTGTAACCTTAGCTTCCCTCTGCTTCACTGTCACAACCCTGATTTCTGAACTTGCACTTATTATGAGAATATTAAAATATTCCAACATAAATGGACTTATTTTCTATAATGAGGTTTATATCTGGAATTAATATATTCTACTCTTTAGCATCATGAGGCTTAGTTGACCCGCATGATTTGAGGTAATTTATAATAAAAAAAAGTCATGATTTCTAACAGTATTTTGTAAGAATTCTTGTTAGTCACTGATGTAAAGTATCTAAGACCTAGTTTCCCCTTTTCCCATTACAGAAAACTGCAGATTTTATATAAAAATCTCAAAAAAGAACTGTGTTTAATTATGAACCCAAATGATTGACATAAATTGGTAAATTCCCTTGACAACCTAGACAACTCTTAGTTAATATAAAAGTTTTATAATAAAAAATGTACTCAATGCCATGTATTTTAATAATTACTTCTCAAAAATTTAGAGCTAAATAAGAAAATCTATTATCAAGGGGATAAAATGCAAAAGAGCTATGATTCCAGCTTTAAAAGATTCCTCTAAAAGTTATTTTGAATATTATGCTATACTGAGATTGATTGAAAGTTAAGAACTACTTCTCATTAAGTCAAATTAGATATAATGGGAAACTACTTACCCATCGATTACTTACATCTTTTCTTTCTTTCTTCCCTTTTTTTTTTTTTTGAGTTCTCATACATAGACACACACTTCTTTTTTGACTTCTAAGAAGGGCATTTTGAAAATATATGGTAATATAGCATACATTCTCCTCACTTTAGTTAAATGATGAAATTTTAATTATGTAAACCTTTGTAATGTGGGAGATGTTAATTTTATAAATACATACAGGACAAAAATAACAAGGTAGTTTAAATAAAATCTGGATACAATTCTCCAACTTGTGGATAAAAAGAATTATGATTTCTTAAGATAAATCAATATTACTCTCTTTAAAAGGTGATTCATGTATATTTTCTAAAATACTGTTTTAATTCTGTAATTTGCATATTTAACATAAACATTATAATTCAATTTCTTTAATCTTGTTGGAGATCTTATTTTAGGTTCTTTTGCTAATAGTTTTCTTAATGAAACTTGAGGTGAAATAAACTCATTCAATTGATTTCTCAAATTGAGATATCTTTGTCCACATGGCATTTTAACTATTTTCTCTCTTACAGATATCTTGAATCTTTAAACTGTTTGTGATGATGGCAACTGTAATTCTTCTAACAGCAGTTATTTCCTGCTTTTTTGTTAACTTGTTTTTCTCACCTAGAGATTGTGATTCAGTTTATGATGGCAGAATCCTTCATCATGTGCTACTGTTGTGGCAGGTGCAATAGAAGAAAACAGTGGGAGAAGAAGGGGGAAAGGGGGCCTGTAAAAGGAAGAGAAAGAGAAGTGCTGTGTTTTAGAAAGATACGGAAAACTATGCAATTTGGTTAGAGTATGAATCTCAATCCTTAATACACAAAATATGCCTTTTTATTTGTATTATACTAGTATAGATTTCCAACCAGTCAATTGTTACATCAGGTAAGGCAGAAATATCTAAACATAAGTAGACAGACTCTATAAAGCAAATTATAATATTAACAGCAGTGAACTTGTTGCCTATGTTTTTTAGTTTTGGGAAGAAAGGCTATTCCTCTGTATTGATATAAAATTGACATATAACATTATATTAGTTTCAGGTGTACAACATAATAATTCACATGGTTACAAATTTTTTTTTCTTCTGGTGAGAAGCTTTAACATCTACTCTCTTAGCAATATTCAAATGTACACTATAATTTTATAAATTATAGACACCATGCTGCACATTACATCCCCAGGATGTATTGTTTATCTTATCACTAGAAGTTATAAACCACTTTTGTCCATTTTGCTATTAGAATAGAACAAGAAAGCTTTCTTATTATTGTTTAGTTGTTTTGTTGTGATGGTTGCTGCTGATTATATATATTATATATTGCTGATTGTATATATTATATATATTAGATATATAAGAAAGATGTGATATATATGTCATATCTTTCCTTACTTTTTATCTCCAGTTCTTTATCATGCTTTAAATTTTAGAGTCAACACTAAATAAAAATTGGCAGTTATCTTGTCAACATGGTCAATGGAGATACATAATTTATGTTCATGGGACTATCTTATCTATTGCAAATTTCATGGTTGCCAGATGCTCCTAAATCATTACGATTTACTATAACCCCTTAGTTCACTTTCCTCAGTAGAATATTCATCAGTAGTAGGATCAGTGCAAAGTGAATACTTGCTAATCCCAGATTGTTTTAGGTCAGACAACATGGAAATAAAAATTTGAATGGCTTATTAAATTATAAAAATACAACTGGCTACATATGTTTTAAGCAAGCATATCATTATTCAGGCCATTTATTCAGGCCATTGTAATTAAAATGAAAGAAAATACAAAAACAAAATCCAACCTTAGGAGAGGTATCCCTCTGTTTCTACATGGAACCAATTTATTCCAGACATAAATACAATAAACTCAAAGGCAAATATATAGTTTTTCCCACATCCTATAGCATGTTTGTTAACCATATGTAAAAAATTGCCGTTAACCCACATGCCTTGGCAAGAAATTTATGTTCTTTTTATTTTTATCCTTAAAGTAAAATTGTAGGTCACTGTCATTGAAATAATAGTACTTTTATCAACCTAAAAATTGTCACCATTTTGTTTTAGTCCATAGGATCAATTATTTGCATATTCTCAACACTTACTAAATTCACCTGAGGATCCTTAGAAGACTCAGTAATGAAAGTGAATACAGTTTTCTAACAAAAGCATCTCACTGTTCTTAAATACTTAATATATTCTATTTTTCTGTTTTGGTGGATAAAGTTCTCTGATCAGTTGCTGAATTCCTGTTTTGCTTTCTTTTACAGGTAGAGCATAACTATTGTCTGAAAGCAATTTTCTGTTACTGCTTAATTTTACATCTGAGCTCAATACAGAATTCTACTCTATCAAGTTTTTACAACAATAGATTTATTTTTATTGATCAATGACTTTAAGAGAAATAAACTTGCCTCCTTACTAATAAAAAGAATAGCGGAACAATAAACCAGTAGAACTATATAAAGAATTCAATCAGATGCCACATTAATGAAACTACAATGACAGCTCCCTTTCCTGTAGCCAAGTACTTTTGACACAAATTATATAAGATATAAAATGTCAGGTTCTTGACTTTGCCATTGTTATTTCCTCCAAGTATGATTAATAAGTGATACTTTTGGTAAAATGATCCGTATATACCATGTTTGTTTCAATTCTACTTACATGTTAGACTCAGTGAGAAATTAGTAATTTATGTTTATAATCATTGAGTGTTAAAATAATTTAGCACAATGAAAGATACTGTATATGATTTAAATTAAATTCAGTGAAGGCTCTTCTGCAATCACATTGGAAAAAAATTAAATGCTTCTTTTCAGTCTTAATCGAACCTGATACTTCTTAAACTAGAAAACCTGGGCTCCTTACAGCTGAAGATAATGATTCTCAAGGTTTAATGTAGAAAATGAAATTTCTGTCTTCAGATATATTGACTGTAGGAAGCCTCTTATGAGCACTGTTCAAAAAAAAAAAAGAATTTCAAAGCATTTAGGAGATTGGGATCATGAAAAAACAGTAATCTTTAAAAAGCTTTCTTCCTATATTTATTTCTTCAATCCATTCTTCCTCTACTGTTGCCTTCACTAATTCTACTGCACTGCTTTAAAATAAATGCCCTCTTCAGACAAATGACTTTTCTCTTTTTTGGCCAATATTACAGCTAATAATAAGCACAAGTGCTTTTCATCTCCAAAGTGCTTTACAAGTATAAATCAACCTCCTCAGCAGCCAGGAGAAGGAAATTAACATTATCTCCATTATACAGACAGGAAAACTAAAGAACCACAACAGAAAAGTTGAGTGCTGATGCCAAGGTGTAAGGCACAGAAATACATTAGAATGAAGCGTTTTCCAAGTTACTCGAGAGTATTCAATTTCCTAGAACATCAAAATGTCTGAGTGGCTATTCTGTTAAGGTCATAAACTACTGTTCTGTAGGGATACATATCATTTATTAACTTGTGGAAATCATAGAATGCATGCTTTTTTTTTTTTTTAAGATTTTATTTTTAAGTAATCTCTACAGCCAATGCAGGACTTGAATCCATAACCCTGAGATCAAGGTTCGCATCCTCCACCGACTGAGCCAGCCAGGCACCCCAGAATGCATGCTTTCATAGGTACTTTTATAAGTACTCCCCCAGAACACTTTCTCTAATTAAGCCCTGCATATTTATTTAATCTGTATGTTTGGGCACATACATTTTTTTGACAAATTAATGTGTATCAATATGCATTACATGCCACATGATGTATATTTTCTGTTTCTTATACTTTTCTATGTAACTACATCTCTTCTTTTAGACTCATTCACTCCTTAACAGAAGAAGCTGTCTCCCACTGTTTACTCCCGGGCCTCCCACACAGAAGTACAGGCACTAACCACAGGCATTCAATGTAGTAGATGATGGCTGGAGATGCTACTAATCCACTAGGGTTTGAACAACCTGCAGGCCACTGGGCTTTGCACTGAATGGAATGAAAAACAGGTTAAGGAATCTTTGTGTAACATGTAGCTTGGCTGCCATTTATGTTCCTCAAGTACCACTCCAAAGGAAACAGAATAACATTTTGTTGTCTCAATGTAGGAGACAATAAAATGGTATTTACTCATGAGTAAATTTTATTTTACAAATAAAGCTCAAAACCTTGGATGTATCTCCCAGGTCAGCCCAATACTACCTAATAAGAAAGATTTTCATCTCTCCAGTGCTCTGCAATTCTAGAAAGTCTTTGGCGTATTACCTAGTAAAGCAAATTAGGATGTTGTTTCCCCACCCCTTCCACCTCCCCAAAAGAAAACCTGCCTCAGGCTTTATTCTTTCTTGGGAGAAATTTTCTTTCAAAGCAAAGAAACTTATATGAACTCTTTGGATATGCTGTTTTTATCTCTTTTACACTAATTTGCCTCCAACTAATGGGTCTTATTTGGAGTTTATTCAATTCTAAGAGTCTAGAATATTCGGAAATTCTCTAGTCCAGGGGTTGGCAAACTATCAGCTGCGGGCTAGATCTGGACCACAGACTGTTTTTGTACAGCCCATGAGCTAAAAATATTTTTATACATCTTTAGAAGGTTGTAGAAAAGAACAAAGAAGAATATGCGACAGTGACTACATATGGCCTGTAAAGCATAAAATGTTTTACTGTCTTGCCCTTTGAAAAAAAGTTTGTCAACTTCTGCCAATTAAATCATTCCCTCAGAATCTTATTCTATGATATGACTTGGGGGTGTTAATATTTTTTTCCAGCTTTATGGAGGTATGACTGACAAAGAAAAATTGTATATATTTAATGTATACAACATGATGTTTTGATATATGTATATATTGCAAAAAGATGACCATGATCAAACTAATTCACACATCCATCACCTTACATAGTTACCTTATCTTTTTTCTTTTGTAGTGAGAACACTTGAGATCTGTTCTCTTAGCAAATTTCAAATACATGATGCGTTTTAATTTACTATAATCACCATGCTTTAGGTCTTCAGAACTCATTCATCTTAGAACTGATTCTTTGTATCATTTGATTAGTATTTCCTCTTTTCTCCCAACCCCCAGCCTCTAGGAACCACCCTTCTACTCTGTGTCACTATGAATTCCACTTTTTTACGAGTCCACATGTAAGTGAGATCATGTGATATTTGTCTTTCTGTGTTTGGATTATTTCCCTTGGTATAATGTTCTCAAGATTCATCTGTGTTGTTGCAAATGGCAAGACTTTCACCCCTTGTAAGACTGAATAATATTTCATTATATATTTCTACACCACATTTTCTTTATACATTCATTGGTTGACAGACACGTTGTCTTCGTATCTCAGCTACTGAGAATGATGCTACAACGAACATGTCAGTGTAGATATCTCATCAAAGTAGTGATTTTATTTCCTTTGGGTATATACTCAGAAGTGGGATTTCTGGGTCATATGGTAATTTTATTTTCACTTTTTGAGGCACCTCCGTACTGTTTTACATAATGGCTGTACCAATAGACATTCATGCTAATAGTGTGCAGTGGTTCCCTTTTCTCCACATCCATGTAAACACTTGATATCTTTTGACTCTGATAATAGTCACGCTAACAAATATGAGGTTATATCTCATTGTAGTTTTGATTAGCATTTCCCTGGTGATTCGTAGTGTTGACCATCATTTTATATACCTGTTGTACATCTATATATCTTCTTTGGAAAAATGTTTATTCAAATTCTTGGCCAATTCCTTAATTGGGTTATTGATTATTATTATTATTATTGCTGTTAGGTTGTATGAGTTCCTTATATATTTTGGATATTAACACCTTATCAGTTATAATGGTTTACAAATATTTTTTTCCCATTTTTTGGGTTGCTTTTTCATATTGTTGATTGTTTCCATTGCTATGAAAAATTTTTCAGTTTGGTGTAATTTCACTTATCTACTTTGCTTTTGTCTTCTGTGCTTTTAGTGTCAAATCCAAAAAAAATCTTTGTTAAAGCCAGTGTCAGTGAGCTTTCCCCCTATGCTTTATTCCAGGTGTTTAATGGCTTTGGGTCTTTTGAACTCTTTAATCCACTTTCACTTGATTTTTGTATATGGTATAAAATAGAAGCCAATTTCATTCTTTTACATGTAGATAACCAGTTTTACCCACACCATTTATGGAAGAGACTATCCTTTCCCCATTGTGTATTCTCAGTGCCTTTGTTGAAAATTCTTGACTGTAAATGTGTGGGTTTTTTCCTGGGCTATTTGTTCTGTTCCACTGATCTATGTATCTGCTTTTATGCCATTATCATACTATTTTGATTGCTGTAGCTTTGTAATATAGTTTAAAATCAGGAAGTGTAGTGCCTCCACCTTTGTTCTTCTTGCAGAAGATTGCTTTAGCTATGCAGGGTCTTTTGTGGTTCCATACAAATTTTAGTAATTTTTTTTTCTTTTGCTATTTCTGTGAAAATGACATTGCACTGAATCTGTAGATCATTTTGGGTAAAATGAGCATTTCAAAAAGGTTAATTATTCTGATCAATGAACATGGGATATCTTTCATTTATTTGTGTTTTCTTCAATTTCTCTTACCAGTGTTTCAGAGTTTTCCTGGTACAGATAAACCAAAAAACCATTAAGGATAAACTGAAAAATAATGAAATTGGTTAACTGCAAATGGTGAGGAATGGAATGAAAGAGATATAAAGGCAATGTCATTTTCTGAGAATATGATTTTGTACAATGTTAGCTTTTGGAACCATGTCAAGATTCTATATATTCAATAATTATATTGCATTAAAGGAGATAGAAAGGGGAAAACAAAAAAATATAAATATGAAGAAAACTTGAAACAAATGATTCCACCTTTTAAAAATGAACAGTGAGATCCCAATGATGAAAATAAGAAAAAGGGGAAGAAAAAGAATTCAAGTAATCTATGAGCGTGGTGGTAGACTATATTCCTTTAGTTTTGAGGAGGATAAGGTACTTGAAAGCTGCAAATAAATTCTGAACTCTTTCAGTAGTTCTCCTACTAAAACTTAGCTTTATAGATGAAATTATATTGAAATTATTTTAGATATACTATCGGATTGAGCAAATAAACAAATTGCTAATATTGCTGGGAGCAGGGCTCTCAGTTTAGAGGAAGAGAGTTACACATACTGGGTAGGGGAAGATCAAGAAAAAATTGAAATAGAATTAGAAATATTGAAGTGAACTTGAGATTTCTAAAATATGTATGTGTAAAAGTATATATACATAAACATACAGTCAGTTCTCATTATTCATGGTAGTTATGTTTTATAAAGTTGCTGTAAACACTGAATTAACAAATTTTCTTGGAGAAAACTTGGTTAAGTTTCTCAGACAGTCTGGTCATGTTGCCATCAACAGATCAACATATAACCTTGTTTTCTGTGTATTTCTATTTAAAGACGTCTTATTTAATGTGTCATGTCAACTAATTAACATTGAACTCACATCCAATAGCACTGTAATTCATGCCTGAACAAAACCTATCTAACAGGTATATTCTCTCTAAGGCACATCACAGTTCTTGCCCTTAGGAGCAGTAGGTAGTATTTCAGTGCTACCCTTGGTGGTCTTTTTAAACAGTGAACTGACAAAGATCACAAAAATGCAAAAAACGGTGCTGTGTAGACCACCAAAAGATACTTGTCTACCATATGGAAACTGAAATAAGCAAGCAGAGTTACATCCTGTTTGACCTCAACTGATATATTAGTGTTTCCAGAGAAATAGAACAAATAGGAGGGAGGGAGGGAGAGAAAGAGAGAGAGAGGAGAGATTGGTTTATTATAAAACAACTGACTAAGTCATGGGATGCCTGGATACTTAATTAATAGTATTTCTGTGTGCATCTGTGCAGTGTTTCCAGATACAATTAGCATTGGAATTCATAGATTGAGAGAAGAAGATTGTCCTCCACAATGGACTGGGCATCGTCCAATCCACTGAAGTCCTGGTAGAACAAAAACTCAGAAAAGAGAAGGGAGAAATTCAGTCTCTCTCCGCCTGACTGCTTGAGCTGAGTATAGGTCTCCTGCTCTCAGACTGGGACTTTAACACCTTTGGTCCTGTGGTTCTCATGCTTTCAGATTTTGACTAAAACTCACACCGTTGTTTCTCCTCGTTCTTAGGCCTTCAGATTTGGACTGGAACTACACCATCCACTTTCTTTGATCTACAGCTTATGGACTGTAGACTGTAGTACCTCTCAGTTTACATAATCAAATGAATGAATTCCTCATAATAAATCCCAATCCCTCAATCTCTCTTCCTCCCTGCCTCTCTCTATATAGATATATCTATCTATATCTACCTATCATCTCCCTCTCTCTCTCTCTAGAGAGATAGATAGGTAGATATTCTCTCTCTCCCTAGAGATAGATAGGTAGATATTCTCTCTCTCTCCCTCTGTGTGTGTGTGTGTGTATTCTGTTTCTCTGGTGAAACCTGACCCTGACTATTGCAACTAGTTTCAATGAGCACAAATAAATACTTCTTGAGAGAGAGAGAGAGATCCTGATATGTAAAGAAAATACGAAGCCTGGATTTCCACTTAGAAGTTTCCAATATACAGGGGCGCCTGGGTGGCTCAGTTTTTAAGCGTCTGCCTTCGGCTCAGGGCGTTAACCCTGGGGTTCTGGGATCGTGCCCCGCATCAGGCTCCTCTGCTGGGAGCCTGCTTCTTCCTCTCCCACTCCCCCTGCTTGTGTTCCCTCTCTTGCTGTCTCTCTCTCTCTCTCTCTCAGATGAATAAATTTAAAAAAATCTAAAAAAAAAAAAAAGAAATTTCCAATATACATTAGCTTTTAGAGTTGGGAAATCTTCCAGTAAAAAAATCTGTTCTACTTTATATTCTCAGCATTTGTCACTCATTTAACCTATAAAAGAGTATTTTGGCACATATTTCTCTTAATATTCTGGGATAACAGATGCATGATATTATAGCTTTCATGTTCTTACTGTGTATTAAGTGAGGAGTAATTTTAAAAATTTTAGCCATAGGATAGCAGGATTGAATTTGTATTTTAAAAGGATCTATTGCACTACCAGGAAATATATTGGATTTGGGACAAAAGTATCTAGAAACAGTGTTTCCCAAGCTAAAATATTGAGGATCTAGACAGAGAGAGAATCAACATGCTTAAAGAGGATAGAGCATATCTGAGGATTTTGAAAGCACTAGATTTATCAGACCTCTAACACCAACTGGATAAAGAATGTGAATGAAAGGGAGATGAGAATAGTTAGGTTTTTATTGGGGATAAGGTAAATGACATAATTAACTAAAATAGGGAAGAGAAAAAGAGAGGAGAAAAAACGTTTGCTTTAATTTTAAACATATTCATTCGAGATGGGTGTATATATATATATATACACACACACATATATACACACACACATATATATATATATGTAAAATACAATGCTAGTTTAAAGGTCTATTTGAAATCTGTTGTGAAATGTATATTTATTCTCCAAATATCTTAGAGAGCTGATGAAGTGATATTAGAAAATGTGATTATGTAGGTAACATATGTAAAGTGATAAAAGAAGGCTAGAATTGGATCTCTGGAGAAAATAAAATATCCAAGATATAGGCCAAGCATAGAAATCTTTAAAGGACATTGGAAAAATAAGCAAAGTGTTTGGAGAAGAACTAGGAAACATTTTTTATCCACAGAAATCACAAAATTGCTGTTTGAGAAATGAATTTGCCAAAAATGTCAAATGCCATTTTTGAGATACAGCAACCCCTCACAGTCAATTTGATGCTGCAAATAGTGATATAGTTTGTGGGAGAGTTTAGCTAAAGCCTGACTGCAGTGATTTCAAATGCCTTATCATGTATCAAAATCATTGTAAATGTATAATGATTATGATATTGCAGTAGCGAGGAAAAGATATTGTTATGGACAGAATGTTTGTGTCCCCCTAAAATTCGTATGTTGAAATTCTATTTTCCAATGTGATAGCGTTAGGAGGTGGGGCTTTTGAAAGGTAATTAAGCCATGTGGATGGAGCCCTCATGAATGGAATTAGTGCCTTTATTTATTTTTTATAATAATTTTTTATTATATTATGTTAGTCACCATACAGTATATCCCTAGTTTTTGATGTAAAGTTCCATGATTCATTACTTGCGTATAACACCCAGTGCACCATGCAATATGTGCTTGCCTTAATACCCATCACCAGCCTATCCCAGTCCCCCACCCCTCTCCCCTCTGAAGCCCTCAGTTTGTTTCTCAGAGTCCATAGTCTCTCATGGTTCACTCCCCCTTCTGTTTACCCCCCCTTCCTTCTTCCCTTTCTTCTCCTACTGATCTTCCTACTTCTTATGTTCCATAAATGAGTGAAACCATATGTTGACTTTCTCTGCTTGACTTATTTCGCTTAGCATTATCTCCTCCAGTCCCATCCATGTTGCTGCAAATGTTGTGAAATCGTTCTTTTTGATGGCTGAGTAATATTCCATTGTATATATGCACCACATCTTAATCCAGTCATCTGTTGAAGGGCATCTCGGCTCCTTCCACAAGTTAGCTATTGTGGACAATGCTGCTAGGAACATTGGGGTGCATATGGCCCTTCTCTTCACTACGTCTGTATCTTTGGGGTAAATACCCATTAATGCAATTGCTGGATCATAGGGTAGCTCAATTTTTAACTTTTTAAGGGACCTCCACACTGTTTTCCAAAGTGGCTATACCAACTTGCATTCCCACCAACAATGTAAGAAGAATGTAAGAGGGATCCCCTTTCTCCACATCCTCTCCAACATTTGTTGTTTCCTGCCTTGTCAATTTTTGCCATTCTAACTGGCGTAAGGTGCTCAATGTGGTTTTGACTTGAATTTCCCTGATGGCTAATGATTTTGAACATTTTTTTATGTGTCTGTTAGCCATTTGTATGTCTTCATTGGAAAAGTATCTGTTCATATCTTCTGCCCATTTTTTGATTTGATTATTTGTTTCACATGTATTGAGTTTGAGAAGTTCTTTGTAGATCTTGGATACTAATCTTTTATCTGTAGTGTCATTTGCAAATATCTTCTCCCATTCCGTGGGCTGCCTCTTAGTTTTTTTGACTGTTTCCTTGGCTGTGCAAAAGCTTTTTATCTTGATGAAGTCCCACAAGTTCATTTTTTCTTTTGTTCCTCTTGCCTTTGGAGATGTATCATGAAAAGAATTAACATAGTTAAAATGTCCATGCTACCCAGAGCAATCTACACTTTCAGTGCCATCCCGATCAAAATACAATGACATTTTTCAAAGAACTGGAGCAAACAGCCCTTTAATTTGTGTGGAATCAGAAAAGGCCCCGAATCACCAAGGAATTGTTGAAAAGGAAAAACAAAGCTGGAGGCATCACGTTGCCAGATTTCAAGCTATACTACAAAGCTGTGATCACAAAGACAGCATGGTACTGGCACAAAAACAGACACATAGACCAATGGAACAGAATAGAGAACCCAGAAATGGACCCTCGGCTCTTTGGGCAACTAATCTTTGACAAAGCAGGAAAAAACATCCAGTGGAAAAAAGACAGTCTCTTCAATAAATGGTGCTGGGAAAATTGGACAGCTACATGCAAAAGAATGAAACTTGACCACTCTCTCACACCATACACAAAAATAAACTCCAAATGGATGAAAGACCTTGATGTGAGACAGGAATCCATCAAAATTCTAGAGGAGAACATAGGTAGCAACCTCTTTGACATCGGAATTAGTGCCTTTAAAAGAGATTCCAAAGAGCTCTGTAACTCCTTCTACCATGTGAGGACACAGTGAGAAGATGACCACCTTGAATCAAGAAGTGGGTTCTAACTAGACACAAAACCTGCTAGTGCCTGATCTTAGACTTCCCACCCTCCAGAACTGAGAAAAAGAAATGTTTGTTGTTTAAGTCATGCAGTCTATGGTATTTTTGTTACAACAGTCTGAATGGACTAAAACAGATAGAAAAATAGATGGGGGTACAGAGAACCTAGAAAAAGATCCATTTAAAAGCTCTATGGACAAGGGTAGGAAGAGTTTTCTAAACATGACATATTTACAAAATAAAAAAATTAAAGATTTATATAATTACATTAAAATTAAAAACTTATATACATCAGAAGTACTATAAATAAACAGATATGCCCCATCCTTAAAAAGATACAAGCAAGGCAGATGCTTATATATAAAGATCCTGTATAGATAAATAAATATAATTAGCCAAAAAATAACAGATGTAAATAGTCAATTTATAATTGAGGAAGTGCCATAATTATATTCAAATATGCCCAACTTTTAAATATTTTATATCCATTAAGTGACAAATTTAAATATCCAAAAATACCAAATACTGAGAAGATAAAATTAAATGGAAAACTATAAATTACTGCAGAAAATTTAAGTTGGTCAACAAAGTTGAAATGCATTCATCAATATCTAATTATTTGAAAGCCTATATAGTCTACAAAATAAATTTTCTTCCTAAACATTAACTCTGGAGAAATACTGCATTTGTGCAGACGGAAATAGGTTTGAAATTTTTCTTGGCCGTATCATTTCTTATATTGAAATGTGGAAGCAAGCAAAAATTCCTTTAGGAAAATAATAAAGAAAATTTGACATAATTTCAATGAATTATTGTAAGTTTTTATGAAGCAGCAATTAATTTCAAAAACATTAAGTTGAATAAAAAAGTGACTTGCAGAAAATAAAATGCAATATGATAATACATATGTGCAAATGTTTACTACGAAATATTACTATATATTATCTAAATATATATGTAGAGTGGAAGTAGAAAGATGAATGACAATTACAAAAGTCAACCAGAATAGTAATTATGTCTGATGAAAGAAAGAAAGAAAGAAAGAAAGAAGAAAGAAAGAAAGAAAGAAAGAAAGAAAGAAAGAAAGAAAGAAAGAAAGAAAGAAAGAATTGGAAAGAGGAACACAAGAGGCCTCAAATATATTCATAACATTTTATGTCTTAGGTTGATTTTTGGGTGAATATATACTTACACATATACATACATATCTACATATATGCTTATATATTTAATGTTATTTAGCTGAAAAAAATAAAATTAGAAATTAAAGTAAAATCAAAAAGTGGGTAAAATTTTTAAAAATGGATGAAGAGCATCAAAAGTATAAAACTTCAGGTTATAAAATAAATAAGTCATGGGAATGTAACGTACAGCAAGGTGACTATAGCTCATAATACTGTATTACATATTTGAAAATTGCTAGGAGAGTGGATCTTAGAATTTCTTTTCACAAGAAAAAAAATTTGTGACTATGTAAGGTGATACATGTTTAACTAGACTTGTTCTGGTGATCATTTCACAATGATATACAAGTATCAACTTATGATGTTGTACACCTGAAACCAGTATAGCGTTATATGTCAATTATAACTCAAGTAAAAAAATAAAAAGTAAATAAAAGGGGAAAAAGTGAAGTCTAGAGTTAGGCAGTCAATGCAGCATCCTTATTCTGATATATAGTCATTATGTGACCTTGAACAATTCACTTACCCACTCTGGCCATCAAGTTTCTTACTTTTTAATTTAGATAATAGTAGAAAATAGTTCCTCATTTTGTGGTGAGGATTGGTGAAGTCAATACATGTCAAATGCTGAATCAACACCCAGCATATAGTGATATAAACTATTTTTTTTAAATGGACAAAGAAAGCAAAGGGGAGGTAGGAAGTTTGCTAATGAATATGGTTTATGCACCCGAGGAAAAGAGAGATCAATGTAAGATATATCAAAAGTCTTAAAAATTAATCTTCCCACACCCACATATATTCAGGCATTAAGCTGAAAACAAAATGTGAAATGATGAATAAGATAGAGAATGTATTCTCAATAAACATATCTTTTTATAGGGTTTCTCAATCTGGGATCCACAATTGGGATTCAAGGATCTTTGACCTCATATAGTTGAATGAGAAAAAAAAAAAAATCTGTGGCATGTGGTATCATATGAAAATTTTCAGAATCCGAAAGGAGTCTATGACCCCCCCAAAACTTAATATACTCGTAATTAATTTTCATGTAAGTAAACAATTATGTTAGAGTATGGTAGATGTTATAATAAAAATAATGTAGAGCAATGATAAAGAGAGGGCTGACCATCTTGCTTCAGTGAATCTTAAGAGGAGTCCACAGTGGAAATCATACTGGCATTAAAATCTATAGGCGATCCCCCATGCAATACTATTTACAAAGAAACAAACAAAAAAAAACATTCAAGCTGTAGAAAGAAAATGTGTAAAGACATTTCACCTGGGGAAATTCAGCTGGTTTCTAGGGTTGGAGCATAATACACAGGGAGTGGTATTCGAGAAGGAAATCTAGACTATAGGTTTTGGATATGCTGTGGACTAGTTTCTGTTAGATCTCTTGCAAATCTTTAGATTTCTTGTATTCTGAGAAGGTAAAGCAATTGGCTTATGATCCATTCACTAGTGGGGGTAGAGGGACACCCCTGGGATAAAGAAACAAAAGCAGGTGACCTGGTCTACTTTTCTAGTCAATTAGCCTTCCAGGTAAATAGACTGAAGATGTTTACAACGAGGAAAAGGACTTAGCTATTGAATGTCTTTAGATAAAAGGTCATTTATGGTAAATGAACCTATAATCTATGTGGCATGCCTTCCTGATGAATGTCACATAAACTACCTGCCTCTCCAGAGTATAAGATTAGATGTTTTGTAATTTAAATGTTTTCTTCTCCATGTGAGGTAACTCCAGGAACCTCACTTAAAGACTCCATCCATTATTCGGTGCTAGAGGTTCATGCCTTACAGATATCCATGATATCCCAGAGTTCTCCCTCACTTGGTCGAAGTCTCTTGATGTGCTGTACCCTTAAAATAATTAACAAATCTCAAAACTAGGTAAGATCTTTGATTAGTATGCATCTGATTTGACAGTCTGATCCCTTGTATCGCGCACACTGGTTGTAAGCACCCACCCCAGCAAGAATAGCACCCTCACCTTCAGGTAGGACAAACCCTGAGGTACACGTTCTGCTCCAGATCTCCTTGTAGTTAATGGGGGATTTTTGATTGAAGTTGCATCCTCACTTGACTTCATCCCTTCCTCTCTTCTGCTTCCTCCACTCCCTCATCACTTTCCTTTGGTAATAATTCCTTAAGAAATTACTTGCATTTGAATCTTTGTCTCAGCATCTGTTTTTCAAAAACCTGAACTTCTATATATCTATATCTATATCTATATCTATATCTATCTATATACATATATAATGAGATATTTGGACTTTAGCATAACTGTAATACATACAAAAATGGAAACCACTGAAGGGTTTGGAATAGAAAAATCATTCCCAGAATCATGAGAAAATGTTGATGGCAGTGAGCTGGGATACTTGTCATAAAGAAGATATTACTGCTTTTCCTGTTATTACTGACTTCTGTGCTTTGTTTTTATCAGTTCTTCACTTTACTCACTGCAGTGTTCCTGAAACTCAATGATATAAATACTCAGTTTGAAGGACAGTTCAGTTTTTACAAGGAGCAGCCCTTCAAATCTGTTGAAACCAAAAAAATACAGTATGTTATACTCAGTAAACATTTTCTGGGTAATATCCTACAAATGCCAACATATAAAATTTTTAAATCCTGTGAAGCACCAATTGAGAGAGCAGTTTTGCTAGGGAAAATGTGAAGAGTATAGAACGAATAAAGTGCAATAAGGATTGTTAGAACATCGGTTCACTGCTCCAAAGACTTGAGAGACCTCTCAGGCTTAATTGAGTCAGAATAACTTCTCAATTTGAGCTGACCCAATATCTTGTTCGTTGTTCCTGATTAGATGCCAGCAGTGGCTATGAAGAAGAAAAGAAATAGAAAGGATAGAAACAACAAAAATATCCTGTAATTAATTTTACATTAAGAAATTTTAAAAGTCTGATATTTATTTATGATCAGTGGCATGAGAATTAAAAAATTATTTCGATCCAAATTGTAAAAACGGATGAACTCTGTCCTATATAGTAGATCTATAAAAACATTTTAAGTCTTAGATAATAAGTACTCGGTAAGTACACTCTAGCAAAAAAACCAAATTTTTGTGTATTAGTTAATGCCATAAGTTAAAGCAAGTAACTCTTGTATATCTCTCGTAAGAACTAACAAAAAGAAATTTAGTTAAATATTAACAGAAGACTCTGAGTAAGAAAGCATATGAAAATATATACCCATCTAGAATAATAAAGGTAGAATTATGGAAAAAAATTACTGCAATAAAGTGGGACTTGCTATTTATGCAAAGGCAATGTAGCTTGTTGAAGAGCAAGAAATATAAGTTCATTCTGCCTGGGTTCAGTTCTTAGCTCTGTAATTATTAGCAGTGTGATTTTGGGCAAGGCAACTGAGCTATATGTCATTTTTCCATTCTCTAAATTAGAGATAATAATACTACCTCCCTCACAGGCTTGTTGAGGATAAATATATATATAGCATTTAGAATACAAGGGTTGTATTTAAAGCACTTAAAATGTGGATGTTACAGAGTAAGCACCATATAAAAGTTATACTTTGTTATTATGATTATTAATTAATGTTTATGCCTGAATAATAACTGAGGAATAAAACAGGGTACAAAACAGTATTTGTAAATGTTAAATTTAAAAAATGTTTAAATAACACATAGGCAAAATATGCTAATACTTAGGTGAGGAAACTAAAAACGGCAGACCTTTAATTTGACTTCTTATTAAGCAAAAATAATTGCACTTGTAGGTATCTGAATTTTCTTCATTGGATTTGTTCTCTCTTTCCCCACTGGCGTTTTTAAATGCTTATGTAGAAATAGTGTTTCAAAATATTTTTATGGGATAATATGTCCACCAAAGTAAATGAATTCATTAACATATATGAGAAACATAAAAATTACAGCACTTAATGTCAATTAATACATCAATTAAACTAATTATTAAACTTTGAGTATGTTTCTGTCACTGTAGTGCTCAGAGATAATACAGAAATGCCTATGACAAACTTCCTCTTCCTGCTGTGATACAAGCTTACCATTTATTAGAGAAAAGAGGTAGTTCCTGGTTCCTACATATCCTGATAGGGTTAGAGTAGTGTTTTGTCCAGGGAAACAAAGAGATGAGGCTCTTCCCCTTACCAGTGGAACCTAGTATGGCTTTCCAGAACTGAAAATTATTACACTGAATTTGAATTAAGGACATCTACTATAAAATTAAACTATGTAATATTTAAGATCTTCATAAACAACACCCATCATGTATGTTTTAGGTGTCCTTATTTAGAAGCACAAAGACATTTTTGAACCAAATATAAAATATCTGACAGCAAATTGGCCTTGATTTAATGCCAGAATTCATCCTACGGTACTTACGGAAATGAAAGATTAACTACTCTACTGGTATACTAAGTGTAAACTTGTGAAGGATCTCCAATTCCTCTGGGTTTCCACATTTGTGAATTAGGGATCGTTAAATAAACTTAACTGCTAAGATTTTAGCACGAGCTCCAATGCCAGGAATATAGAAGGCATTCAATATGCAGTGGCTAGTATCTCGGTGTCGTTATATTCTTATTATTGTTAGGAGCACGTTAAATTTAAATTAATGCCGATAACCATCCAAAAATTAACTTTTTTCTTTATCATTCTATTCTCTTCTAAAATTAATGATAGCCCAGCATAAATCAGTCCTTAGAATAGTTTCATATTATAGAAATGACCCAGAGAGTGGAAACTTTGTGGCTAGGCCAGAAACCTCAGAAATGTGACCTTTTTGCTTTTAGGTATGCTCATGAACTACTTGGAGAATCTTAGGAATGTTATTTGCAATCTACTAAAATGAATAAATGTATATCTATATATGTTCTTTACGTAAAATTCCGTGGAGCCAAGGTTAAGAAACAAACACACATAAATATACATGTATACGTATGTATGTATATATACCTGGATGCATATATGCATATATCTTCAACATACACTATCCCAACCTAAAACATTCCATATCATGACATAATTGTTGATCTGCACTCTCTTTATCTGTTTTACTTCAGTCCTTAAAATTAGATTTATCTTTGTATGGTTTCCTTAGCAGTGGGAACCATATAATCACTTTTGCACTTTTTGAAATGGCATGCTTTTTGATAGATCTCTGAAAAACTGTGGAGCATAAATATTTCTTCTCTGAACTCACATATTTATATGCTCTTCTTCTGTTAGGAAGTGACAAGGAACATATCATTGATAATTTATTATTTTAAAATCTAGCATTATTAATTAAAACATTGTAGTTATATCCTTTTAACGCAATGTATATTAAACAAAGAAAATATCCATGAAAGGAAAAACGGTAAAGTATCTGTCAACGTTGATACTGGCCTCTAAGCAATGCTGTCCTAAACGTGGCTATCTAGTGTGGAAAGGAAAGATTTAAGAGCAATCGAAACGACATCTTGATGGGGAGCCTGGGTGGCTCAGTGGGTTAAGTGTCTGACTCTTGACTTCAGCTCAGGTCGTGATCTCAGGGTCCTGAGATCAAGCCCCGTGTCAGGCTCCACGCTCAGTGCAGGGTCTGTCCCTCTCCCTACCCCCACTTGCTCTGTGCTCTCTCTCTCAAACAAATAAACAAGTAAAATCTTAAAAAAAAGAAAGTCATCTTGACTCAGACACACTGGAAGTATGAATTGATATAGCAAACGGAGAGAACCAAGAATTGGCGCAGCAAAGTCTAATTCTTAAACTCTGAATTTTACTTTCTTGGTTTCAACCCTCTTTGTGATACTTAATGTTCACCTTCCTCTTGTCTCTATCTAAACCACCTCACTTAGCTTTCAATTCCGAACAAAGCATCGGTTTGATTTTGATTGATTTAATTGAGCAGCAACTTTCTTCCTCATTATCCTGGTATTTTTGTGATGAAGACAGTTGTCCAGGGCTACACTGGAAATCGTCTAATTAGATATCTTAGTATTATCGTAGTATACCCCTTTTGTATGTTATATAGGGCAATCGGAGCTAATTTCTTCTGTATTTAGACTTCAATGAATGTAGAAAAAATTCTATTTTCAAAGTGTACCCTTTATCAATAAGGAAAGTTGTATTTAGTGGAAATAAAACCCCTGATACATGGAGTGAGGAGGGAGTCTTCATGCATTCTTAAAATCTGTCTTCTTACCCACCAGATATATGAGGATTTTCAGCCAAGGAAAATGAAAAAGACAAAAACTAAACCAAACATTAAATACACACACACATACACACACAAACACCTACAATTTTTTAAAAGTAAGAAAATATTCAAGCCCACTAGTAACACAAATCCAAGTTATGCCAGGCACAATATTTTTCCTGTAAAGTTGGTAAAAAATGCAAAACATGAAGAGATGGTTCATTTCTTTGTTCGTTAACTATGAACTGCATACATGCGATGTCACACCTTCTGAAATTTTAGACGTGCGTCTACAACCACAATAAAATACTTGCTTTCATAGAATTTGTATTCTAGTGAGAGGATACAGAAAATAAGTACTCAAATAAACAATGAAAATGCATTCAGAAATGTATGAATTATATGGAAAAATTAGGGTGATGTGATAGAGAACGAATGAGTTGGGAGGAGCTATTTTTGATTGGGTGCTCAGTGAAAGCTTCTCCGAGGCAGTAACGTTTTAGCTGTTGTGAATGACAAGAAGCCAGCTTCGAGGAAAGTATTTTTTGTTTTTTTCCAAGTACAGAAAATAGTTGTTGCTGTTGTTTTCCAAGCACAGAAAACAGCTAGAGTTATACAAAAGATCTAAGCAAGTGTCAACTTAAGCATCCCCAGAAATCAAGCCAGCCGGGCTGAGCTCAGCATGGGAAAGGAGGTCAAAAAAGAGAGCAATTATGCAGGGCCTGTTAGCTTTTACTTAAAGGTGATGGAGAGTTTTAAAAATGAAAGTGATGGGGCGCCTGGGTGGCACAGCGGTTAAGCGTCTGCCTTCGGCTCAGGGAGTGGTCCCGGCATTATGGGATCGAGCCCCACATCAGGCTCCTCCGCTATGCGCCTGCCTCTTCCTTTCCCACTCCCCCTGCTTGTGTTCCCTCTCTCGCTGGCTGTCTCTATCTCTGTCAAATAAATAAATAAAATCTTTAAAAAAAAATGAAAGTGATATCTGGTAGATACCTGTGTGTGTCTATTTTTAAAAAAGATTTTATCTATTTTGAGAGAGAAAGACAGTGAGCACCAACGAGGCAGAGGGGCAGGGAGAGAGAAGCAGACTCCCTGCTGAGCAGGGACCTTGATGTGGGCTTGATCACAGGGTCAAGTATACCTCTGGGATCATGACCTGAGCCAAAGGCAGCTGCTTAACTGACTGAGCCACCCAGGCCCCCGGCCCCGTGTGTGCCGCCTCTCTCTTAAGAGCAGAGTAAGAAAACCAGTGATCAATGGTCCTGCCTTACTTAGTGTGACAGCAGTGGAGATGCGGAAAAGGTGATGGATTTGGGTGAAAGCAGAGACAACAGGACACGGTGAAATCTTAAATGTGAGGGGTGAGAGAATGAGAGCAAGGAATCCTGGAAACATTGTTTTTGGCGAAGCCAGTTGTGTGGCATAGACTGAGTGCTACATGTTCAGATCGGGAGGACTCAGGGAGAGCAAATTTGGCAGGGAATCAAGAATTCTGCTTTTAGGTATTTTTGGAGTGGGTTGCTTAACCCTAGATTGACATTTAGAGGTCAAACGAAGGATAATAGCAAATAAAGGAGATGTGAAATACTGGGTGATGTGTTGGAAGCATCCCAGAGTTGTGTAGGGTCATACAAGACAAGATAAGAAAGTATTTCAAAAAGGAAGAACTGATCAATTAGTTACATGTCATTCAGAGGCCATGGAAGATAAGAACAGAAAGGTGATCTTTGTATTTGGCAAGCTAAACATCATTACTGACTTGAATAGAAGTTTCCGTTCCTTTGTAGAAGTGGAACCAAAGTCTGATAAGAATTTTCAGAAGAACAGAAAGAAAGATGGAATAAAGCATAAGCAATATTTTATTGCGGTCTCAGTCTCTGACAGAGAGAGACCAAGAGATGGAGCAAACAAATGAGTTAATAGCCAAAGTGTGTTTAAGGTCGAGGAGTTATTTCTCAGCAAGATGAAAACACTGGGGAATGAATGTATTCTGAAGGGAATTAACTTATAAATGATCAGAAACTGAAGATGAAAAAGAATGAAACAGAGAATTTGACAACTCTGATGGTAGAATAAATTTGTATAATTTTGTCAAACACAATTAGTTGAAGTTTGTAAAATTTTTATTTACTTTGAAAAGTTAATCTCACTTCTGGGACTCTATCCCAGAAACTTACCTAAAAGAATACTGTTTGCTGCATTATTTAAAATCTCAAAATGTGAGAATATAAAAATGTCCTACAAAATAGCTCATCCCTACAATGTTATGTTAAATAATTATTATAGAATCACATTTTTAGTAATATTCAATAAAAGGAAAAATATATAAAATACAAACGTTATATGATAAAGAAGTATTAAAAATTATATTGAAGATCATAATTATATGTATGCAAACATGAGTTTGAATATATCTTGAGATACATATATATACATATACATATTCATATGTATATATTTTCTGTATATGTGAATTTTCAAATATGCATTCAGTTTACAAACCGTAGAACATTTCTTTTCATCTGTATTCAAATACACCATTTGATTCTTCTAGGACTAATGTTTATATACCCAGGCAATTATAAAACCTGGCCATTTGTTTTTAATCCTTGAAATAATGTAAAATTTATTACTGGCATCAAAATATTGAAATGATATAGATTACAGGTATAGAAAGTAATCAAGATGTCATTGATATTAGTTATGTAAAGTCAATAATATATTGATCAGTATTTTGAGGTGGCTGGTGAAGGATGGGGTAGGAAAGAAATTAGGGGTGCACTAAGTCTCCCCTTTAAGGTTCAAGGTGTATTGCATAATGTTTATAGTTATAGGAAAGAGAGGTTAAATATATATTATTTAAAATTAAAATGAACTCTGTGATGGGGCGTCTGGCTGGCTCAGTTGGTAGATCATGAGACTCTCGATCTCAGGGTCTTGAGCTTGAGCCTCATGTTGGAGGTAGAGTATACTTAAAAAAATTTTTTTTAAATAAAATAAAATGAAAAGGAACACTGTGATATTTAGTGTCCGTTCTATCTGAATGAGGCCTGTTTCAGAAAAATGAGATAATCAGTAAATAATCTCTAAAAATTACCCATGGGAACATGTAGCCAAAATCTTCTGTGATGATTTAAATAAATACTTTATATTGAACAAACACATTATAAACTAAATTTTAATTTTTATTGATATGAAATATAGAACATTTAAATTCCAAGCAATTTTGCTGCTTTGGTTAATGACTCCAGACCCAGATCCATGATGCTTTTCCAACAAGTGCTTCCCTAGCTACTTCTGGCCAAATGACTCAAATATCACAGCAAAGGATCATTATTAGTTTACAGTGGTTCATGAAGGTGTTACTGTTGTACCTTACTGTATGTATGCAACCATATGACCATATATATGCATATATACGAAAAACAAAATAGTTAATAAAAATAGAAAATACGTTGGTTATGAAATGTGATCTAAAATATAATACATACATTACATATAAAATAGAATTTGATATGTGCTCATAAAAATTTGTTCCTTCCATAGTGCATGCTCTGTAGCTTAATTAGATTCTAATAATAAAGCCTTAGTTGAAAGAAACTGTGTTCTAGTATTTGGGGGCATAATTACTCTGTGATCATAATACTTAGAACTATTGTTCTGAATCAACTTAGAGTAACAGGATGATTATGATACAGCACTCTTTGAAGAATTCACATATCTGTGAGATGTTCTTTTCTAAGACATCCAAAACAGAACTTTAAAACACATACAGATTTTAAAAGGTAGGTCTATACTCTCATCTTTCTGTATCCTACTTTTAAAACACCAACTGTGTTTAAAACACTGAATTTATAGTTGTCTCTTTGAAATGGTTAAATGAACTTATATTTAACTCTCTGAAACACAAAAGTGATCGTGTTATTAGCATTTTTCCTCTGACTCTGATCTAATTGTACATCTACATCTCATGTAACAAAGCTGTTCTCTTACAAGATTTTGATGGAAAAATATTTTTCTCTGGACTTAGTCACGTTTTCACAGAAACAAAGTAAACTGATAACCAGTTTAACACCTTCCTTAATTATGTCTACAAACACTTCATTATAATAAACACTCATTTGTATATGTAAAATAAAGATGTGCTCTCCAAAAAAAAAAAAAAAAAAAGATTTGAAAAATTTCTTTCCAGAGAAACAGATTTAAAAAAAAAACAAACTGCTTCCTTTGTTTATATCCTTGTTATCAGTTCTAGTAGACAGATTTAGCATCGAAGTCTCTGTGTAGCATAGAGTCCATTTGGGTCTACTCAGCAGCATCTTAAAAAAACTTTCGGTAAGCTAAACTTAGCAAAATTTATTTTGATGTTGAATCTAATAATGCCACACGTGCACCAAGAGAATGTGAAGAGACTTAGTATTACTCACATAATGAGGCTCTGGGGAGCACAAGGGAATCCCTCAAGCAGGTCTGAAAATGGCAAAGGAAACAGGGAAAGGAGACTGACCTGGCTATGGCTAGGGCCCTTCCTGCACAATAAGAGGGGAGGGGATGGGGTTTCAAGGTTTGAACCTCTTGGACCAGAAGAGGCTGCACTCCAGCTTTTCAATTTGCCTGGATTTGGAGCAGAAGGGAAAGAGGAAGGGTTGAGGCTGTATCAGCCAGTAAACATCAAAAAATGGAGATAGACTCTATTACAGCAGGAGATGAGAAATGTGCATGCTTCTTATTGTTTAGAGACAACGACTCTCTCTTACTAGCAATTGTAACTCTGATCTAATTTTTATTATTCTAAATACACACTTACGTATACTGAAAAGCAGGAATTTGTCTCACTACTCAAGAAAATCAGACATTATTTTCACCACGATTCATCTGTTTTTGTCATTTTTCATTTTTGTGTTGGATTGCTTTGCCATACCAGGAAAAATTTCCAGACATAGATAGGTCAATGGCTACATCTAGGCAACATTCCAGTCTTCACCTCTGTAAAGAGAGGTGGGATCAGGCTATTTACTAGTTGTGGGATCAGGCTATTCAGAACATGATACGTGGTAAGCCCTAGAGAAGAACTTTTACCAAAAAGCATACACCCTATTGAGATATCACTGTACCAAAAATGCCAACATTAGATGCTCATATTATGGATGAATAAATTATTGATCCATCACATCGTATTGCAAAATAAATATTCACTCTTACTGACAATTACATCCACCAATGGTGACTATCATCACATATTATTTTGTTGGTATTTCAATTAATCTACTATATGCAGTTAAGATTTCTAATGGACTCATATTTTTTATGGTTTCAATAAATAGCTAAAAAAATAAGCCTGACCCTCCTTCATTAACTTTACTGCTGCCAGATGTAACACGGATAACACATTGTATCACTGCAACTCAATGTATATTCATTAGTGGTTTTCTTCCTTCATTGTAGCTGGAACCAATCATCAGTGAGAAGTGGCTAGGGCTTGGAGATAAAGGGTAAGGCGGGGGAAAAAAATAGTAACTTGTCCCCCCAAAATCAATCAATATGTTCATGCTGCCTCATTTACTTTGACTATAAATCTGTGTATTTAAGCATAGACAGTTCAATGGAAAGAACAATTTTTCCCTCAAGCAACACTTTAAAGCCCTGTGTACAGTGAGTCTAAAGTAATAGGGAATTTTTAAGGAGAACTTTTTGGCCAAATATTAAAGAACAAGATCTTCTGTCAGGTCCTCAATGATTTGATTATTTTTCTAGAGCACCAAAGGTTCAGAATTTCAAGTGACAAACTTTTGTTAGAAAGGTTTATCAACAAATCCTCCTTAATTTTCTATTCAAGATAACATTGAGATAATCAGATACTGTTTCTTCTTATTTCTTACACCCTTATTGATGACTTCTCACTTCTTGAAATGTTTGAAAAGCTCAAGCAGAACTGAAGATAGATGTTCATGATCTCACAATGTTTTCCAAAAATAGGTTTGTCCATAGTCAGGCTCCAGGAACATGAACTTTTTGTTACTTAATCCTTTTGAAATGACTTTCCTCTGTCTTTTGTTTCCAAGATGATTGATAACAATGTTATATACATTTCAATTTTTATTTCTTAATTGAGGATGTAAAAAATTGGTTATTCTCTGGCCTATGATATACTCTATCTCACAATATATTCAAAAACATGAAGATTGTGCTCTGTTCCTATTCGATAGTTAAAATATATATATGTTAAATTGATAAATATCAGCATTAGACCTGACTTCAGTGTGATCTCTTTGTTAGGGCTCAAAATACCACGTCTCAAAATGAGAGAAATGTCATATGGCAAATGGCCAAACAGCCTGCTTAACCTGCTAAGGCAGAATCATCCCAGAGTCCAACAAGAAAAAGTGTAATAAATATTTATGTGTCTTCTAGTTGATATATTTAAATCTATGAATATTTATAAGTGAACAATACTTAATTTTTTACATTACACTTCCTTAAAAATGTATAAAACAATTCAAATATATCCTTACTTCAATGATTTCTTGATTTACACACTTTCACTTGAGACATGCACTTAGCGCTTGATTATCAGAAATTAAGATTTAACCTATTTGTTTTCTTACATACATTAAACAATATGGAAACCCTATATTTCTAAATATACTAGTGAATAACGAATGGCTGGTTATCTATCCATTTGCCAGGGTCTGTCTTAAAGCTATATATGTGGATGAGTACCCTTAATCTTCACAATCATTCTATTATGTGAATATTTTTACTATCCCCTCTCAGAACTTATAGGCAAGAAAGTTAAGATCAAATTCAGTACCTGAAATGAGTACAAATCATAAAACCTATAATATTGAGTTCACTGGATGTAGAGGATAGACCAATTCTAGTGAATAGATAGCCATCCCCAACTGGAAATTGGTATCCTTTTTATGTACTGGCAAAGCGTTTCATCAAACTGTTACTGCTATACTTTAGGTCTCAGAATATAGGCTGAGAAAGGCTGTAGTACTAAAATGTATGATAGGAAAAAAATTTGGAATGTGTAGATTCATCACTACTTTCAACAAGTCTTACAAGAGACCTATGCTCTCGGACTAGAAGTAGTCAATTTGAAATCAGGGATTAAAGAAAATAATGTTTCCCTAAATAGTCATCTCTCCCTACATCCTGCCATCTAAATTGACTGAAAGTCCAAAAATTCGGAGCTTTTTGGGGTCAAAAAATCCAAGTTTTGTAAACCAAACTGAAGGTAATAAATGCTCAGCAAAAGATAAAATCTCAGCTTTAGCATTTTGCTAAGTATCTAATATTAAAAAATCTTTGCCAAGCAAAATGTAGATTAAGAGTATTGCCTTTTGACAAAATGTTATTGTTTTAAAATGTTTCAAGGCTGTGCCCATTAAGCTAACCTAAGATTAATGGAAGAGCAGAATACATAAAATAAGAAAAAAAAAAGAAAATACAAATAGAAACAAAGCAAACCCTCAGGCTTGAAAGCTATGTCTAAAAACTGATTGTCTATGGTTATAAAGTATTGGAAGGAACTATAATGGCAAAATGAACAAAAGGCAAGCAAGCAATCAAGCAAAAACAAAGCTAGCTGGACACTTCCTGTGATTCTTCAACACTTAAAGCATTTCCTGGACCCATGAATTTTCACTAGGAGATATGGACTGTGAGAGTTAGGTGTCCCCTAAAAAAGGTACATCTCAATTGTATTTCTGAAGGATAATGGATAGGAAAGATCATCTCAGAAAACAAAACTAAGAAAATAAATCCACTGCTATGCCAATCAGTTTTTATAATTCTTGTCAATCAGAATTTCACATGCACTCCTGGATGTTTCTTAAACTCTCCGTTCTGAACAGATGACTTTACTGCAATTATATCAGGTCCCATGTCCATCATTATATATTGGTGTATTTTGAGGAGATAGATGCCTTTTGGCTATGGTGTATCAGACATGAAACCATTTCTGGACTTGATAGAGTCAAGTATCCTTGGAGATAGTGGAACTCAAACAAAAGCTCAATAAGACTTAGTTTTACTCTGGAGATGAGTAGAAGGGAATGTATTTCCTGAAAATTATATGTGTAGAATACAATATATGTATGTATTTTGGGTAGACAAAGGAATAAAACCCTACAGACTGTTAATTGCCTACCCCATAAATGCTCTCACTCTTCTTTATTAATAAAATTCCAATTTTGTTCAGAGAAACACTGAGCCCAGCTTAAGGAAGTAGGTCATAAATTGGTATACCCAATCGTGTATCTCCAATGAGCAAAATCCCCACTATTGCTTTTAAGAATGGCACTATATCCAGTTCTGGCCAGTGAGATCTAAGTGGAAAGCTGGTGGGGTAGGGTGGAGGTGGTGGTGTTTCTAGGAAAGTTTAACATCTCTGATTAAGGGGAGCAGGATGTTTCTTCAGTTTTGCAGTTTTCTTTGAGTGTTGTGTCAATGGCAAAATCTTTCCTGAGTGAAAGTTGACTTACGGAGTATACTGTAAGTTAAACAGATACTGGTAGATTTGGGATCTTAATACGGCTAGAATGACTCCAGAGACCATTCTTTTAATCCACTATATTCAGTCGCACCCTGACAGATATAATTTTCTGCAAAAACATATATGCCATAGAGTATTCATTTCACATGATGAATGTTGGGCAAATTTGTTAAACAATACCCCATTATAGCTTTGAAAGTCTATGTAATGTCCCTTTCACTTAAATATTTTTAAAATACATGTTTAAAACATGTTTTCCTAACAGTCTTTCATTTAAGTCATAAATAATCTTTGAAGATCACTATTGATAACACAAAATTGAAGATTGTCTCATGTTTTGGCCTGATTATTTACATAGATACAGTAGAAGATGTTAATTAACCAAGGAAACCACCTTGACCACGATATATTGAGCAACTCCTGGTGACAGAGAATTAGTGTCTATCTAGAAAAATCTTTCTGAGTGCATGATTGTACTTTTTAAAGCCTCTCTTACTTACTCTTTTATCCTAATGGTAGGAACGCCATCCCCTCAAAACTTTCTCCACAAGGATCACCAAAATTAATCAAGTTTGCTGACTCGCCAGAAGTAATCATCATCTCTGAGGCTGTGATCCTGCCATTCATAGGAAAACTGGTGAATTGGCCCTTGCTGTCGGTAGGGAGCTTGGCTGAGGTTATTAGGCAGGGTCCTCAGTTTCCCTTCAAGTGTTCCTGAAACATGGCTAGATTGGGATTTTCATAGTGTGGACATCTCAGGGAAGTTAGACTTCCTGAGTTAGACCATATATATATACCAATTTAGACCATATATATATATATATGGTAGCTCTAGCGTTCCCCAAAGTGTATAAGTATAAGCTGTTAGGCTTTCTTAAGGTTTAGGTCAGGAACGAACCCAGTGTCACTGCTCAAAGCAAGTTAGAGGCGAGCCCCATACCTGAAAGGAGAAGACTACATAAGAAAGTGACTATCAGAAGGTATGGCTTATGGCAGTCCACCAGAGTATTTTGTTTTTGTATTATAAAGTCTTAATGCCAAATACCCGACAAATAGTGTTCAAATGCTGACTGAATCAATAGCAACAGAATCAATAATAAAACTCCAGCGTTATAAAACCAACTGAAGTGGCTCCTATTTAAGTGTAACCATGTATTAAAGATGACCATCCAAAATAAATATGATTGATATATTGAACTGCATATCAGAAAGTCTGTCAGTTTTTACAATATATGGTTCATGGTATATATGATCAATATCTGGAATCACAGATTGGAAAAAAAAACATCCATTTCGATAAAAGAAAGCATAATTGGGATTTCAAGCACTTACTGTAGTGTCTCGGATCTTAGTCCACTGCTTTACGTTCAGTAAGCTAAAAAGTTTGATCAATTATGGCATGTTTAACACAGAAACAGAAAACAAATGAATTTTTAAGTGGAAGATATATAAATGACTTACTGACTATAGGTAAAAATATAGGGTTATAAATTCAGAAGTCTTAAATGATTCCCTGAATGCATAATTTTCAGTGGTAAGTGATCTTCATGGTAAATGGATCATGGCTTTTAAGTTTCTACCACATCATTAGCTCCATGAATTCAGGCACCAGGTTGGTTTCATCACTGAATTGTCAGTGCCCTGCACATAGCCAGTCTTCAAAGCCAAGTAAATGAATAAATAACTGAAGAAAAATCAGCTAACCTTATTTTTTGAAAGGCAGATTAGTTTTGTGTGTGCATGTGTGTGTTTCACTCTGTATATCAAAGATTCATGTTTTGCAGGCAGTAGGGGTAGAGGTAGGAAAGAAACTGCAATTGAATACACAGAATATGAAAAACTTTGAGAATATATGCCTATTTGAAAAGTAAGAACTTCAGATTATATATATATTTTTAAAGATTTTATTTATTTATTCGACAGAGATAGAGACAGCCAGTGAGAGAGGGAACCCAAGCAGGGGGAGTGGGAGAGGAAGAAGCAGGTCACAGTAGAGGAGCCTGATGTGGGGCTTGATCCCAGAACGCCGGGATCACGCCCTGAGCCGGAGGCAGATGCTTAACCGGTGTGCCACCCATGTGCCCCCAGATTATATTTTTATATTTGGAAATAAAATAAATAGCAAGAAGTGTCCTTACCAGGTGTGCATAAGGTTTTTTTTTTTAATTTATCAAAAGTAAGCATGATGATTAAAGTAAAAAATAAAGCGAATACTTGTATGAGACCAATTTCTATATACTGTATCCATAAAAACTTAATGATAATTAATTTGGACATACTATGTTAACAAACAATTAGTTAAATCAGTCAAGTTTCTGAAATACATCTTCATACAAATTAAAAATATTTGTTTCTACATTCTGCCACAATTCCATTTTCATTTATTATTCCCCAACATTTTCAAGGAACTCCTAGCATCTCTCTCTTTCTATACCTTGGAAAACATTTACTTATACCTCATATGCAAGCATAATCTCCCTGAAGTAACCTCCTTGAAACTTCCAGTTAAAGGAATTATGACTCCATGGTTTTTCTATCAAATATTAAAAAGGTTAACTTTGTGTATTGACTGTCTTTGATGGCATATAGAGAGGTTCGAAACAATCAATGATTCTTTGAATCTGTTTTTATTTCCCTAGAAAAATGTTTAACACATTCTCACCATGCTCTTTTATAAAATTTACTTAAAGAAAAATGAAAATACCACGTGAAACTGCCCTATCAAATTTAATGCACATTAGGCTCAGGAACAAACCACAAACGTCTCTCTCCAACATGAGGTACTAAAAATAGAAATTCATTTTTCTCCTGAACCTTGAAAGTCCTAGTTATCTACTGTTTATTTCAGTTAAATGAAAAAGGGAAAGAGCCATCACTCTATACTTAGTAAGTGTTTAATAAACAAACATAATACAATCATTTTGGAATTTTATGCAAAACACATCATCTTTTTTTGCATTTTCATCTGTTTTTTTTTTTTGTAAGTAGGCTTCATGCCCAGCGTGGAGCCCAACACGGGGCTTGAACTCACGAACCTGATATCAAGACCTGGACATTTAACCAGCTAAGGCACCCAGGCACCCCAACATTTTCAACTTTTTTAAAAAATAAAAATTACCTCTGATCTTTTTCCCTGTAACAAAAAGTTATTTGAAATTCTTAATATCTGTAATGAATGAATTTTTAAACAGGGAAAATAATGTGGAAGATGTGCCATTATCATACTAGATAATCCCGGGTAACATGTATTAATTAGTTATATAAAAATACACTGTAGAAATAAGATCATCTTTACATGGAGAAATTTTTTTGATTGTTCAGTTGAACAAACCCTAGTTACTTAGCCCAGTGTTCAAGTGCTAGCAGGGTAAAATGGAAGGCTAAAATAAGAACCTTGACTTTTATAAGGCAAACAAGTTATTTTTGGAACATGAAATATATTCAAAAGAATTTAAATAACAATGAAAAATCATTATTACTGTTTGAAATAATAGGCAGGGGTTTTTGTTTCCATTACTGCATATTAGTGACTTAGCAGGAGGAAGAACAAGCTTATTGATTTAGATGTATAAGATGAAATTAATATAGTTTAAGCCATGCATGTCTAATCACAGTTTGGTTGATAATTTTGCATTTTCAAGATGGTATTGTTTTCTATTTCTGTCTTCATGTCTTGCCAAAGGCAAATGCCAAACTTAAAACAAGCAAAAAATAATTAATATTAAAAAAGAGTGGGCTGAGAGCATAATCCCCAGTGTACATTGTATTCCATCTTGAATGTTTTTTGCCATTCCTGTTTCATCTTTTTTTCCTTTAGAAGTCAAACTTATTTTACAGTTTATATATTTGCCTTTTCTAAAATACAAATACATTAATTCCAGAAAACTTACTAGTCTATTTTTTAAAATTAGTTTTTCCCCTAACATGAATATAAGAAAAATACTTCTGAGATTTTTCTCAATAAAAACATTTAATGATATAATTGGAGTTTATTAAAATATTAATTTAAGATATATTTATATTTGAGAATATTTTTACAATTTAAGAATAGAAAAATATTTTCTATATTGTCACATAAATTTCATAAATATATTTTTAGTAGCTGTGTGACATTCTTCTCATTTCTTTATTATTATTATTATTTTTTTTTTAAGATTTTATTTATTTAACAGAGATAGAGACAGCCAGCGAGAGAGGGAACACAAGCAGGGGAAGTGGGAGAGGAAGAAGCAGGCTCATAGTGGAACAGCCTGATGTGGGGCTCGATCCCACAACGCTGGGATCATGCCCTGAGCCGAAGGCAGACGCTTAACCGCTGCACCACCCAGGCACCCCTTCTCATTTCTTTAAACAAACTGTTTCACACAGTAGGTTTTCTATAAATTTGGGGTGTTGAATATGATTCTCAAAATAAAAGTATTATTTAGATTTTTCCTTTTATAGAATTAATCAGTATTAGAGCATATTATTAAGAACAGTTTACCACTTAATTTCCAGTTCTCAATTCACTCTTTGATTGTCCTCATCAATTCACCTGATATTATCGACTCTTATCATGGATAGATTAAGTGAAATGTTTCCACAAAAAATTTGCAGGTGATATTTCCTGAGATCACTGTACCCTTTTTATTCATTTAATAAATATCTATAGAGTGCCTATCATGAACCATGCTATCAAAGTCAAAAACCTGAATGGATTGTTGGAAAAAAATCAGACATAGAACTCATAGTCTAGAGATAGCACACCTAAAAGCAAAACACTGATGTTTATATTATGTAAAAAATAAGACCATGGGTTCTTCCTCAGGATGTTAGTATCTCAAATTAGGAGATGAAGAACTGATTTCCTGCTCAAATTGTGAAGAAGAGATATGTCAATTTAAGAAAGTGCTGTCACTTCCATAAGGGTAAAGTTTCACGATGTAAATTAGTGATTCCCAAAGCTGGATGATCTTTGCAATTACTTGGGAACTTGTGAAAACGCTAATAGCTGGGCCCCACCATAGACCAAATCAGTAAAGAATTTCAGGATGGGACCCAGGCATTTGTGCTATTTAAAATCTCTCCAGGTGATTGTAAAGTGCAAACAGGATTGAGGACCACTCATTCAAAATATTTTTTTCATTGATTTATATGTGTGTGTCTATTCCTAGACTCGTTTTGTTCCCATGTTCTATGTCTCTCTTGATGCCAGTAACAAGCAGAGTTGATCATTGCAGCATTATGATAAATCTTAAAGTTAAGTGATGTGTACCTTCAGACATTGTTTTTCACAGTTGTATTGGCTATGCTAGGTCCTTTGTATTTCCACATGAATTCTAGAATCACCTTTCCATATTGATAACAAAAAAGCCTGCTAGTGTTTTATTTGGGACTACATCAAATCTATTCAAAGAACATTAACATCTTTTTTTTTTTAAAGATTTTATTTATTTATTTTGACAGAGAGAGACAGCCAGCGAGAGAGGGAACACAAGCAGGGGGAGTGGGAGAGGAAGAAGCAGGCTCCTATCGGAGAAGCCTGATGTGGAGGGCTCGATCCCAGAACGCCGGGATCACGCCCTGAGCGGAAGGCAGACGCTTAACAACTGTGCCACCCAGGCACCCCAGAACATTAACATCTTTATAATAATGAGTCTTCTGACAGATCACTAAAGTATATTGTTCAATTTATTAAAGATTTATTTATCTCAGCAATATTAGTTTTTGGTACTCAAGTTGTTGGAAGATGGAGGAGAGACAGTAAAGTGTCCTCCAAACTGAGAAGGCATTCTGAGACTGAACAACAAAGCAAGCCACTCTATACCATTTATGGAATTTTATTTAGGGTAACTTACTAACAGAGGGGATGAGGGGGAAAAGGATCCAGGTACTACACAGCTACTCTCTGCAAAGTCGGGACCTTAATCCACAGATTTTATACAGTATTGTTGTGAGGTCAAAGGGTAGTTATCTAAAGTGGTGTCATCTGTGCACCAGAGGGGACATCAGAACAAGCCTTCTCACATTCTAGTCAAGGCATACATTAACCTCCAGGGGGCCTGGAGCACATAGCCTTGAGGGAGGTCATTGCACAGATATGAATAAGATGGAGGGCCAAAGATGGAGTCAGTGTTGTCAGCACTTTTACACAAGTCTTATACATCTTTTATCAGAATGACCCTAAGGAATTCAATTTGCATTTTAAAACATTTGTAAATATTATTTGCATTTAAATTTCAAAGTGCTTTTGCTAAATTAAGACTTTAAAATTGATTTTTGTATTACTTGGTCTTTTGTCTTGCCACCTTGATAAATTCACTTATTAATTCTAATAGCTTTTTTTGTAGATTCCAGTGGATTTTATACACAATAATGTTGTCTGTGAATAAAGGCTGTTTTACCTCTTCTTATAAATCTAGATGCCTCTAGTGCTTATTCGTGCCCTATTTCATCACATAGAATCTCCAGTACAGTCTTTAAGAAAATAATGAGAGTGCACATCCTTGCCTTACTCCTGATCTTAGTGGGAAGAGATTAAGTCTTTTACCACTAAGTATGATGTTAGCTGTAAATTTTACACGGGTACTCTTTATCAGTTTGGAGAAGTCCCCTTCTATTCACAGTGTACAGAGTTTATCAACCATCAACGTTGAATTGTTAAATACTATTTTAGCATCTATTGAGATGCTTAGATTTTTTCTTTCATCTAATATGGTGTATTACATTAATTGATTTATTAAAGTTAAACCAACTTTACGTTTCTTGATTAAACCTCATTTAGTCATGATGTGTTATCCTTTCTTTACATATTGCTAGATCGAATATGCTAACAAATTCCTAAGAACTTCTGCATTTATGTTCGTGACGGATATTGGACTTAGTTTTCTTTTCTTGTAATACCTTTATCAGGTCTGAGATTGAAACAATGCACGCCTCATGCAATTATTTGAGAATTACTCCCTTCCCTTTAATGTTCTGGAAGAGTTTGTGTAGAATTGGTTTTGTTTATTTTTAAAAGTTTGGTGTAGTTGACCATCAGACCCATATGAGGCTGGAATTTTCTTTCTGGAGAAGGTTTTAACTGAAAACTCAATTTCTTTAATAGATAAATAAATTTCTGTGTTCTCTATTTCTTCTGGAGAGCCCTTGGTAGTTTGTGTCTTTCAAGAAATTTGCCCATTTCTACTAAGTTCTTGAATAAAGTTATTTGTAATATTCTCTGATTTTTATTCTAATAGCTGAAGAATTTGTAGTGACACCCCTGCTCTCATTCCTGATAATAGTATATTTACTTGAATCGAGTTACAGGCACAGAGTCTAAAATTTAGATCGTTGACTGTGTACCTGCATGTTTCTCCACCAACTTATTTTTTGGGTGTGAACATGACCTAATAAGCTCTAGTTTTTCTATACTCTGATACTTAAAAATGCACAATAGGATTAATTTAAAAAGTTATACTACAGAGTACCCTTTTCCATTTTCCACAGGAGACAGGCTAGACCGGTAAAGGGTTGGAATAGTGGCCAGATTTCTCTCAGGGCTCAGAGGGACACCCTCAATATGTTAACAGAAGGTGTTCCTAGCTTGGTTGACAACATAATTCACCCCAGTAACTATGTTTCTATAAACAAAAGTCCTATTTAGAGTCATTTGGGGGGCTGTGCTTTAAAAAAAAAAAATCGTGTCCTGTCATAAGCCCCTATCACTATGATTGCTAGGAAAATTCATAGAGCCAACAGCAGTCCTATAGTCACAACTTAGAGTTTACACAATATAAATAAGAGATGCAAATCCACACAAAAACCTCCTTGTTAACCATTTAGAAATTTCTGTCGTGTTAAGGTTCTTATATTCACAGTGTAACTGACCTAAAAAGTAGGAGGGTGATAAGTCAGTGTTGTAGAGTGAACTGTTCTTAATGAGATTCATTTAAGAAGAAGTAAGAAAGGGGGTGAGGACTGCAAAACAACTCATTTGGCACAGACACTGAACCTGGATATAACCACTGACCCTAATTAGGCTGCTGATCCTTTCCATGGTGCTCCTGCTGTCTTGGGTTTGGACTTGCCAAGGTCCTTTTTTGACGAGTGAGCTCAGATAATTTGTTGATATCTAGGTTCAGAACTCTTTAAGGGAAACCCGGAAATGCCAAACGGCCACAGGAGGGGCTGCATCTAACCTCGCAGTCTGAGGAGATTACTCTCCTTTTAGAGCTGGGTCATTAGAAACAGCCTTGAGGAACCAGATAGAGACAAATGGTCTTCATTAAAAATTATCAACTCTGAGTGAAAATACTAGTAGTTTATATTAAATTCATCACATTAGCTGGAATCTATTTTTTAACTTCAGTAAAGGCATTGGTATTTCCTAAGGCAGAAACTTGCTAAATGGAAAGACGGTCACAAATCTCCTTTAGTCCTTGATTCTCTTCAAGGGAGGTAGAAGAAACATCTAGTTTGGTTTTGTTTCGCTTTCATTTGCTTTCTAAGAAAAATCATAATCTCTTGTGGAGGCTGCTTCAGCAGAATCAGAAGCCACTTTCAGCTCTCCTTCTTAGAGTGATTTCCTGGCCGAATGATCTCTTTTGTTTTGCCTCTGATTTGTTCAGGATCTTCCTGGCAGGCAACTTGTTACTTGTAAAAACTATTACAACATACATTTTGTTTTGGGGAAGGTAATTTCCAGATGTTTGCTCATTGTTTAATGGGAGGACTCGTGAGGGTCACCCACCTGGATTGCAGCATGGAGGTGCCATATGTCCAAACTAATCAGAGGAATTGTTTGTAATCTGAGGGTTTGAGAGGCTTGATTGTTCACTCTGTATGAGAAAGCAACAGCTGTAACAGATTTGTGATGGGTAACCATTTTCTCATTTATAGAGAGAAAGAAGAAGTGATTGGGAAAGTGCCTTATAACACCCTCTGAAGTAATTTTCTAGGTAAGACAAATGTAATCCAAGTTTTATTTTACTGATGAGGACAGTGGCATCAGATAAGTTTATGTTGCTAGTGGAACAAATATTCGGTTATAGCGTATGGGGGTTTGGGGAGGCTGCTTTAACAGCCACAAAAGAATACCATTTCCTGCCCCCCGGAAGCTAAAACTGAAATGTGTGGGATAAAACTTGTACATACTGCCTTCTTCATACATTAGACAATTCATTTTTTAGAGATATTTATTTATTTATTTAGAGAGTGTGTGGGAGCGGGAGGGAGCGGTAGAGGGAGAGAGACAAGAATCTCAAGCCGACTCCGTGCTGAGTGCAGAGCTCGCCTCAGGGCACCGTCTCACAACCCTGAAATCAGGACCTGAGCAGAAGTCAAGAGTCAGATGCTTAACGGACTGAGCCACCCAGGCACCTCTAGACATTCATTTTCTTATGTTTAGAAAATTTGAGCCATTTTATGGCAGTATTTGGATTATTGATTACCTTTAGAATCATATTTTTTGCTTTTCAACTAGAAAAGATCATATCAATTATAGAATCCATTATTTCATTTGAAAGGTGAGAAAGATCTATTAACTTAGTATAAAATAACTAAATTTTATCACATTTTGAACGTGAGAATAGGCTTGTATTTGCATATCTTTCTTAGCATAATGTATAAATGGTTTAGTTCAGATAATATAATTATCCTAAATTATGTTAAAATTAATATATAATGTTATAACACCAGATAGTATCTGATATATCATCAATATAATATCACCATAGTTTATTAAGGGAAAAGAACTGAATGTTCAATAGGAGTTAAATAAATTCAGAAAAACCAGCTTTTCTAGATTTTGAAAGTCAAAAATACTATGATGTTGGTTTCCAACTGGCTCATTAAAGGTATTCCAATTCTAGCAAGCGCAGATTAAAGATTAAAAATACTGACGGCGTACATAGCAACTTCTTACTAGATACCTAGAGGCAAGGGAAACAAAAGCAAAAATGAACTATTGGGACGTCATCAAGATAAAAATTTTCTGCACAGAGAAACAAACAACAAAACTAAAAGGCAGCCTATGGAATGGAAGAAAATATTTGCAAATGACATATCTGGTGAAGGGTTAATATGCCAAATCTATAAGGAACTTATCAAACTCAACACCCAAAAAATAAATAATCTAATTAAAAAATTAGCTGAAGACATGAACAGACGTGTTTCCAAAGAAAACATACAGATGGCTAACAGGCACATAAAAAGATGCTCAACATTACTCATCATCAGGGAAATACAAATCAAAATTACAATGAGATACCACCTCACACTTGTCAGAATGGCTAAAATTAACAACACAGGAAGCAACAGGTGTTGGAGAGGATGTAGAGAAAGGGGAACTCTCTTACACTGTTAGTGGGAATGCAAACTAGTGCAATCGCTCTGGAAAACAGTGTGGAGATTCCTCAAAAAGTTAAAAATAGAGCTACCCCATGATCCATGATTCCATCACTAGGTGTTTACCCCAGCAATTGCACTACTAGAAGTACAGATTCTAAGGGGTACATGTACCCCACCCAATATTTATAGCAGCATTATCAACAATTGTCACACTATGAAAAGAGCCCAAATGTCCATTGACTGATGAATGGATAAAGAGGTGGTATGTATATACACTGGAATATTCAGCCATCATAGAGAATGAAATCTTGCCATTTGCAACAATGTGGATGGATCTAGAGTGTACTATGCAAAGTGAAATAAGTCAGAGAAAGACAAATACCATATGATTTGACTCATAGGTGGAATTTAAACAAAATAGATGAAAATAGGGGAGGGGGAAAAAAAGCAAGAAGCAAACCATAGGAGACTCTTAACTATGGAGAACAAACTGAGGGCTGATTGAGGGAGGTGGGTGGGGGATGGGCTAGATGGGTGATGGGCATTAAGGAGGGTACTTGTCATGATAAGCATGGGGTCTTATATGTAAGTGATGAATCACTGAATTCACTCCTGAAACTAATACTACCCTATATGTTAACTAATTAGAATTTAAATAAAAACTTGAAAAAAAAAAAAAGAGGCAAAAAAATTGGTGGCACATAGACACTGCTTTACCAGGGAAAGGTGATTGCATGATCCTCAAATTATTTTCCTTAGAGTTGCATTATAGAAAATACCTGGGAGCTCGTTAGAAATACAGAATTTCAGGGCCACTTTCAGACCTACTAAATCAGAACTGACACTTTAACATGCTCCTCAATTGATTAGTAAGAATATTAGCATTTGAGAATTGTGAATTGAATTACTGCTCTAAATTTAAAATAACTGCTATGAATCTAAAATCAGTAAAAATAATAATATCTAACATTTCCTGAATGTTCATTATGTTCCAAGCATTCTTTGAAGACTTATATATGCCTATTATCTATTATTACTGAAAACAATGCTATAAAGTTGTTATTGTTACTACATTACTCTTTCTAAAGAGACACAGCTAGTAGTCATGAAACAGAACTCTAGTTAAGGGAGTATGACTCAGTTTACACAATGAATGACTACATGATACTAATTACCTATTATTGCAGCTCACAGGCATATATTCTTTCCAGAAAAATGTAACTTACTATTTTATCATTCAGGAAATACTGACTGAGCATCTACTACAAGGAAGTACTGTTTTAACCTCTGGGAACACAGAACTGAATTAAGTGGATAAAGTTTCTATTCTCATGTAGTTTACTTTTTTAGCATAGGAGAGTTATGCATAGCAATTACAAAGAAAACTATTTACTTTCATAGACTATGAAGGACAACTCTAAGATTGCCCCCAAGATCTTCAACCCCTAGCGATTACACTTTCTTGTGCTTTCTATTTGAGAGTTCGTAAGACCTTTTTCTATATCATTACATGATGAAGGATTGTTACTCATTTGCTAGGAGATACTCTCCTTTACAGGCTTTCAGTAAGCCACCATATTGTCAGGTGCCTGTGGAGAAGGTCACATGACCAGGTACTAAAGGCAGCCTTTTCCCAACAGCTAACAAGAAATTGGGCCCTCAGTCCAACAGCCTGCAAGGAACTGAATTCTTCCAATAACCACCTGAACTTGGCAACAGATCCTCTTCTAGGAGGTGATCCTCCCCTCTCCTCCTCTCAATCCTCAAATGAAAGAAAGTCCTTAACTGCAGCCTTCTAGCATATCCATCTAAGCCATGTGCAAGACTTATGACCAATAAAAACTGTAAGATATGGGGAGCCTGGGTGGCTCAGTCATTAAGTGTCTGCCTTCAGCTCAGGTCATGATCCCAGGGTCCTGGGATCGAGCCCCTCATCGGGCTCCCTGCTCCACTGGGAGCCTGCTTCTTCCTCTCCCACTCCCCCTGCTTGTGTTCCCTCTCTCGCTGGCTGCCTTTCTCTCTCTCTCTCTCTCTCTGTCAAATAAATAAATAAAATCTTTAAAAAAAAAACCTGTAAGATAATAAATATACATTGTTTACCACTAAGTTTTAGAGATAACTGGTTCAGGAATGGATAATTTAAACATCATCTCATTACAAATAAAGTATACATTGTATCATTTTATATATTAAATCATTTATTTTTCCTTCAATTAACATTTATTAATTATCTGCTATGTGTCGGATATTGTACTGGTGACACATATATTAAATTTTCATCAAAGAATGACATTTCTTAAAAAACAGAATGACATTTCTTTGACTATGAATCTAAATCTAAACATATTTTGAAAAACACAAATAAAATATAATTATGTAAATAAAGTTTTAAGTTAAATTCAGTCTTTTTATTTAGCAAATTAAATCAAATTATATTAGTCAAATTAGATATTTATTCAAGAAATAAAGTTCTTTAATACTTCTCAAATACATTCTAATGCTTATAACATATATTGAGCCCAGCACAATAATTTATAAAATGTAGAACTTATGGTTCTCTTCCATATTTCTCTGTTAAGATAAATAACATTTGAAACTGCATTCTCTGATAGCCTTTGGAATTTCTGTGGTAAAACTTAACAATTTGTTTTACATTTATTCTAACCAAGTTCTATTTTACTAAGACTAGGGTCATAATTATAACCTAAGATTGTCGACTCCCATTGTCTATTTGATGTTTTAACTCAGTGTTATTCATTATAGTTTACCAATAACAATTGGCCCTCAAAGGCTATAACTAAATGCCTTATCTCTACCCTTTACTAATAAAATAGTGAGTAAATTACTTAATACTTGAGAATTGACCCTCCAGGGTCTCAATTATCCACACAAATGAAGAAATTAGTAAACGAAATTTGATATAAGCATACTATTTTTAAATTGTCTTGAAAATAATTTTTAAAAATTCCTCTGTTAAAGTTTTGAAAAATTAAATAACTCTGTTCAAAACAGAAACAAACTATGCTGTCTTCATTGCTTTCATCCCTATGTTAAAGCCATAGCCCTATCCTACTGAACCCCACTCAAACTAAGAGGAATAGAGAGAGAGAATGGCTTCTTGCCTAAAAACTCAATAAGGACCATATAATTGATAATATTAAAACTCAGCAGATTTTTAAGTAGCTAAATTAACAGTTATTAGAGGAGCTAAATTAACAGTTATTAAAGGCACATAGTGAAGTATTGGATCCGTTTCTTCTTCTTGTCAATTATAAGTGTACATAATTTAAAAGGAAGAAGAATAATTAAAGGAGATAATGTTCTATATAATGACATTAAGACTTGCCACTCCAACTGTGGCCTGCAGACTAGTCATATGGGTATCACTTGAAAGCCTGTTTAAAAATAGCCTTAGGCTTCATCTCATATTTTTAAAATTACAGTCTGGTTTTCAACAACATCTCCAAGGAACTAGTATGCAAATTATAGTTCTAGGGGCACTGCCATAAATTAATGACTACCAAGAGATATGGCAGTAAGAAAGATACTTCTCACCTCTTCATGAGTTTCATTTGTACTGTCACTGAAAAATGGTTTTTGTCCTAAGATCTCTCTATCTCTGTCTCTATCTATGTCTATATAAAAGGGCAAGGGTGGGGGAATGGAATGGAGTGTGGCTGAAATGAGACGAGCTCAGCATAGTCATGAAGGAGGAAGGTAGTCCTCTTAGCCAGGATCATAGTCCTAAAGACAACCTAGTGAGGTTGGGAACTGGTTCATTCATCCACCAGTGAAGGGACTTCAAATCTTTTGATTCTGGGAAATCCAGATGCCAGATTCGGGCTACATAAAATTAGTCAAAGCTTAAGGCAAAATGGTGAATGGTGGTACTAATAAGGGCAGGGATAAATGATAATAAAAGACTTTCAGAATGGCAGTGCAAATGGTCCACAGAACTGCTCCCCAGTAAAACAAACATAACTTCATATAAGTGAAGATTATATTTAAAAAAAATACACAACCATTCAAAGTCTCTGGAAACTGTCCTTAAAGGCATAGAGAAAAGGAAGAAGTATTTACTCAGTAAAATCTGCTAAAACTTGATAAAAATAAGGAGAATCTGTGACATTTGAAACAAGATCCACTGTCTCCCTCCTCCTCATAGCCCAGCGTGACACAAACTCTAGGCAAACGCATCGCGAATACAGGATTTACCCCATATTCCCAGTCAAAGTCCATGGTTTCTTCCTTGTAAGGGAAACACCACCAGCAGTTTTCCTCACTATAGCTACAGTTGCAGAACTAAATTCCTGGTGAGTGTGGCCAGGTCAGAGACTCACGGCTGCACAACCCCACTCATACTGCAGAGTTTCTGTGTCAGGTGCAGAACACTCAGAACACTGAGGCCCTGATTGCCCTTGTGCAACCTTGTTCAAAGTGCAGAGGTCCAACATTGGAAACTGCAAGTCCAAAAATGTGGGACATCATAAGCTTACCAACATATGCATAGCAGGAGAACCAGAAGAAGAGAAAGAGAAATGAGCAGAAAATATTAGAAAAACTAATCGCTGAAAACTTGCCAAATTTGATTAAAAACATGATTCTACACCACAAAAAATATTAATAGTAGGATAAACACGAGGAGACCCACATCCAGGCACACCATGCTAGAAATGCTGAAGGCCAAAGTTCTTTGTCTCTTACAAGGGAACGTTCAATAAGGCTAACAGCTGACTTCTCATCAGTAGTCATGGAGACAAGAAATCAATAGGATGACACATTAAAATGCTGAGAGAAAAAAGAAAACAATCAGCCAAACAAGAATCCTATATCCAGAACAACTTTCTAGAATGAAGGTATAATGAAGACAATCCTATAGAAACAAAAGCAGAAAATTTGTTGCCAGCAAACTTGCCTTAGAAGGAATACTAAAGGAAATTCTTTAGGCTGAAACAAGTGACCCCGTACAGTAATTTGATTCACATGAAAAAGCAAAAAGCACCAGTAGAGGTAAATGAATGTTTAAGTATTCATATTTATTTCCCTTGCTTCTTTTAAGGGATTTAAAAATCAGTTGAATTTTAAAAGTATATAATTATATTATTAAATCTCTAACATATAGAAATAGATTTGCCAGCAACAACACAGAGGATGAGGGCCGGGAAAAGACTGCGGGGAGAAAGGCGACATCAGATGGTAACTTGAATCCATAGGAACAAAAAAAGAGGACCAGGAACAGTAAATAAAAAGATTATGGCAAACATTATAAACATATACTTGCTTTTCTTTCTACCCCCAATTTCTTTAAAGGTATATAATTATATAGGGTAATAATTCAACAATATATTTTTTTATTTATAATATGAATACATGTAATATGTGTAGGAAAAATATCACAAAAAGGCAGAAATGGAGTAGAGCTAGGTAGGAATAATGTTTATATATCTTACTGAAATCAAAGTAATATAAATTTGAAGTGCATTCTGACAGCTTAAGATGTACATGGGAAGCCCTAGGGCAACCGCTAAGAAAGTGACTGAAAAATATACTGAAAAAAATCATTAAAGGAATTAAATGTTACACTAGAAAATACTTATTTGGTGCAAAACAATTAGTAAAACTGGAAGGGAGGAATAAGAAAGTCATGACCATATAGAGAGCGAAGTGAAGGGGCACCTAGGTGGTGCAGTTGGTTGGGACACCGACTCTTGGTTTTGGCTCCAGTCCTGATCTCAGGGTCTTGAGACTGAGCCCCACATCAGACTCCACACTGAGTTTCCCTATCGCTCTCTCTCTCTCCCCCGTCCCTCCCCTCTGCGCACTCTCTCTCTTTCCTATCTCTCTCTAAAATAAATAAATAAACCTAAAAAAAAAAAGAGAGAGCAAAGTGAAAATGCCAGACGTAAGTATATTCAAATATATCAATGATAGCATTAACTGAGGAGGCATTAAAATCCAATCAAAAGCACAGGGTATCAGACTGAATTTTTAAAAATATTATCCACCTTTATGCAGTCAACAGGATTCACAATTTAGATTCAAAGATACCGTAAGTTGTGGCCATCTAATATGGTTTTCTGTCTCTAAGATACAGAAAGGAGGAACTGAAGCCATTATGTAATCAGTCAGTTTGTTGGGGTAAAAAATGTGATTGAATCTTGAGAAAGCATTCCAAGCAGAAGCAAGAATTACAATGCAACTAATGTCCTTATCCCCTTTAATTTTAATGCCCTCCTTTCTGCAGTGCAACAATTTTTATATTTTCTTGTGCGTACCATATGAGCATTATTAGAGTTTATAAAAGAATTCAAAACATTGGCTCCTATTTTTGTAAATTAATTTTCATAAGATCTGACATGGGCCTCAGTAATCCAATTTTTATAACATCACTTTGACATATTCTCTTGGCCACCCAGACGGTAATATCAATGAGGGGTCTACCTAATGGTGTGAATAATACCAGGAGGTGGTTATGATTCGGAAAAATCTTGGAAGTTCTTGCCACAATCTCTTGTCCTTCCACTACAGTTTTTCCTTCTCTTTCCCGCAAAATTAGTGTGTTTTTGTACTTTTATTATCCCCGTCAGCATAAAAGCAATTTTTAATACCATTCATTTCAGGGGCAAACAAATCCTAACATCAAATGCCCTTCCATAAAATACATGATTTCTCTGCTTCTTGTCATAACTACGCTGTATAGCTAGTTGCCATCACAAATTAGTTGACAACTTAGTTTGGCTTTACTTCGTGGCGTCCCTTTTTTTATCAACGCACTAAAATCAAGCGTCCATCTTCATGTTTGTATGCAAACATGGATTTTGAAAATTTATCATTTTTATGATGCCAAATTCAACCGACATCTTAAAATATGTGGTCTTCATCTTACTATACTGTCAGCAGCATTCAGGGCAGTAGATCACTCTTCCCCTCTTTAAACATTCTCCTCTCTTGCCTCTCCTTGTTTTCATTCTAGTCTATGATTACTTCTTCCTGTCCCACTTGCTAACTTTAATGCATATCCCCAAACTCAACATTTTGGAGTTTTTCATAACTTGATTCTTATTATCATTTCTTATCATCTGTCTCTACAAAGTCTTCCTGGAAAACCTCATCCATTTATACGTGTTTAAATATTACGCAGATACTATGCAGGTGATTCAAGAATATAGCTCTATCTCTTTGGGGTGCCTAGGTGGCTCAGTCCTTTAAGTGGGCAACTCTTGGCTTCAGCTCAGGTCATGATTTCATGAGTCCTGAGATCAAGCCCCACATCAGCCTCTCTGTTTTCTCTCTTAAAATCATCAATCAATCAATCTTTAAAAAAAGAATATATATCTACTTCTTTGACCTCAATTTTAAGCTGTGTTCTCTATGTATATAATTTCCTTTCCACAACCCTATAAGAAGTGCCCAATAGTATTTTCAGTATTTTTGCGATCAATATCTCTTTGTTTTCTCTTGTTAACTTGTTCTTCTCTAAGCTTTCCTGCATCAGCAGATGGTAGTAGGCTTTATTCAGTGGCCCAAACTGTGCATTTAACTGTTATTTAGGTCAGTCTGCCACCAGATCTTTATAACTGTATATCCAAAATATAGATCAAGTAAGTGTCAAAGATTAAGTTGATTTCTGATTCTCACAAACTTGAAGGAGGGAATAACTGAGAGCCACAATACGGATCAACAGTCCATCCCTGCTCTGATCAGCTCCTGACAAGTAGGTAGAATTACATTCAAAAACAGCTTTGGAGCCAAAGTTCTCCCTCCGAGGGGAGTTCTTATAGAAGGAGTGTCATATGTTGGTCAGATATACCAAAAAGAACTTATTAGAAATTTCTCCAAATATAGTTGAAATACACTTTCTAACTTTATATACCAATTCCTTCCTAACCTTACAATTATGTAATCGAGTTTCTACTGCAGAAGACCACTTATTGGTAAATAGTATACTTGAAAAATTTTGTATTTAAGACTGTCAGTGCTGAGCTACTTAAGAACACCTGGGCTTTAAATGGAAGGGTATTACAAAAAACTGATACGAAGAGCATAATTCGGCACTAATAAAAGCCCTACTCCCACATCTATGACGTATTTCTCTTTTATTTGTATGCTTGCTGCATATTAAGTTCTCAAGAGACCCTATCTCACATTTTCCCTGTGATTGTTGTTCTTGTTAAGTACCTTATTACCTGCCAACACCCAGCCCTGCTTCTAATTTACAAAGCAGTTTTGAAGATTTTCTCATGCTTTCTAATTTATCTCTCTTTTAGGATTTTTCCTGTGTCTTTGAATGGACAGTGCACAGACTTCCCTGGTCATATGATAAAGGTAAGACCCTCCGCACACTCTGTAGAAGGCAGATAGGCCCACCTTTTACTCCGTACGTTCATTCAGCCTGCCATCTTTGCTTGGACTTTACTACCCTTTTTATACCTATCACAATCCTTCTTTAAAACTCAAATTAAAAGTTACTACTCCAGCAACATCTATTGAAAACTTGATAGTAAAAATAATTGCTACCTTTCTCTAATCTCACATTTTTTTATTAAACTTATATGAAAGATTTTCTTCACAGATAGTCTGCGATTTTGAATTAATGTGTCCTAGTCTTGTCTCTTCCACATGACTATTTCCTTGTGAGCAGGAAGCGTTTTACTTGTTTTGTAACCGTCTTGCACAATACAGTATCTGTCACAAGGCAGGCACTTAGCCAATATTTGGTGAGTGAATTCGTTACTTTGGTTCTCTTTTTTCTTACTTTAATTTGAAGCATACAAATAAAGGCGCTGCGTTTTGAGACCTCACTCATGTAGATTTGGAAACTTCGTGATAAAGAACCTTATTAGTATGAGAGGACAGTTTGACATACTGACAAATTGGAATGTTTTTAGAGAAAACCCTTCAACTTCATATTTTTTTAAGTAAGGTGACCTCATACTAAAAATTATAGTGTATTTCATTTACTAGATACTTGAGAAAGGGTAGCCAAGGAATAAATTTGCAAATACCAAGAAATCATAGGTTACAAAATAAAAACCATCATGGCTTTAGGAGAACAAATTGTCAAAAAAATTCTAAATTCCATCAATGACAGAATGACAGATTTTGTGGATAGGAGGAAGCGCTAAATGTAATATATTTGGACTTCAATAAAGCTTTTGATTTTTTTTCTCTATGATATATGTATTTTGAAGGTGGAAAATGTGGCTTCAGTAATTATACTGTCAGGATGGAAGATTGCAGGAATGACAGATAGTCATTCTTGGTCCAATTTTGAATTAAGAGAGTAGTATCTAGTACCTATCAAATGGCAATCTACAAGCTAATGACCTTAGGTCAAGATCACCTAAGTATACTATATGTTCTAGATGTTCTAAATGTGTGTATGCTGAGGGGACAGATAATATTAATAAAAATACATTTTAAAACTATTATATATGGAACAGTGTGTGCAGTGAGTATACCTGCATTGTCTCATTTCTCTTACACAGTAAGTAACCCTGAAAGATTGGTATTATTATCTCAACTGTAAGAGAAAAACATGAAGTTTTTCTGATTTTCCAAAAATAGGTCTCGGATTCAAATTCAGTTCTGTCTGATTCAGAAACCAATGATTTTAACCATTATGCCTTTATCGTCTAAAAGAAAATGAAATCGTACGAGAGATTGGTTTTCGTTCTTGCTTTATTTGTAGCATCAATTGCTCATAATTCTCAATGCTTGCCAATGCTGTTCTTTTATTTGTGTTAGTTTTCTCATTACTTTAAGAAAAGGAGAAAAGATGGGGACAGTGCAGCCATCTTGCATGGATCTCCTCTACATACTTCCTTGATTAAAATAAATCAACTGGGATAGTTAAAAAAAATTCATAGAATGAATGACATTTGTGGTGGATTTGTATTGTATCAATTTTTTGTTTGCCAGAATGTCGTTCCTTGCAGAGTTCAGGGTAGGTCTGGAAGACAGAGGTGAAGTAGCAGCTATATGTCAGAGCTCGAGGTGCTGTTGTCCCTCAGGATGTGGGTTGCTTATCTTTCTCACCGTGTCGGCTGGGGCAGCAGCTGGACTTGCAGCAACAATGCAGCTCTTGCCATTCTGCCCACTGAACCAAGTGTGCATCTAGCTCCGTGAGGAAGGCAACCCGCTTCTCCTAAAGGACATTTGCAATCATCTAGGCTGGGAGCTTGGGGCTCATGAGAAGCCAACAAGGATTCCGTTTGTGCTCCAGAGAACCAATTTATCCTTTCTTGTGCATCTTCCCTTCCCAGCCACCTGTCTGCTCACTTCAGGTTTCCACAGACACAGAAGAAATGACCATAGGTTGTTAAACCATTTCCCACAATTGTCTGAATCAAATCTGCGTAATAAGTTCTTTGTTATATATAACTTTCATTGTTTCTTCTTCTCTGACTAAACCATGACTGATACAACATCTTTGACAAAATTCAGTGATAGGAAACACTCATGAATTCCATGACGTGATCAGGAGTAGCCCACTCACAACTCAGTGGCTATGGGGCTAACACATGAGAGGCTGATATATGGCCTTAGTTGCCAATGTAAAATATTTAAAAATAGGATACCTGATAATAAATGTAGGAGAAATGTTAGAATAAGAAAAATCACAATTTTACAACTCCTAATGAAATAATCGATTCTAGGAAAGATAATTAATTGGTAAAAAAAAAATGAAATGAAGTATTGGGGGGAAGTATGGTGAAGCAAATGGGAGCTCACTGTCTTCGTCTCAACGCGTAGGTTATTCTTCAGGTCATTGAGAGGGAAAACCAGATATCTATGCCCCTCAATATGATGCAATGTGAAGTTCACACCAGCCATGATCTATTCTTATACACAATGTTAAACCTGAATCAAATAAAACCTTTATACAAAAATCTAACTTACAAGAAATATGGGAAAGGGAAGAATATGTAAAATAGCATCATGAGGGAAAAAAAGCCCACAATGTGAGACATTATCTGGGATAATTGACACGACTTCCTCAACAAGTCAGTGTCACAGAGAAGAGAACACCTAAAGAACATAATAATAAAAAATATTGTGGGGGCTCCTGGGTGGCTCAGTCAGTTATGCATCTGCCTACAGCTCAGGTCGTGGTCCCAGGCTCGTGGAATGAGCCCCACATCAGGCTCCCTGCTCAGGGGGTAGCCTCTTCTGCCTCTCCCACTCCCCCGTCTTGTGCTCTCTCTCTCTCTCTGTCAAATAAATAAAGTCTTAAAAAAAAAAAAAGCATTGTGTGCACCTCATTTGGAACCTTATTTGAATAAACACACATAAAAGAATAGCAGATTTGAGACTACTGGGGAAATTTTAATATGTAATAGAAGAGGAGAGATTATTGTTAATTTTTAGTTGTAATTTTATCACTGTGGTTATGCAAACAAAAAATTCCTTTTTTAAAACAAATGCATATTGAAGTATGTAAAGTTGAAAACATGAGGTCTAGGATTAGGATTTTCTTGAAGTCCATGGTCAACAACAACAACAGAAGCTAGGTGAAGTAGGTTTGAAAAACTCTTGAGAGGTATTGATTCTCGATGATAAACATGAAGATTCAATTTCCTATTCTCTTCACTTTTGTTCTACATATAAACATTTTAATAATAAAAGTTTTAAAACCTCAAAAATATTGTATATTGGCTTCAGCCCCAGAAATAAAGAGAAACCAGGAGATTATCCTGATTTTATTTAATTAATAGAATTAATAGAATTTATCAAGGTTAGGAGAAGGATAAGAAAAGGATGGATAAGCTTCAAATAAGAGTGGGTTGGACTGTAGACTACAAAAAATAATTTAGGTTTCCATTTATTCAAAAAGTAAAAGAACAGTTTTTTTTTTATGTATAACTGCAGGAAGGTAGAAAAATTATTTTAGTAGATAAATTAAAATTTTAATTCATATTCTTTCAAATTCCCATACTAAGGATAATAATGTTCAAATGCATTTAAAAATATATTTATATTCCTGGGGGCGCCTGGGTGGCACAGCGGTTAAGCGTCTGCCTTCAGCTCAGGGCGTGATCCCGGTGTTATGGGATCGAGCCCCACATCAGGCTCCTCCGCTATGAAAATAAATAAATAAATAAATAAATAAATCTTTAAAAAAAAAAAATACATTTATATTCCTAAGCTACAAGCATTGCAAATAAAGAATTTACAAAATTAATGTATATGCACATATACGTTTGAATATATACAATATACATATACATAATGCACATTATATAATATACATATATACATTATATATACATACTATGCATATGTGTATTATATAGAACCTACACATATATATGTATGTGTGTGTATATATATAGTATGTGATAATATATACATAAATATATACATACACATATATATGGAATATTACCCAATTAAATAAGAAGGTAATTTTTTCATGTAATAATTGAGATATATTACAAGTAAGCCTCAGTTCCTCTACCATAACTGACTGAAGGGTTAAAGTAAACTTGCAAAAAATTCTAAAGTTTATACAAAAGAGGAACCCCTCCACCATTTTGTTTTGTTGTTTGGGTTTTTTTTGTTTCTGTTTTTGTTTTCTTTTGCTAGTTCAGTGTGGCCCTCTCTGTGCTTCTCTTCTAGATACACTGCAGCCTTGTGAGAGACCTTGAGCCAGAGTCACAGAGCTAAGCCAGAGCCAGGCTGTTGACTACAAAATATGTGCTATTATAAACAATTGTTCTAAGCTATTAAATTTGGGGTAATTTGTTAAACAGCTACATATTACTAATACATCATTGTTTCTAAATACACATTGACCAGTATAAAGAAATTACTACATTTTAATTGGCAACCATTAGTTTCACTCTTCTTTAAGTTATATTCCACATCTCAAGGTTGGAGGGAACCTAAAATGTCATGCAGCCAACTTATTTCCAAGTTACCTGACATAAAATTCCTGAAGGTTTAAAACATATTTGCACATGACAAAAATCACCTAGCTGTTCACAAAACTTGTCTCCCTTTTCTCCTGGGGACACAGCTCCAGCTAGACTCTTATTTTCTAGACTTCACTGTAGTTAGGTATGTTCTTGTTGCCAGATAGCTGAATCCTGACACTTGATTGATTGTTTCAGAGTGAGTTTTGCTATTTCCAGGTAAACACACAAATAGAATAAATTTCACTTACACATGATGGCTTTTCAATTATTTAAAATACTTAAACATCTTTGGGGCTTTTTTTCCTTTGTGCAGTATTCTTAAATTCTGTGGGTTTCCTCACATGGATTTTGTTCTTTGCCATTTGAAATTATTATATGAGCATATTCCAATATTAGAAGTGATGTCCAGAAATACTTGAAAGAGGGAAAACAATTCATATTCACTCTGTGGTCTTATCCATACACATGAGAGGAATTTCTGTTTCCCTTATTCACATACTTATACATATATTGATCTCGATTACAGTTGTATTTAGGGTTTTTGTTGTTTTGTCCATGACACGTGGTAAACTTCTAAAAAAATGTGAACAAACAACTTGTCTTTCTTAAATATATAATTTTCCATCAGCTCTGAATTTTGCCAATTAGATATTTGTATTCAAGTGAAATCCTTTATTTATTTTTTCTTACAATGTAGTCTTTTAGATGTGGCATTCATTGGCAAAAGGTTTTCTGGAATGGCAATATTCTTATTCATTCAATTAATCTTTACTTATTTTCTATCATACAGTAAGATAAGCATTTTCCCAAGATCATCATCAAAATCATGATCATGCTGTTTAATAAGGCAGGACTAAGGGCAGAGATCTGAGATCTGCCAGTAGGGAAAACAATATGGTTTGATGATAATTGCTGAGAAACACTATTGAATAAAATTCAAAAATTAACAGTGCAAAAAATGATAATATTATCAAAATGTAAGTCCACATGTATTGACAAAAATAAATACCTGACTTTCAACATTAATCAGAATTGTTATTGTTTTTATTAGGAAAGTATTTCCTCTTTATAACATGAACCTAATCTTCTGTCATGAATTCCATTTTGTGTGTTTTTTTTTTTTTAAGATTTTATTTATTTATTTGACAGAGATAGAGACACCCAGCGAGAGAGGGAACACAAGCAGGGGGAATGGGAGAGGAAGAAGCAGGCTCCTAGCGGAGGAGCCTGATGTGGGGCTCAATCCCATAACGCCGGGATCACGCCCTGAGCCGGAAGGCAGATGCTTAACCGCTGTGCCACCCAGGCGCCCCATGAATTCCATTTTGAAAGACAAAACAATTCCCCTAAAGTCTGCAGCACTTAAATAATTTAAATTAACTTTAAATTGTGCTTTACTTTACAAGCCCAGAATCACAGCCACAACCTTACTGGAAAGCTTATAAAATTTTGAAATGCTCCAATAATTTTAACTCTTATAGAAGCCTGGTACCTTCCAAATTAAAGTGCTAATAAAAAAATTAGCACTGAAATTTAAATCTCCATGAGCAATGCAGGGTGATTTAAAATTATTGAAGCCTTTCAATTTTTTATGAGCTTTCTATGTGGAAGTGTATCAGGCAGCTTCTTTAATAGCAAAGTATTCACCTAAAAACATACAAACAACATTGTCAGAACTGAACGATTTCCTGGAGCAAATGCCTGTTTGGTTTGTCAAATGTGATATGAAGAAAAACAAACAACAGCACACATTTAAAGATATTATCTATGTGAGTCCCTTCAGGGTCCAGTCACTCCCACACAACTGATTATCTGAAGGTCCTCTGATGTCTGGTGCTATACTTCAGAGAGATGAAGATGGGGAGCAAGGATCAAAGGCTTCCATGAAATATATAAACCTTTGGGGTATGGAAATCACTATCCTAGATCTTATTGTCTTAGACCAGTCCATCTTGTCTGCATCTGAGGCCCATTGGACATACATTAAAAACCTTGAACACATCCTACATTGAGCATATTTTCAAATAAGGTGAAACCACCTCTTTTCTTCTCACTATTAGGAAATGAGTGTCCTGCTGTCTGTGAGTGCAGTCTCCCTAGCAAAGCTAGAGTATGCTGGTTTCAGTTGTGGAAATAGTTGTTTGAGATGGTCTGTTTTTCTCTTTTACAAGTTCAGAGGGTATGTCTCTTTCATGAAGTTATAAAACACACCAGAACTTTCTCCTGTTTACAGGGATACACATACTTTTTGCTTGTTTTGACAAGTTGGTCTCATCTTTTCTACTCCCAAGCATACATAACAAAAAGCAGTGAGAGAGAGAAAAAAATAGTCTTCTCACACACATAACTATTCTTACATGTGGACTTGTGTTCCTTGCAGGAATTCCATTCTTTTGCTTCAGTCCCTTGATGTCTGTCACTCTAGAAATAATAGAGAATAGTTTTGAAAACTTCAGAATCTGAGACTTCTTGTAATTATCCCCTATAAAAGGTTTAAGTAAAACACTTTTTTTGGTATTAAAAATGCTCAGGACACTCAAAGTCTGTGGTTTATTTTATATATTTCCATTATAAAAACACATTGATTATAAGAAAATAACTTGGCTTCCTAAATGCAAAAGTTAAAAAAAAAAAAAAAGGTAAGCTTCAGGCTTTATCTGCAGGAAAGAATAATTTGTCATGTTTACAGCAGTACTTGAAATTTCAATGTTCCAAAAATGCCTACTTAATTAAGAGGTGCTGTGCTTTCCAGATATCTGGAAGCTAGCATTCTGTTTAAATTTGTTTGTGGTATATGGTGTGGGGGAGGAGGAAGGAAATGTGTTGGCCACTAGAAGGATTTTCAGAGTTCCTGTCCGTACCTTCTCTGATCTTATATTCTGGTGTTTTTTGGCTGATAACCATGGTTTAACTGCTGCCATGGATGGCAGCTGGTAGTGATTTAACCATGTCCAAACCACCACCATCTGCGCCCTCCCCTCTTTCTGGTTTCCCAGAAAAATAAATTATTCTTCTCTTTTTTAAGGAGTTTAAAAAAAAAAAATTGCCAGGGTAATAGTAGCACAGGTTACTTTTTATTAATTTCCTCTTCATACCACAATTAACCTTTCCAAAATGCAGGAAGAATGGAAGGTTTTCAGGGAATAGCTACACCCAGGAATCCAGTTTTTTGTTAATCTAGCCCATTCCTAAATTGTCTTCTCACAGCGAATCACCCTCTGTTAACGCAACATTATTTGTTGACTGCCCTCTTGAATCTCCCTTAAGAGACCAGGCTTTTACAATAGAGATATAATTTACACGCAAGGGAAGTCACAGATACTGTTTTCATTTCTATGAGTTTTGGAATGATTTATACCTATTTAACTGCTACCCATGTTATAGAGAACATTTTCTTCACCACAAGATTCCCCAGGCAACCACTAGATTTCATATAAATGAAATCATATACTATGTATTCTCTGTGTCTGTCTTTTTTTGTTCACCATAATAATGGTGCCTACCTGTGTAGGGAAGGAAAAAATTTCCTTTTTTCCTCCAAGATTCTCCTGGCTCTTTTAGAAATTAAACTGACATGAGACAGATCAACAGTAGAACAAACCCAGTTTTATTATGTGCTCACAGAAGCCCAAAAATGAAATTGAGATTCCAGAAATGACCAAAGCAGGCAGTTTTATACATTTATACAAGAGACAATAAATTTGTGAGGAATTGAAAAGATGAATAAAACAGATGTCTGGGAGTATTAATTAGTAAGGTGTTCTAGGTGGAATTTGCATTGAGGTAGCAGGTTAGGAATAAAGCAACAAGGTTTTGTTTCTACAGCTTTCTTGGTTTTAAAGTCCCTACCTCTGGTAATAAGGATGTTTTACACTTTCTAGTACAGGAAGGGTACTTTTCATATGGAGGATTTATTTCCTGCTTTGAAGGGGGCAGAAGTGGGTCTGAGTGTCCCTGCATCAGCTGTTTCCCAAGTGGCTTCAATGTAAAATAATTAACATACCATTGTAGTACATTTCGAAGTGGCCTGCCTTGGGCCTCTATACCTGTAAGTCTACTCTGAAAATGAAGTGGGTAATATATGTATACCTCAGTGTCAACCACATACTAAATGTTTTAGAAGTGTTATTTATGTAACATTTTGTTAAATCTGGATTCAGTGTTAAGCCTAAAACCAAAAAGTAGCAATGATTGCATATTTGAAATAAATCAGGAAAGAACACGGAAATAGTATTTTTGTGAACCTTGGCTTCATATTTCATTGCAGAAAATTAAAAAGTAAAGAATAAAAAATTGACACTTAATGTCTTTAGAAGCAATGTACACTCATAGGATAGGAAGGAAGGAAGGAAGGAAGGAAGGAAGGAAGGAAGGAAGGAAGGAAGGAAGGAGAGGAAAGGAGGGAGGGAAGGCAGGAAGGAAAAGGAAAGGAAAAAAGGAAGGAAGAAAAAGAGAAGAGCAGAGAATTTTGTTGGGGAGAATTTTGTTGTGATAACATGCGGAGAGCTGCCTTTGGGGAGTACACTTGCTTTGAGCAGGATCAGAAGGACATGCTTCTTACAAACCAGGTAGGGATGTCCAAGGTAAGTGCAGTGAAGGGGGAGAAGTATTCCAGTAGTCTACTGGGGCATCTATGAATTTCAAACATTTGTTATGGCCAGAAAAAACCAACATCTGATTACAGTGTGTCTTACAAGAACTTTTCTGTCTGTCTCTCTCCGCTATTTTGATCCCTGAGGTCATAAGGAAATGGGGGCAGATCTAGGTGGAGGAATAGAAAATCTACCAAACAAACCTCCTTTCCTGCTCACAGCATCCAGTTGAAGGGATAAAGAATAATTTTCCATTTTTACAATGGATGGATTTATTTTTAAATATTCATTTCTAATATTGAATATTTGCTTATTTCTTATTTAATTATTATTTGATTATATTTAACAAGATTTGAGAAGACCTTTCATATCTGAAACTAATGGATAACTAATGGAACCTGCTTTAAATTTCATCCAGGGCCAGAGAAAAAATGAGTTTCGTAGATCAAGCTGAAACCAGCATTGAGAGAGGGAGGAACTCTTACACTATTATTTGAATCTATTTGTTCACTTTTCATCTGGTTATTTCTACACATCATTCAAAACACTGATTATATGTCAATTCTTTTGCCAAATTCCTGAGGCCCCATCTAATCTGGAATATGTGACCTTTCAGGGAGCCCACAGCACCCAGTGACAAATTCTATCCTGACACTGTCATTCTAAATTACACTTACTTTTTTGTTACAGACATTGAAAACTTGAGAGAAAGTATGTTTTACCTTCTGCATGCCCAAGTTCTGGAATATTGCCTAGGCCTGAGACTATACTTCATTAGTGTTTGTTTCATGAATAAAGAAACATATTAAGTGAACACATATGTGGCACCTAAGGAAATGGTGTGCATATTTAATGTAAAGAGCTAATAATAGCTCTATGTTGGCATAGTTTTGATTTCTTTTTCTACTCTATGAAATAGTAAAACCACGTTTTAAAATAGCTTATCTTATATTTGCAAAATATAGGTAACAAAAAGTTCTCTGAGTTTTGTTTTAGAGTAGTCACAATTAAATATGTATTGCTTTAATATAACATTTTTCTATTCAGTCGCATTACTTTATTAATAACATTTTATATATTGTAATAATGATATATGGCTGTTTAAATTGGATTTTTTAAAGAAAAGTTCTGGAGAAAATTACTCTTAAGCCGAATTTATTCGTTACTTGTAATTTTTTCCAGAACAAAATGTATGACAGTCAGGCTATGATTTCCATATAATTCTGAATTCCAGTTAGATAACAACTAAAACCATCCTGCATTTAAAGATAAGCATGGAAGAGTGAAATGATGTGCCTTAAGGACATACATTATCTAATTGATCTTAATGAGGTCTTGTTAGAACAACACAAGCTTCAACTCAAATTTCAGGCTTTGACTTGATCTTGGCTTTTCTTAAAGGTGTGTGTGTGTGTGTGTGTGTGTGTGTGTGTGTGTGTGTATAACTTTGGTAAAAAGTTCCTCACCTCTAAGGTGATTTCTGAAAACTTTTACAGCCCCATATTCTCTCACCTACAGCTTCCATTAAGTATGTTTCCCATTTCCTGCTGTGGAACTTCCTCTCTGCTCAGCCCCCATGATCCTTTTGAACTGTTTCTCTTTGAAATCTCTGCCTATGCATTGGCTTCTCCTTAGTCTTAGTAGTCTCTTATTTCTTTCACTTAAGCTTTTCACATAATTATTCTACTAAAAAATGACTACCTGTGGATGAAACAAAATTTCAAGAGTGTTTTGTTTTATTTTATTAAAGGCCATCAGTATTAGAACTCCCACCCTCATCATTCTTTTGAACTAATCCTCTCATTTAAAAGCATCTTAAGAAATGTTAAAAAAAAAAATACAGACTTCCTCAATCATGTGCTTAGAAACCAATCTATTGAGAATGGGGTGGAGCTTGGCAATCACTACTTCTAACAGTTTCATGCATGATTATCTTGATTGGTCAAGGTTAGAAATCATTTCATTAGATTACATTTAAATTAGCATGTGTTGCAATGTCTTACTATCACATTTAAATGCATAGCTAATTAACATTATTGAGTAGTTCTCCATTTGTCTCAGTATAAGAGCTTACCCTCTGTTGGCAAAATAGATTCCTCTGCAGATTAAACATTATAACGGGGCAAATCAATGTCAAAAAATAAAAGAATGAACAATTCATGGACCATGTAATACCTACTGTACTCTAAAGGCTTTAATATGTCATAAATCTTAAAGTAAATGTTCATTGAGAGAATATTTTCAATTTATATGTTTAAATGAAATTTTAAAGAGTTTCCATTACTAGAAATGGCCTTACCTCATATTTCATAATATCATAGACCAGAGTATTCTAAATCCAACTAACAAAGCCTAAGCCAGTTAAAAATATCCATAAAACTTAGCAGGAATTGGGTTATGTATTTATACTTAATGAAGCACAAAAGGACTTAATTGAGTCTGAAAATTCTTGTATTTCATGAGTGGTTTATGGAAGTTGAGATATGAGCTGAGTGTGCATGTAAAAAAAAAGTACAGTAAAATTTTAATTGGCACATCTCCACTGAAGCAAAAATTTGCCAATTAAGTGGTATTCTGATTGTAGTGATAGAAATTTGATTTTACAATGTATTCTTTTCAACATTTGCAACAATATTTGCTGGGATTACTATAAACACAGGGAAATTAGGTGACAGCTTGGGAGGCAAAGGTGGAAAAATGTTACTTAGCCCCACATACCATTAATATATTGTCTTCTCTAAGTACAAAAAACTTTCAAAATCCTCTTAAAGGCGTTCCTAGGATTTGAAAATTTTTTCTGCTTTTAGGTTATTTTCTGCTAAAATGAATCAGAAAAAGGAAATACCTGTAGCCATTTATCAGTAATTATTTTGCAAGATTGACATTGAAACTATTTTTTTAAAGATTTTATTTATTTTATTTGAGAGAGAGCAAGAGAGAGTAGGAACAGCAGGGAGGGGCAGAGGGAGAGAGAGAAGCAGACTCCCCACCAAACAGGGAGCCTGACATGGGGCTTGATCCCAGGACCCCTGGATCATGACCTGAGCTGAAAGCTTAACCAAGCTTAACTGACTGAGCCACCCAGGCACTCTGAAATAATTTTTTTTAAAGATTTATTTATTTATTTGAGAGAGAGAGAGAGATAGTGAGGTGAGGCGCTGAAGGAGAGGGAGAATGAGATCTGAAGCAGATTCCTCACTAAGTCAGAGCCCATCGTGGGGCTCAGTCTCATGACCCTGAGATCATGACCTGAGCAGAAATCAAGAGTCTACAGCTCGGGGCGCCTGGGTGGCACAGCGGTTAAGCGTCTGCCTTCGGCTCAGGGCGTGATCCTGGCGCTCTGGGATCGAGTCCCACATCAGGCTCCTCCGCTATGAGCCTGCTTCTTCCTCTCCCACTCCCCCTGCCTGTGTTCCTTCTCTCGCTGGCTATCTCTATCTCTGCCAAATAAATAAATAAAATCTTTAAAAAAAAAAAAAAGAGTCTACAGCTCAACCAACTGAGCCACCCAGGCACCCCGACATTGAAACTATTTAACAAAGGGTGGGACCAATCCAAACTAAAGCTGAGTATCAAAAGCTGTATCTTTTTGTACCACCTGAACATCAGCTCTTACAAAGACATATATTGGAAATGAGATACCAGTTAAACACTTAGATACCAGTTAAACACTTAGAGGATTCAGGGGTACTAAAAGTAGAAAAGAGGCATACATGTGTTCAGAGACATTAAAAAATATTATTATTTTGATATAGAAACAAAGCCTTACATGTAAAATTACTGCTACAATTTGTAAAGAATTTACAATTGCTATTCCACATATCAAGTCCAAAAGAGGACTTAACTGAGTCTGAATTTTCAAATTTAAAACTTTCAGCCAAGTTCCTTAGAATAAGTCATTATAAAATATTAGATATTTCTGAATTCCCTAAAATGAAATTTGTAAAATTGATAAACAGTGATAATTATAGAGCATAGAAAAAAGTGTAACCCCCAAAAAGCAATTACAAAATGATTTCTGGGCATTTCAGATCAGCAAATTTTACTTAATGATGCATTAATCACTTGAGTTTTATCTGCATAAATTAGTGGGATTGAACTAGTGAAAGTGCTTAATAAAGATTTAGTATTTATTGCTTTGTTCAAAAATACCACCAGAAATATACTGGAATTCAGTATATGTGAGACACTACTAGGCACTGTGATGCCAAAGGCAAGTATGATATATTAATGGTTTGTATCCTCAAGAAGTCGATAGTTTATTAAGGAAAGCAAGGCATTTGCAGTATATTATGTTCTGAAGCCTAATATGATGACAACATTCAAGATAAACAAATATAAAATATAATAAAATTTTTAAGACGGGTGTTAGACTTTAGATCTAGAAAACTCAGGAAGCACATTACACAGTAGTGTTTAAGAACCCAGACTGTCAGCAAACTGGTGGGCGGGGCTGACTCCTATCAGGTACAGTTGCACAGTTCCCTTAGAGAACCACAGAAAAATTTTGATTTCTTATGAAAGTAGAAGAAAAATGGACTTTTATACCAAAGAAAATATTTTAGTATATAATATCAATATTTATCTTTATGTTATGGCAGTAATAAAATATAATTTTTAATTTTATTATTATTTTTTTTATGGAGGAAGTGTCTTATAAGATAAAAGTGCCTGGGTCCCGTGAAAGTCATAATGTGGCCCTGCTGGTGAGATTGTAATCCTAGCTCCACCTTTTACTAGTTGTAGAATGTTAACCTCTCCACACTTCAATTTTTCATCAGCAAAATAGTGAAAATAATGATAGCCACCTCATAAGGGTATTATGGGAAGTAAATGAATGATTAAAGTACCTAGAATAGTATCTGGAATATAGCAAGTGCAATATAAATTTTAGCTGTGCAAATTTTAGCAAGTGCAATATAAATTTTAGCAAGTGCAATATAAATTTTAATCAACTCTGAAGATTGAATGAGGCCAATATGATAGAAGTCATTAATATGTTTGGGAGATTGCTAATTTGACAGTTGAGCAATAGCATTGGTTGTATGTAGAGGAACAATGAGATAAATCTGGCATTTGGACATGTAGGACCCTAAACTAATGGTTGGAAAGCCGACTCTACTATAGACATTATACAGTAAGGCAACAGAGAGCCACTGGATCATGTAAAAAGCTAATTAGACATAGTACGCACAAAGATTTGAAATGTTGAAAGGCCAGATTCAAAGAGAAAAGGAGAATAATAAAATTGAATAGGAATAATGGAGGAACAGTAGAAAAAGATTAAATCTGAGAAACTGCTTGAAAGATTGACCTTGATGCTAAAAAGAAGAATCAAGTTGAATTTTTTATAGTAACCACTTTCTGAAGGAAATTTAGCTTGCTTCCTAATTAAATAAAAGTTGGAGCTTATCAAGAGACATTTGAACATTTTTTTCTAAACTTGGAACCTGTATTTGTCAACTTTATAACTTAATTGGGCTGTGAGGCTGACAAATTGATTTTTCTTGCTCCTAATTTATTTAATTCAGTTTTCACAATTAGGCAAGCAATTAATCAATGGTGGAGTCATTAAGATTCATTGCATTGAAACGGTGCTCTGACAATCATCCTAAATAAGAACTGTGCAATTTATTAGAAAGCAGATGTCTTGGAGGATCCTAAGTATACTATACTTAAGATACTTATACTGTAAGTATGATGTTGGATATTGTAACTTCACTTACAATTGTATGAAGAGATTGAACTAAAGACTTGAAGTTTTGCTTTGGTTTGTCTTACAGCCTTATCTAGAAATAAAGTAATATTTACCCATGAGTTATTAAGTCAACACACGAAACATAATGTTGGTATATAATTAATATTATAAAAAGTAGTTGTCTGACCCATTAATAGCTTATTTCTTCCCTATAATATGAAAGAATATAGTTTCTAGCCAGTTAAGATGTAAATTAAGGATAATTAAGCTTCTGGATATAATATGAGAAATATGAACCCTTTCTTATGGTATTTTGTATGAAAACTGTATTTTACGCTGGAAAAATCATTGAATTGAGATCCATAAAGTCTGAATTTCAGCAAGTTCTGCCATATAGATGCTACGTGTAGTTGAGGAAAATTTCATCATGCTATAGTTTCTTACCTATGACTAATGTTAATTTAAAATAAAATAATGTAACATGAAAACACTTTGTAAATTATTAACATATAAAATCCAAAAAGCTTATTAAAATAATTTGGCCTTATTCAATATTACTTTGTACCATTAACTGTTCTAGACAAAAATCATTTGGGTACTTTCAAAAATTTGTGACCATCATTTTTAGTGACACATCACCTTAAATAATAGATAGATGATGATGATGATGATGATAGATAGATAGATAGATAGATAGATAGATAGATAGATAAAATTATACACTTTTCTACTTGTCTTTGCCTTTGAACCCTCACCAACACTGATGCCCAGAACTTTGAGATAAGGCCCTATTTTCTTGAGTTTCCAATGCATGGATTCTTTCTAACTGTGTTTCAGTTAACATACCCCAAGGTTAAAAATTTTAATCATCTTTAAAGATTGCTTGGTTTGGGTGCCTTGACTCTCTATAGGTCCATTTCTGTTGTTGTCAAGCTGGATCTCTTCCACCATTACTGCCCATTTTCCTGGATTGCTCACTTTCATATACTCTGAAGGCACTCCTAAGTCTTCTGTAGTTCTTTCTCAGTCTTCAATCATTGTACTCATACCACTAATCTGAAGATATCCCTTAACAGCCGCCATTCATTACTATTAAATCTGAACCTGCTTTATCAAAATATTCAAGGGTTACAAAGAGCTTTGCTCATAGAAGTTATTCAAAAATTCTGAAATATAAATACTTCTCCAAGACTTAAAATTGATTCACAGTTATGGCTAAAAAGAAGCTGAACCTAGAGCTTTTCCCTCCCTGTGCTAGCATGATTGTTAAACACATCCTCACTGCTACGATCCAGAATGACTTTCTGTATCTTTCATTACCAGCTTAATGCTTTATTATCTCTGCAAAGTTGACCAGGAGGTTGAAACACTGTACATGCTGATAATGATGCTGTAATTCCTCACTGACCTTTGTGCCTTTTGGTACAGAAACTCAGAGATCCTCCAAACAGGGGCACAAGCGCACTTACTGAGGATATCAAGTCCTATTTGCTACTTCTTAAGTGCCGTGAAATACTACTCTCACTTATGAAAGTCACTGTTCTTTCTGGTACAGATGGAATAACTTTCAGGTTCAGTTCTTCTCTCACTTTGAAATTGACCAGTATCACTTGTGGAATGATTTTTTTTTTTTTTTTGTCCAGTCTTCTTTTAATTAACAAATACCATGCTCAAGTTACTTTGATTCATTTGGTTTAGGGTGAACTATTTGTATTGCAAATTTAAAAGCTGAATCATAGTTGACTGATGTACTTCAAATGGTGGGGGACTATTTTCCTAGAGCTTTTAATCAATGAGAAAATCTTGACTGAATGAGACCCCTAACTTCTAGAGTTATTAAGTAGTCATGCACTATTGATTTTGGATTCTCTTACTGGGACCAAAGTGGACACACATCCAGCAGATGAGGAGATGATTTGGCAGGTGTATCTAGATGTTGTGCTGTGTGTAAAGGTCTCTCTGCCTCAGGAACTGGAGGACATGTAGAAGCCCACTGATGTGCTATGTTTGAAGTTGGCATCATAGTTCAACCCTAACTTTAAAAACTCAATTTCAATCCTCCCCAAAGTTTACCCTAATGCTTTCTTAGCAAGCTGTAAAAAATTTCTACTTTCTACTAAGATGGGCTAACAAGGACCAGATGTTGAGAGACAATTCTCCATAGGTCTCTAACATATTTATACACATCTAGGCAGTAAAAGGTCCTGTATCGCAGGGCTGTCTTTTCAAAAATATTTGTATAGGCACATAACTCTGAAAAGACAGAGACCTGGACCCCCTTTCTGATAGTAAAGGTGGCATTCTTTTCCCTGAAGACATTCCAAGATGATAAAAACGAGACTGTTCTCTCTTCTCTCCAGAGAGATGTGATTCCATTCCAAGGTAATAAAGATAACATCTCTATAGTGGGGAAGATGGCAATTTTCAGGCAATTCCTATATAAATTTCTTAACCTTGGGGTTCTATTTCTATCATACACCTTCACTGCATGTATAGGTGGTATTTGGTCCTTACCAGCTATGGTAATTGAGGTTCCAGAACTCGACATTATTCTGGCTGCTGGTTTTTACTGTGAGTAATAAGTGGTTTTTTTGTCACTGACTCAGTCATCTCATGTCTCTGCCAGTATCTGTGAAACAGTGGTAGGTTAACTTGCTTTGCAGTAAAGATGATATCCCAGACTCTTACCCAGTTCCTTACTTAATAATTTAACACCAAATTTACCCTTCCATTTGAAACAAACAAATAAACAAAAAGGATCAAAACACTTTCACAAGATGGGGAAAAAATGTGCTTAAGATAGTGGACATCAGACAGTGAAGTCCAGTGATCTCTAAAGAAGGAGAACAAATTAGGTAAGCCTTATGATTGCTTCATTTTTTGCCTTGTAATATTTCCAAGTCATGATACAGGGAGCAGTAGCCAGACAGAGCCTGTATTGAAATCCCTGTGTTGAGGAAACAAACCTAAGGAAATGGTCTCCAAGGAGACCAAGGTAGCTAGAATACCTAGGAGAGAGCTGAACCAAAAGAGAATCCCAGAAACGTGCTGAAGATCCTTCTCAAGTACTCAGTAGAGCACTGATCAGAGCATGCTGGTAAGTAAACTACCTGAAGCTAGGGGTTGGGGGTGGGAAAGGGATTTCATCTGAAAGGATTAGAGAAAAATGTCCAGTTCTCACACAGGGTGAGGATGCTATCTATCCCCACCAGGCAAACTGAAAAAAAAAAATCGTAATGTATGAGAAAATGGTACCAGAATCAAGGCATTCTTAACTTTTACTGGGAAATAATTGGCCCTAGATTGAGCCTTTCTGTGGATTTTCCTAACATTTTTTTAACAGACCCAAGTGAAGCATACTCTTTCCAAGCGACTCAACTGCATCCTAGAACAAAGATCATTGAGTGGCTTCATGAATATAAACATATTGAGTACACAGCAAAGTAAAATTCACAATGTCTGACATCCAGTCAAATATTACTAGGCACATAAAAAGCAAATCCAAGAAAACATAATAAAGAGAATAATCAGTCAATTAAAACCAACCCAGAAGTGACAGAGATATTAGAATAGCCTACAAGGATGTTAAAACATTTATTAACTATATTCCAAATGTTAAAAAAAAATAAACAGAGGCACAGAAAGTATAAAAAATACCCAATCAAATGCTAGGGATTAAAACTACAATGTCTGAGATGAAAAACATACCAGATGGGATTAACTGCAAATTAGACAAGGCATAAGAAAAGACTAATAAAGCTGAAGTCACAGCAATAGAACTATCCAAAATAAAATGGAGAGAAAGAAAAAAAATGAAGAGTGAAAACCTGAAAAGAACCACTTTGAGAGGCTTCATACACAAACAATTGGAGTCCCTAAGGGGAAGAAAAATAGAAAACTCTAAGTAAAAAAGGGGTGAAAATTTTCTAAATTTGATGCAAACTCTGAACCTACAAGTCCAAGAAGCTCGATTAAGCCAATGCACACGAACTTTTGAGAGTATGGGAAGGCCATAATCTCTCAGTCTTTGTGTTACATAGGCATTTGGGACATGAAACAATCTGGGCTATATTTACTAAACGTTAACCGTAACTTAGTCATAAAACTGATTTACCACATACCAGAAAATGTGTGAAGTTCCACAGACATTTTATTTAATTCGGAAGGCAACACTTTTAGATCCATATAATACTTTCCATTTCACATATAAAGAATGTGAGGTCATAAAACTTAAGTAATTTGCCTAAGGTTGTATATCTCTTATCGGGAACCAAACACTAATTCTGGTCTAAAGAAAACACTCTAATATTGCCCATTTTTTATAGCTCCATTTCAGATTCTCTTAAAATAAATTTTGAAAAGTTGTATCTCATTAATAAAAAGATAAAAGTGCTTTCAATAAGCAGATTAAGTAACTGAAATCACCATAATGGGGTGTATACAGTATGGAATGTGATGATAGTGACATTGCCTTACCTTTGAGTAAAGATGCTTTACCTTTGAGTAGTGTTATTAAAATGGCATGCTGTGCAACATTCTTTCCAATAGATTTTATCATTGGATGTTCCTCGCAGCTCCAGAGTTGAAACAAAACTGAGAGAGGTTAGTGAACTTACTCAGGGTCACCAAATCAGTTTAGTTTGGGAGATGATTTTAGATCTCTAGTCTTCTGATTTGAAATTGGGATTAATTTTTTTAAGAATGTATTTTAAAATGACTCTGATAAAGATTGAATAAAATAGGTGTTTCTTAAAGAACACATGACTAAAATAATAAAACTGAAGTAAGGAGAATGTTAAAATGTAAAGATCACTTTCAAAGCTGGCTTACAATTGTTGAAAGAGAGTAGGTGAGTCTAATTCTAAAATTAGAAAAAGAAAACAACTCAAAAGTAAGCATTTCTCATAAGCAGTTTCCAGATCTTGCTGTTTTATCTGTATACACAAAAAATAGCTCTTAAAAAGACATTTTAGGGCAATGAAATATAGAACTTATTTTAAATATTACCCATTACATTACAACTGGAAAATAAATGTTTCACGGAACATCATGCTTGACTATGAAATCTGCTAGGATGGGCCTTCCAGAAATTATGGCTATATCGTGGCTTTGCCAATCACAATAAGGGAACATTGTGGAATCAGAATGTGAGAGAATTGCTGATGGCAGAGTCAATAACCATAAGGGGACATGATTTAAACACCACATGGGAGAAAAATTCATGGCAATACCACAACAATATAAAAACTTACAAATATCAACTGGTATCTATATGCGTCCAAGTAGCTAATTGCATTCTTTTTGAGTAGCTATTACTGGCTGCATCATGACCACAGGCAAAGCTTTAGCTGTCTAAGTCTGGTAAATATCAACATGACTATCAGTGTCCCCTTAGAGAGTCACTTTTGCTTTGATTTATTTTGCTTGATTTTTCTACCAATTTTCTCTATAGAAGAATGTAAAAAGTTATGGTTGGGTTTATTATTATAGAAATAGATATTATAAATGGGTGTGTGTATACACATATACACTCATACACATATATATAGATATATAATATATATAATGTGTATTATCTATTAATCCATATTTTAAAATTTTATCCCAGTGCTATTATCAATACAATGCCCTCCCTTTCCTATGATTTATGTGTGGGTTTTTTTGATAACTATACCATAAAATGCCAGAAAAATGCAATGTGCATGTATATTTAAACCATTAAACTCAAATACATTGAAATGAAATGTATAGCCACAAACTCTTTGGACTCATATAGTCTGGGTTCAAATCCTGTCTTTGGAACACATTAAGAGTTTTATTCATTAAACAAAATAATGCCAATTAAGCACCCAAAATACGTAAGCACTTGATAAATGTTAGCTCTTTTCCCCTCAAAGGAAAGAGAGAGAGAGAGAGAGAGAGAGAGAGAGAGTGCATGAGTGGGGAGAGGGGCAGACAGTGAGGGACAAGCAGACTCCACACTGAGCAGACACCCAAACACAGGGCTAAATCCCAGTACCCTGAGATCATGACCTGAGTCGAAGGCAACCTATTAACCGACTGAGCCACCCAGGCACCCCTAAATGTTAGCTTTTATATCATTATCACTTTTACAGTGCAACCACGGGGTAACATAAGCCCAGGAAAAATTGTCCTTTCGTTGGTACAGCAAACTAGTACACTACCTTGTAGCAAATTGGTGTGTGGTACAGGTTGATAGAAACCGAGAGGCATAATAAATAGGCACGGAACTTTATCATTTTACTTGCGGTTCTGTGTTATATTGGAGAATGTTATTGCTCTGGTCTTTTCAAGAGAAACGATTAACCAAATTTTTCTTAGGTATGTGAACTTTTAAGATCGATTTAATGAGGAATGATTATAATAACCAGTAGTTAGAATATCAGTGGGCCACAGTGACATACAGTTGCTTAAGACATAAATTTGTGAAGGTAATACCACCACCTTGATAATTTTCCTACTGATTAAAGGGATAATGTCCTGTGTGATTATGAAAACTTTCCAGAACTCAGTAGGATAAGTGATAAGCTGATAGAGCGCATGAGTGAAGATCTAATGGTAAGTACGTCCTTCAGCTGCGCAATAATGTGACAGGAGGCCACCTCTTCTGGTCTGTACATTGCTGTGATTGTGAGCATACGAAGGCACAGACTGAAGAAAATGTTGAGAAAGAAAAACCCACCTCAATGCTCACTTTCCTTTCATCCGCAGTGAAAAGAGAAGAGTAGCTAGCATCTGCAGATATTTTATCTGACCAATCATTTTGACCCTGAAAAAGAGACTTCTAGATTCTAGAATAACAATAAGTAGTATGAAGAGAAAAGTTGCACAAGTTGTTCATAACTGATATGTGTAGTGCAGAGTTTGTAAACCTTTTAAATGCTAGGTTTTCCACACCTGTGCAATGGAAGGATCCCAAATTATTACTGATTTGCAGCAGCTGCTACAAATCACTACTGCCAGGAGACAAATTTGTTGTCGGGAAGGAAAGCTTCTGCCAAACTTCCTGTCTAAAAAAAGATATTAGGTGATTTTTACAGTTGCCTACACTACTAAATCGGGACTGAAAAATCTGCTTTCTGATTTTCACTATGATAGTTTAGAATATTTTTGATCTTCAGGACTTCCATAAGTGAGCATTCTATAGACTGTTAGCTCTGAAAATGTACAAGTTTTGGGATTGTACAACTTCGTAATACATTTGTAATCATTTGTAATAACAAATATATCCACAAGCAGATTTTTTTGTTTTTCCTTCACCCCTCTCTCCCACAAGCATATATGATTCAGAGTTCAATTTAAAGTCAAATTTATTTATTTTTGTTTCAAAACACACTAAGTGCTTTAAAATCAGGTATATAGGGATGCCTGGGTGGCTCAGTTGGTTACGTGTCTGCCTTCGGCTCAGGTCATGATCCCGGGATCCTGGGATCCGAGTCCCGCATTGGGCTCCTTGCTTGGCAAAGAGCTTGCTTCTTTCTCTTCCTGCCACTACCCCTGCTTGTGCGCTCTCTGTCTCTCTCTGTCTCTGGCAAATAAAAAATACATAAATAAAATCTTAATAAAATAAAATAAAATCAGGGATATAGATGGGTACATGATGAATAAGGGTAGACCTCTAAACACTGAAGGACTCTTTAATATGGTAGAAAGAACACTTCATACGGTATCAGACCATGTGGGTTTAAGATTTGTCTATGCTGTTTGATAGCATTTTCAAAACCAAATCACTTAAACTCTGTGCTTTAAGTATACCGTTAACAACTTGAGGAAAATAATACCTGTCTTAACTACATTGAAAAATTGTAGGCTCTATGAAACAATAAAGTAACAGTAAAGAAGCTCATATTTTTCATCTGGCAAAATTCATAGAAATTTGGATAAGTAATTAAACTTTTTAAAGGGAAAACACTCTTTTACATCATTCCCGAATCTTTGTTACCTTGTTTTCCCCATTTCCAAATACCCAGGAAGTCATGCTGCTGCTGCTACCTTCAAATATATCCAGACTCCAACCATTTCTTATCCCTTGCAACTTAACTTCCTTGATGAATGCAGTGCACAGTTTATAAATATATATTTACAGCCTAGTCTAAGCCACTCTGCTTTCCCACCTACATTACTGCAGTGATCTCCCAAAGGAGCACTCGATCTTAAACCTGTATCCTGCCTAAGATGCCTTTTAGGTAGAGTAATGAGATGGATTTTGAAAAACCTAACTTAGATCCTGTTAGTGTCTGCTCAAAACCTTGTAATGTTTAACCATTTACTCGAGGTAAAAGCCAAAGATCTTCAATTGTCCCCAGGTTACATCTTTGATTTCATATCCTTCTCTTCCTCCCCTTGTTTTCTGCACTCCAGCCCCCATAGTCTTTTTGCTGTTGTTACCAAATTACCAAAATACTAGACTGAATCTCACCTATGGGTCTCTTTCTTGCAGTTTCCTCCGCCTGGAACATTTTCCGCTCAAATGTCTTTATAATTAGCCCCTCACCTCCTTAAAACCTTTGCTCAGATGACACCTTCTCATTTAAGCCTACCCCAACAATCTTTTAAAGCCTACAATTTATCAAACCCCCCTCACATATATTTCTTTTTATTTTTATTTTAAGAGAACTTTCCATTTCCTAACCTATAACATATTTACATATTATATTTTTATTATGTGTCGTTTATTGCCTGCCATGCACGTTAGGCAGTTTCATTAGGACATAGATCTTAGTCTGTTTTGTTCATTGATGGAGTCCAAATGATTATTGATGCACTTAACAAATGAAGGAATTAAAAGATAATATTTTTATTTTTAGCATATTATTTTGTTTGATTTTTTATGAAAATTTTTCACAGGTATTTTTATTTAGTTTTGGAGAGTCACAAACACTGTCTCAATAAGGTCCAGATTCTTGTCTGTATAGATTGATGGTGCTTGTAAGAAATGCAGATGCCTGGACCTCATTCAATCTTACCAATTCTCTGAGAGTGGAAGTTTTGAAATCTGCATTTTAACCCATTTTCCAAGTAATACATTGTGCATTGAATTTTGAAACTCAAAGGATTAATGTAATAACTTTCAAACAAATGTTTACTTCACAAGAAGTACATTTTGAAATACAACCTCGTATGTAATATATCATGTGTGCATAGGCTGTTCATCAAGAGAGGTTATATTCTTGGTCATAAAATAAAATTCATGTTTACAAAGAATGAAATCTTTAAAAAGTAATCTGATCATAATATTATGAAATTAGAAGTAAATAACAGGATACCTGGAAATTCTCACATTTTTAGAAATTAAAAAAATACTTTTTAAATAACCCAAAGGCCAGGAAGAAATCACAAGGGCAACTAGAAAAATATTACAAAATGAATGACAATGAAACCATAACACATTAAAATTTGTGAAACAGCTAAATCAATGTCAAGAAAAAAGTTACAGCTTCAATGCTTATGTTAGAAAAGAGGAAAAGGTTAAATGTAATTATCTAAACCTAAGAAGCTAGATTTTTTTTTAAAGTGTAGTTGACCTCAAAATAAACAGAAGAAAGGTTTAAATAAAGATAAAAACCAAAATGAATGAAATAGAAAACTATCAACAGAGAAATTAATTGCCAAAATTGTTTCTGCATAAATATTACTAAGTTGACCCTGGCAACACCGATTAAAAAAAAAAATTAGAGAAAATCTAAATTACCATTAAACAGAATTTAAAAGGATATCACCCAGGTCTCAGGGAAGTTAAAAGGATAATAAAGAAATAATATGAATAGATTTATACCAATCATTTTGACATCTTACATGAAATGGACATTAAAAACAAACAACACAAGTTGTCAAAGCAGACACAAGAACAAAAAAATTTCTAAGAGCTAATATCTAATAAGAAAATTGAATTTTTAATCAAAACTTTCTTAAAGAACTTCAGGCTCTGGTAGTTAAACCAGTCAGTTGTTCAAACATTTAAGAAAAAAAAAAAATCAATCTTAACACAGATTCCTTTAGAATGCAGAGAGGAAAACATTTCCTAGTATATCTACAATATCAAAACATGAGAAATTAATTACAGGAAATAGGAAATTGAACACCAATATTCTTCATAAACCCCGACACAATAGTAGCAAATATAATCCAGTAATACAGAAAGAATATAAATACAGTATTATAAAGTAGAGTTTATCTCAGGAATACTAGTTTGATTTAACATTAGAATATCAGTCAATCAATTAACCACATTAACTGAATAAAGAAGAAAACTTATATGATCAACTCTATAGTTGCAAACAAAACATTTGGAAGCAGGGATAGTTGGTTGATTTTTTGTTGTTTTTGTTTTTTTTAGGAATTAGAACTATAAAATAACTACACATAAGAACATCCATACTGGTTATAAACAAAGAAATTTAATTGCAAATTTGGCATGGAAGATAAATTATTTAGAGTAATTGAGAAGTGAGTGATAGAACAAGCCATGTGTTCATGTACTGATATTCCTCCAAATACAATCACAAATTTTTCCGTAACTCTCACTGAAGTCAAGGAAGGTACTATTTTTTAAATTAACATGGATCCAAACATATTTAATATAGGTATTTAAAAAATAAAACACAATTTTTATCTCAAAATTTTTCGATCTCAAAATTTCTATCTCAAAATATCTAACAGATAATTCTTTCTGCTTTTATCTCAAAAGCAATTGAATATGTCTCAGAGAACAATGAGCACATTCGTAATGTTGTATACTTTTAAAATCCCTTTCATTAAATTCAAGCATTTGATATATTTCTAGAGACAGGTTAAAATGTTCTCAAGGTAACTTTTAGGCAAAAAAAAAAAAAGAAAAAGAAGAAGAAGAAAGAAAAAAACTGAAAAGGAACTGTAAATGAATGTGTGTCTTAGAATTTGCTGCAAATACACACACACACACACACACACACACACACACATATATGTTATTTCCAATCTACTTATTAAATCCCTGGAAACTGAAAAATGTCATGACTCTTCAGAGAATTAACATAAGAAGTGACAATTTGTAGAAACAATTCAAAGATACTTAATGGATGCAATTTTACATATCATGTTTTTCCCTCCAAGTATAGGCTTGCCATTTTTCCTGTCCCAGATTCTCTCCTACACTTACCTGAGATATATTTTTAAAGGTTCATTAAGAAAATGGAAATGATAAGTCTTTTAAATTTTGAAATCCGTGATTATGTGACAAAGTTACATCTTGGGAAAATATTACTTTATATGGCTAAAAGAAAGAGCAGAGAATTTTCAATTCCTATTTGTGAGGAATGAGGTAGCATTGGGGTTTTTAAACTATCTGTGAGGTTCAAGTAAGCATTCTTCTAGAATATATATTCTTTTTTTTTTTAAAGCAGGATTTTTGTATGTGTTTTATACATTTGGTTTTTTGGCTGTATTTTATTTGAACAAAGAATACCTAATGCCTGTTTTATCATGGGTAAATAGCGCAACCAATCTGTGTCTTGGTTTCTACATCTGGACAAATGAATAATGATATCATTGGGTTGTTGGAATAAAATGTGACTATGCATATAAAATGTTAAACATGTTAATCCACAATAAATGTGAGCTCTCACTGTATTTTCAAATTGGAAAACCTCTTTAATACTGCATGAAAAACAGTGTTAAAATCAAGAATTTAGGAAGAAGGTAAAATATCTTTTGGTATTCTGAACTTAAAGATACTTGTGTTTTGGTTGTTAAAAAAAAACACTTCAATGATCTAAAATTTAAAAAGTTTACTTAATTAAAAAATGTATACATTCAAAAAAAAGTTTTTGACTTTCTCCCAGCTTGAGTATTATTAAAGCAATGAATTACAGCATTCTTAAATGAAAAAAAGAAAGAAGAAAGAAAGAAAGAAAGAAAGAAAGAAAGAAAGAAAGAAAAGAAAGAAAAGAAGGAAAGAAAGAAAGAGAAAAGTACAGCGTTAGTTAAGTTTACAAGGCAAAACCCGGCAAGACAGGTTTTTATTCCTAATTCTTGGAGTCAGTATTACCAAGGAATATAGAGCACTTAATAAATCACGAGAAGTGTAAAATTAATGACTCAAAAAAAGGCTTAAATCCTCAACTCATTTAAAAAATCTGTCGTTAACATGAAAAATGCAAGTAAAGTGGATAGCTTGGAAGTGAAGAAGACCTTGTTGAATTACTTATTGACAAACAGAAGATAACAAAGTACTTGGCTCATATTGAAATGAATGTAAACAAGCAGGATGCATAACTTGCACTCCAGAGGAAATTAGAAAATCTGCTTACTCTGTTGAGTTGTATTTTAAAAGCCAAGGAAACTGGGATGATTTATTAAAATGAAACCGGGTGAAGGAGACACTAAACAAAACATTTTAAAGAGTGAAAATAAAATAAAAAGTGAAGATAATTATGAGGGACTAATATGGTAATCCCAAGTTAGTTGTTAGGTTTTTTATTAAAATGGCATAATTTAGCAACCTGATGGTAGCTTCTCCTGATTTTCCTGTAAAATAATACAAAATTAGAAGAAGACAAAATCATGATTTCAAAAGCTAGGACTGAGGAAAAATATAACAGCAGAGTATATGAAGCATTAAAATGTATAAGATATATAAACAAAATTTCCAAAACTTTACCCAGGCTTTACTTCATACATGTAAACAAGCCCATTGAAAAGTAGGGAAACCCTTATCCTCCCTGATACGTCCTCACTGTCTTTCCTCTAACTCAGAAACTCAAACCTAGTCCCTACCAGTGCGCTTCCCCACCAAATCACAATCAACAGACAATAAATAAATTAAACAAACAAATCAAAACCCAGCAGGAACCACTCAATTCCACAGATATTACATTTGAGTTTGAGAAAAACTTATCTTCTCAACCTTTACTTCTCTATCTCTCGTTGTATGAATCTAGTGGAGGAATGTTCTATTATGGACGCTCGGTTCCACACGCTAGGTAAGAATGACTCCTAAAATCACTGTGTTACGATTCCTCTACCTCAGTGGTTCCAACACCTGATGGCGCATCGAGATCGTTGCGCGAGCTTTGAAAGAAAAACAAGATGCCGGCTGATAGATGCATTCCGAAAGCAGCATCTTTGGGGTTAAATCTTGTGTGTTTATTGCCTGCCTTCCTTCTTTCCTTCCTTCCTTCCTTCTGTTTTTTTTTTCTTCCTTCCTTTCTTTTCTAACATACCAGGGATTTGGACAGTATTGTTCTATCCCTCCATTGCATAAACACTATGCATGCATGAAACATTCTGGAAGGCCTTGTCTTCAATAACCACTTGCTGATTTCTTTCCTATACTCCCTTACTCCATAGCAACCTGATACTAATGTTAGAATAAGCAGTTAATTAGGTTCTGACAGGCTGTCTGGAGGTCAGCAACGAGGAGGGCATGGGCAGCTAAAAGGAAGGTCAGAGCCCCGGCCTGGCAGCACGCCTCAAGAAGCCGGATCAAACCAGACAGGCCCAAGCTGGCAGATGGCATGACAGAAAACTCCTGACCAGATTAGGAAGAAAAAGCATGAAACCCTGCATCCCTACCGCAAGTAATGTATATTCTGCCCCCTAGTTAACAACTGCTAATAAAAGATAGAAACCCAAACCCCAGGGATGGGTGGAGTGTGAAAGGGGATGCAGCTCTCTCTTCCTCCCTCCCTCTCTCATTCTCGCTCTCTCTCTCTCCCTTCCTCCCCCCACCTCATGCCTTGAGAATGTACTTTTTGCTTTATTAAACTTTCCTGCTTGTGTCACTTGTCTGCTGTGCTGCATATCTGTCGTTGAATTCATGCTAGCGACAAGGCCAAGAGCCTTCCGGGAGCCCCTTGGGTCTGGCTGGGTGGAGGCCCCAGGGCCCGGGCACTCCTCAGTTCACTGGGCAACACTTAGATTACTGATAGATAACTCAACGCAGCTATTCCAAACCGAAAATTATTATCCCTCCTCTTCTTCAGCTTCTGGACAGTTGTTTTTTTCCTTTCCTTTTCTTGCTATTTTGGGAAATGTGACTAACCTTTGCCCATTTTCTTTATTGAGGCATGACTGTTAAAGAATCCTAGCCTCTTCTTAAACTTAAAGAGCTCTAGTCATTCTCTGGAAAAGTCTATTATAAATCTACCAGCTCTTCTGGTCTAATTGGTTTCCTTGTCTCAAGTTTCCATACTCACTCCTGCACCTAAAACCTACAGCAAACAGCTACTAGATGATATTCCTGATATGTTACCTTGAATTTGTCACTCTGCTATTTAAATTCTTGTAAAACTCCTCCTAATCTTGGGGCGCCTGGCTGGCTCAGTCAGTTAAGCATCCAACTCTTGTTTCTGGCTCAGGTTCATGATCTCAGGATTCTGCTTGGGATTCTCTCTCTCCCTCTGCCCCTCCCTGTTAGTACTCTCTCTCTAAAATAATAATAATAACATAATAATAATACATAATAATAAAAACTCATAATCTTCAGGACAAAGGTCAGCCTCTTTTTTTCATAAGATGGGAAATAAAATTCACTGCAGGATTTCTCCTATCCTAATCAACTCTAGAAATTGCAAAAGCAAGAGAGAATTATGGATCAGAGGAATGAACTACAAAGTTCTGAGAAATATTTGGAGAACCTCAACGCTGCTGTGAACTGCTGTAGGTGTCTATATAAGTTGCTGGGAAGCTACAGCCTGGGGCCAGTCTTCCCTAGAAGTTTTAGAGGGAGCATGGGTGGGAGGGAAGCGTTCAAGATCTGATATGATGCCCTCTGCTATGGTGTGGAACAATCACTGCCCCTCTGTGCCCTTTGGAGAGCCCAGTGCCAGTGAGGTCATTTCGGGTAACAAAACAACCCTATTGAGGATTTGATGAAATCAGTGTGGGCAGATCATTTGTCTTCTGGGGTTCTCTTCTCCAGTTTCTCCCTCTTAATACCTCCTGCCTCCTTCAGTGGCTGGTGGATTCCAAATTAAGGAAACTGCCTCTTGCTTATTTGGAGTAGTATAAATCCCTGGGTTAGACTGTATAGTGGACTGACTGCCAGTGGAGTGTCACAGTGGTTGAGCTCTTAAACACTTTCTCTCAATTCTCTTTAGAGACATCTGGAGAATACAGACACATTGGTCATCCCTGAAACATTACTTTTAGGGGCAAAAAGAAATCAGAGGTCAAAAAGAGTAGATACTGGAAAAGTAAAACCCATCTAAAACAAAGGACACTGAACAAAATATATCTGATGTAGGAAAGATGTTAGGGTTCAGAGCTGATGGCCAAGAAAGAATTCTTGGGACGTCTTTGGTGCAAAAATGTGGTTTTATGAAAGCTCGGGGACAGGACCCATGAGCAGAAAGAGCTGTGCTGGGGTCATGAGGAGTGGCCCATTGTAGACTTTCAAGTTGTGAGGGGGTTAGGGATAGTGTAAGTTTCGAAGGAATTTTGGAAGCAAGGTTTCCAGGACCCTGAGGGGGCTAGCTATTGTTGGGAAAAGGTCATTTACTACTGTCCAGTAAAACCTTAGGCATGAGACCCTTCAGATGTATATCAGTGGGCCATATGCTTGAGGAAGATTGCTAACATAGATCTTGGGGGGTAGAGATAAAGGAAACTTCCAAAGGAATTTTTATATGTTAAAGTAGCCTGCAAAAAAAGAAGCATGATACAGACAGATCAATAATTTGAAAGAAATATTACTGTTATACTTAAAGAAATAAGAGCAATATTTATAATATACGAGCAGGAAGTTACTTTTAAAAGTAGTAATGGCACATATTTGCTATGAGAAATATAATTAAGTAAATGCCACAGTATGTAGGATAAATGACAGAATGAATAGCTGTGCAACAAATTAGTGATTTCAAACTAAGCCATGTATCAAATATTCCTGCTAGAAAAAAGAAAAAAAATGAGTGAGTTGGAAAATTTAAGATAAAAGACTTTTTTCCCTCTGATCCCAGTATAGAATACAAATTCTTTTTGAACGCATAGAGAGCTTTTAAAAAATTGGGCTTTTAAAATTGAACTTTTAATAAACCACAAAAATAGTCCATATTAATTCCAAAAGGTGAATGCCACCAGAACATTTTTCTTACCAAAATGCAATCATCTTTGATATTATTAAATAAAAGAGAGCTAAATATATTCTTTGTATTTGGAATTAAATAAGATATTACTAAACTTTAAGTTGTAAAGGAAATTCTAAAATAGGTTGCATAGCAGAACTAATGGGCAATGAAAATATTACAATGAAAATTTTGTGGAAAAGTGAATACAGTTCTAAGAGGGAATTTTATGGCTTTGTGTGCATTTTTTTTTTCAGGAAACAAAAATAATAAGCAGACCAATTAAGCAAACAAGCTTAGCATTTAACTCAGGAAATTGGAAAAGGCACAAACAAAAGGCAAGCAAGGGGAATAATAAAAGTGCAAAAATCAGTGAAATAGAGAATATGAGCAGCGCTAAAGAAAAATGTTGCTAAAGTTGTTTTGGTTTTGTTTTTTTTTAACACTCAGTGAAGGGCACTGACTTTTGGCAAGATGGATCAAAGCAAAAGAGCGAAAAAATAAAAATGAACCAAATAGAGAATTAAAATTTTGAATAAGTGCAGATACAAGGAAAGTGTAAAATTATTGTGCTTAAAAACAACTATGTGGAAATGAGATATTGTATAATAAACATGCTAAATGGGTCAAGCAAAATTTATTAGATAAGTACAAAAGAAATTTGAATAATAGGAAAAAAATACCCTTGCAGGTTTTTATTATTAGGGTGTTCTAACACATTTTTAATGAATAGTCGATTGCCACCTTATTTAGTTTCAGAATAAAGAAAAAAATGTGAAAAAAAATCAACAGCCTCTTTAGCTATAAAATAAAATACTAAACCTTAAATTAAGTATAATTAAGTATTGGCAATTATTAAATGATAAGTCTTGATCGAGAAGGTTTCCCCCCCAGGAAGACAAGGAAAGCTAAACCTCTGGAAGTGTATGAATGTCATATTCCCCACATTAATATTGACAGGTGTGATTATCTCAGTTATCAAAAAAAGAATTTAGAAAATTCAGCACCCACCTATTTTTTAGAAAAAAACTTAGAAAACTATGAAAAGTAGGGCAAGCTTTTAACTTGGTAAATTTATAGACCCCCAAACAACTGAGAACTTTGTATTTAACACTGAGCGTTGTATTTTTTCTTGGAGATAAAACAAAGATCCTCTATCTACCACTACTGTTAAACGTAGGAATGAAGGTCGTGGCCAATGTTATGGAGAAAGAAGAAGGAAAAAGTGATGTAAAGAGTAAAAGAAGATAAAACTCATCATTTCCGAATGATCTGACCATGTAGTTAGGAAAGCCTTTAACACCAACCTGTGCACTGTAAAAACTAATAAGCCGGGTTAGGAAAGTTACTGTAATAAGATTTATTTATCAATCTTATTAGCATCTTTCTGTATAAACAATAAAATAAGAAATGATAGAATATAATAAATATTAAGATGCCATTCAAATAACAATGAAAACAACAAATTCTCTATAAAGTTTATGGAAATGAATTTAATCCTAAAGATACAAGCCTTATGTACAGAATTTGAAAACTTTAATAAAATATTTGGAGACATTTCATAGTCTTGGATGAGAGTACTTAATATTATAAAGATATCAGTTAATCCCTCTTAGTTCTCTGATCCCTGACATTCTGTATCTGTCATACAAGCAAAATACATTGACTCCATCTGTAGTAGGTCTTCAAAAAGATCCTCATGACAGGAGCAACTAAGTTCAAAATCTTTTCATCTAAATCTAAATCTAGTCATCTAAGATATAGAAACCCAGCTTGGATGAAGCATTTGTATGTCATTCATTCTGGGGCACAATTCTTTTTAATCTGTGAAATGAAATTAACACAAATTTCTGCCCCCCAGATTTCAACATACAATGGTCATTGGACAGGTTTAAGGTAATAGTATAGATATTCTGGTTTAAAAAGTGGGGAAATAGAAGGTAAAAGATTTACCAGTCCAAAGCAGTTTTGAAATCCAGTTGAGTAAACTCCAGTTGGAGTTCCTTGATTAGGCTTCAAGGTATGGGAGGGGAAGAAGGCCTTCCTCTGCCCCATGGTCCTTCTAGCTGGACTTAGAATCAAATTGACATTAGACAGATTAAGAGGAGAAAATCAAATTTAATAGGTATATGTATGGGGAATCCCCACAGACATGAAATTCCAAAGACAATGAAGCAACAAGAAGCTTGTAAGAACTAAAGCAGGGGTAGGGTCTGAAGATACAAAGGGGAGAAAGGAGGTGAAAGGAGGTGCTTGGAAAAACAAAAGTTGCCCTATTAGGCATGTGAGTTTCTTAGGTAAAGGGGTCTCTGTTAATACTTCTCTTCCCTGTGTAAGCTCTCCTTTCCAGCATAAATTTAGGCAGTGGTGGGGGAAGCAGAAAGCTTTTCCTGCATCTGCTGGGTTTTGATTACTTTTAACTTGAAATAATTTTTATGCCAAAGTGGCATGTTTTCGACTGTCTCATCCTGCAACCCTCCAAAGGGCTGGAAGTAATCATTCTTCGCTCTGTCCTCCTGGCTTCTCTCTCCTCCCTCTGTACTATTGGCTCCACCCTTATGGCATCATTCCTTACTCATGAATAGTAACAACTGTGTGCAGAGTGTGGCAGTCCCCCCCTTATCTGTGGGGCATGCGTTTCAAGAACCCCAGTGGATGCCAGAAACCGTGGATAGCACTGAAGCCCGTATTACTATGTTTTTTCCTATCCATACACACGTGCGATAAAGTTTAATTTATAAATTAGTTACAGTAAGAGATTAGTAACAGTAACTAATACAATAGAACGATTATAACAATATATTGTAATAAAAGTGTGAATGTGGTCCTTTTCTTTCTCCCAAAGTATCTTTCTGGGCTGTTCTCACCTTTCTTGTGATGATATGAGAAGATAAAATGCCTGTGTGATGAAATGAAGTGAGGGGAATGACCAAGACATTGTTATATAGCCTTAGGGTACTGTTGGCCTTCTGACAATATGTCAGAGGGAGCATCACCTGCTTCCAGACTGCAGGTGACCACAGGTAACTGAAACTGTGGAAAGTGAAACCACAGAAAGCAGACTGAGAATTGGGGGGGGGGGG